>NC_091953.1:15588035-15932944 GCF_031021105.1 Erythrolamprus reginae | reverse complement strand
AATCAATCAATCAATCAATCAATCATTCACAGCACATTAAACATTACAATACAGTAAAATATTTTGAGTGCTCTGGAATCCACATTCAAGCAGCCAGTATGAGGATGACAGGATACGCCCTGAGTCTGCGGAGAGGGGTGGCATACAAATCTGATTAATAAATGATTAATAAATACGCATCTTATTCAAGTATTTATTTTTATTTATTTATTTTATTTATTTATTATTAGATTTGTATGCCGCCCCTCTCCGCAGACTCAGGGCGGCTAACAACAATAGTAAAACAACATATAACAAATCTAATATTTAAAATAATTTTAAAAACCCTAATTTAAAAACCCAAACATTTATTTTGTTAGTCTACAGAGAAGTTGTAAACGACTTAGCTGAACATCTAGGTTATCATTGCATAGAGTCTGATGTAACATTCCGCAGCTGGTTCTGAAAATGTTGTGGGATTTCAAGGTGAGTTGAGGGGAAGAGTGAAGAAATTTCCTAACCTTGAGTCACTGATGGGAAGGAAGTAGCTGGTAGTTGTGTGCGTGAGAGATTTAATGTGACCAGATTCCTGTCTATGGGCGAGGTAAGCAATAAGCATACCCCTCTGTTCAGCTCCTTGTGTCTCTCTCCTTGTTCCTTACACCTGGTAAATGTATCTTTAAAAAAGTATTGGCCAAAGTATTAACCCTCTCTTTCTTTTCAGTAGAGGTGCTGAGAACCGGCATGGCTTTCGCCAACAGACCGTAGTTAGAGAGAAAGGCAGGAGATCTGCAATCCGGGGCCCGGCGTATATGTTTAATGATCATTCAACCAGCCTTTCTATCGAAGAAGAGCGTTTTCTGGAAGCAGCAGAATATGGCAATATCCCTGTAGTCCGTAAAATGCTGGAGGAATGCGCTTTGCTCAACGTGAACTGTGTGGATTACATGGGCCAGAATGCGTTGCAACTGGCTGTGGCTAATGAACACCTGGAAATCACAGAGCTGTTGCTGAAGAAGGAGAACTTGTCACGGGTTGGGGATGCGCTACTCTTAGCCATTAGCAAAGGCTACATCCGAATCGTGGAAGCCATTTTGAACCATCCCGCGTTTGCAGAAGGGAAGAGACTGGCCACAAGCCCCAGCCAATCGGAGTTGCAACATGATGACTTTTACGCCTACGATGAGGACGGAACCCGTTTCTCCCATGACGTGACCCCCGTTATCCTCGCTGCCCCACTGCCATGAGTATGAAATTGTCCATATCCTGCTGAGGAAAGGCGCTCGGATTGAGAGGCCTCACGATTATTTCTGCAAATGCAGCGAATGCAACAAGAAGCAAAAGAACGACTCTTTCAGCCATTCTAGATCCAGGATCAATGCTTACAAAGGTTTGGCGAGTCCAGCATATCTGTCTTTGTCAAGTGAGGACCCAGTTATGACGGCCTTAGAACTCAGCAATGAGTTGGCTGTGCTTGCTAACATCGAAAAAGAATTCAAGGTAAGATGTCAATCAGTGGATAGGCGCGAATTGTCATTACATAACCTCTTTTGGATCAGGGTAAATATCTTAAACTCTTTTTCCATTATCATAAAAATACACATAAATCATAAAAAAAGATTTTAGCACTGGCAGCAATAGCACTTAGACTTATATACCACTTTGTAGTGCTTTACAGCCCTCTCTAAGCAGTTTACAGAGTCAGCCTATTGCCTCCAACAATCTGGGTCCTCATTTTACCTACCTTGGAAGGATGGAAGGCCGAGTTAACCTGGAGCCTGGTGAGATTTGAACTGCCAAATTGCGAGCAGTCAGCCTGCAATATTGCACTCAAACCATTGCGCTAACGTGGCTCATTTTAAGAAAGTCTTAAAGTAGATTTTGAAGGTTTGACATCCATATTTTGCATTCTAAGTTAGATGTAAAAAGTGTGTTTTATTTATTTATTTATTTATTAGATTTGTATGCCGCCCCTCTCCGTTTCTGTTTCTGTTTTATGGAGTGAATGATAATGAATGTTTTAAATTATTTTAGTATTTTTAGAGTTTTTTAATTGTATTAATTGGATTAGCTGTACTACTATGTTTTTATATATGTTGTGAGCCGCCCCAAGTCCTCGGAGAGGGGCAGCATACAAATCCAATCAATCAATCAATCAATCAATCAATCAATCAATCAAGCAAGCAAGCAAGCAAGCAAGCAAGCAAGCAAGCAAGCAAGCAAGCAAGCAAGCAAGCAAGCAAGCAATACATACATACATACATACATACATACATACATACATACATACATACAGTCACATATTCAAGTCAGTTTGCAAAGTTAAAACTAATATAGGTACTAATTACTAATTATTAATATTTTCCTGGGGACATGATGGTTTAGCAGTTAAAGACTCTAAACTTGTTAACTAGAAGGCTGGCAGCCCAGGTTTGAGACCCAAGTGCCATGCGATGGGGCGAACTCCCATGATTTTCTCCAGCTCCTGCCCACCTAATATGTCAAAAGCATGCAAATGCAAGTAGATAAATAGGTACCATTTTGATGAGAAGATAACAGGGTTCCATTGCCTTGATGTATTGTTGTACTGGCCTCATGACCATTATCATAATCACTGGTATAACATTCACTAATCTTCACCCATCGGGAAGCAGAAAATTCCACAGCTAGACCCAAAGTAGAACACATTACGTAGTAGAGCAGTGATGGCCAACCTATGGCACGGGTGCCACAGATGACACACAGAGCCATATCTGCTGGCACATGAGCCGTTGCCCTAGTTTAGCTCCAATGTGCATGTGTGCGCCGGCCAATTGATTTTTGTCTTGCACAGAGGTTCTGGGAAGGCGTCCGGAGGTATGGGGAGAGTGTTTTTATCCTCTGGAGCCTGGGGAGGGCGAAACACGAGCCTACCAGAAGTTGGGAAACAGGCTGTTTCCGGCCTCCAGAGGATGTCCGGTGGGTGGGGGAAGCTGTTTTTTCCCTCCCCAGGCATAGAATTATGGGTGTGGGCTCCCACGCATGCGCGATAGCATGCACACATACCTTTTTGGCACCCGAGGAAAAAAAGGATCGCCATCACTGTAATAGAGCCTTCCTACTCCCAACAGCTTACTTAAGAGAGTTCTTTCCTCTTGTGTTCCTGGGAATGGGAGAGCCTGTTTACTCATCAACTTCTTTTCCTTCAAAGAACGATTACAAAAAATTATCAATGCAGTGCAAGGACTTTGTGGTTGGACTTCTTGATTTGTGCAGAAACACAGAAGAAGTGGAAGCTATCCTCAACGGAGATGTCGAACTGAACCATGGGGAGCACGGACGCCCAAGCCTGAGTCGCTTAAAACGGGCTATAAAATATGAAGTCAAAAAAGTGAGTTCTGAAATTGAGGGTTTTCAGTTAAGCCCCTCGCAATTATTCAATACTGTTAGCATGGAACACCAAAAATGGTCTTAAGTAGTGGTGACATCCTTGTCTCAAAGAGGCATTCTCTAGCATTTAAATTTTTTTCGGTATAAATTTTTTTATTTTTCTCCACCATGAAATAAAACAATATACAGTGATCCTTTGATTTTCGCGATCTCGATTATCGCGAAACGCTATACCACAGTTTTTCAAAAAATATTAATTAAAAAATACTCCACGGTTTTTTTGCTATACCGCGGTTTTTCCCACCCGATGACATCACTCTCTTCCTTCCTTTCTCATCTTTCTTTCTCTCTTTCTTTCTCTATCTTGCTTCTTCCTCTCTCACACTCTCTTCCTCCCTCTCTCATCTCTTTCTTTCCTTCTCTCTCTTTCTCTATCTCTCCCCCTCTTGCTCTCGAGTGGCGGGCGGCGGGTGGGCGAGCGGCGGGCGGGCAGCAGCGAGGAGCCGAAGATCAGGGTTTCCCCTTTGCGTGGGCGGCGGGGAACACCCAGGGAAGGTTTCTTGGGCCGCCCAGCAGCTGATCTGCTCGGCAGCGCTGCTGCAGGAGGACCCGTGTCCGAAAGCCGGTGAGAGGGGTGGATCGGGCGGGCGGCGGGCGAGCGGCGGGCGGGCGGGCGGTAGCGGCGAGGGCGCCGGACGCGCTGGGGGGGCGGGGGCAGCCGACATTCAAAGCAATCTTTGTCGGCTTCCGCACTTTCATCGCTTTCCGGCTCCACCATCTGCGCATGCGCGGCCATGGAAAAAAAGGCGTGCGCATGCGCAGATGGTGTTTTTACTTCCGCACCACTATACTGCGGAAAATCGATTATCGCGAGAGGTCTTGGAACGTAACCCTCGCGATAATCGAGGGATCAGTGTATGCTTATAAACGCAACAACAATGCTTAAAATCAATCATATACAAACTTTTCTTTTCTCATTACTCGCTCAATGGAGGGTCTTATCTCTCTTCCCATTTAAGTTTTTGATATTCATGTATTTTGGAGAATGATTGGTGCTGATCAGTCTATCTCTTCACTTGATAGCATTTTTGTAGGCTTTCCTTGCTTTCAAGGAATTAGCCACAACTCCTTGATTATATGACATCAAGAAGTCCCACTTTTTGACAATCATTAAAAATCATGCTGCCAATCTTAGTGGATAATAATAATAAAAAGATACAAGGGTTGCCCAAAAAAGTAATGCACCACATTTTTTTCTTCAACAATTATTTATAGAACACAATGAAACTTACACACACAAGAAAGAATGATGTTTCTTCTACACTCCCTATTTTTCCATGTAATCTCTGTCCTGTTTTATGGCCTTCCTCCAGCGAGACACAGGGGCATGTATGCCCTGTCAGTACCACTCCTTGTTCTGGCCCCGAAGCCATTTCTGCACTGTGCGAACTGTTCTAATGGCCTCACCCCTCTGTGCCCAGCGACTAACCGTACTTCTGTCGACTGCAGATTCTCCATAAACTGTACACAAATGTTTGGGAATGTTCCCAACAGTTTCTTTCTCCGCAGTGAGAAATTCAATGATGCCGCCCTGGCTTGTAATGTACATCACTTACAGATGCCATTTCAAAACACTGCTGCAGCTACGCTATCTGTCTGAAGAAACACAAAATTTACACACACCCTCCTGACAATTCAAATAATGTATAGTATATCTAAAGTTTCGCATTCGTAACATTACTGTAGGCTGAGAAAAAAAATTCATTGCATTTTTTTCTGTCCGACTCTCGTATCTACTTTTCTAGTATGGTTAACTCTGGAAAATTTAAATAATTAGTTGAGTCTGTCATTATTTTAAATATAAACAAACTAAAATATATTATCAGTTCCAAAGGTGTAATAGACTTATACCACAAATAACAATTCATAATTATGGATTTCCTTCTTTTGCAAATCCACAACTGACTGTACATGATCTATGGTTGTGAAGTTTTTTATTGTGGTTTCTCATTTGTGTTTTTTCTCCTTTAAGCCAATATTGATATTTGCATTCAGTTTTCATCCTTGATTACCATCTAGTGATCCATTAATACGTAGCTGTATCTATTTGTGTGTTAAATAAATAAATAAGCCAATGCATATTCAATCAAATGTGAATAACAAAAGCCAGCCTCAAAAAGAGTGGCCTGAGCGGCGTTAGTGAAGCAGTTGATTGGCGCTCTGGCACCAGTTCCTGTGCTATGGGCTGAGGTTGAGGGGCCTCCTACACCCCCAAAATAATAAGACTCCCCCAATAATAAGGCCATATTTCAGGGGTCAAAAGAAAATAAGACACTGTCTTATTTCTTATTTTTTGGGAAAATACAGGTACTTCTTTTATGAGATGTTGTAATATCATAAAAGGGAATGGTTCCTACCATCAGACTCATGTTGCAAAAATCCCAAAGGATATTATTAGAGTAATATCTTAACAGGATACAGTAAAATATACCATTGACTGGACTCAGTCTAGCACATTTTATGCTCCTATTTGTAGTAGTAGCCGCCTGGAGACATTTGTTGGAAGGAAAACCTTAAAAGCAATATTGGTGAAAACTGAATTCAGCCCTTCTGTTGCTGAATTTTTTCTGTTTCTTTCATTAAGTAATCAAAATTCTCTACTTAGAAAAAAGCATAAGGTATATAGAGGTTTCCCCTGACTTTAAGTTTCATGCTTCCTCATGCTTCCTTTGCGATTGTGGGTATGAAGATTATTTAGATTATTTTTCTGTTTTAATATTGCTTTAGCATCCTACTTTTGAGATGAGTGGCAGATTATGGCTAATGCTTCTTTCTCTCTCTCTCTCTCTCTTTCCTTCCTTCCTTCTTTCCTTTCTTTCTTTCTTTTTTTCCTTTCTTTCTTTCTTTCCTTCCTTCTTTTCTTTCTTTCTTTTTTTCTTTCTTTCTTCCTTCCTTCCTTTCTTTCTTTCCTTTTTTGCAGTTTGTTGCACACCCAAATTGCCAGCAGCAGCTTCTCTCAATCTGGTACGAGAATCTGTCGGGTTTACGACAACAGACCATGGCAGTGAAGTTTTTAGTGGTTCTTGCTGTAGCTGTTGGATTGCCATTCCTGTCAATGGCTTATTGGATTGCTCCATGTAGTAAGGTAGGAGTTGGTGCTCAGATGGGCCTGACCTCTTAATAACTTTGGGGCTTGGTTTGCATGTGGGAAAGAATAGATGATACTCTAAACTCGATGGCGGAAACTACATCATAAGCAACAGAATTGTCAATGCCTTGAACACACTAGCAGACTCTGTGGTTTCATACCCAAGCTCCCAAAATTGTAATTTTAGACTTTCTACTGTTGACCTCACCCCATTCCTAAAAGGTCTTTAAGGGGTATGCATAAGCGCGCCATCATGCCTACTGTTTCTGTCCTTTTATTTTTATTCATTTCATGTATTCAAATTATGTATATACTCATATGTATTATCTAATACTAGATTGACAAAATAGGTAGGTTTGGTAGGTAGGTAAGTAGATAGATAGATGAATGAATGGATGGACGGACGGACGGACGGACAGACAGACAAATGGAGTGGAATGGAATGGAATGGAATGCCGTGTGTGAATGACCTTGGGGATGGATGAAGTAAATAGATGAGCGAAGAGAAGCCTCTGGTGCAGGGGTTCCCAAACTTGGCAACTTTAAGACTTGTGGACTTCAACTCCCAGAATCCTCAGCCAGCTATCTGGGAGTTGAAATCCACAAGTCTTAAAATTGCCAGGTTTGAAGACCTCTGCTTTAGTGTCCCAATAGCCAGAAAAAAAGTCTTAGCAAGGATTTGTCTTAATGGATTAGACAATTAAAAATAGCAATGAGAAGTTTGTATCTTAAGACTGGTACGATTCTGTTAATATAGTCCTATAATAAAGTGGAATTAGTCCATCTAGTTGATTTACCTGAGACTGTTCCTCTCTGATTTACCTGAGACTGTTGACTGATATAAACTCAGAGGTAGTTTTTTGGACCAATGTCAGTTGCAATAAAATGAATCGCATTTTAATGGTAAATGATTTAGCTTTACTAGATAAACGGTCAAAGCAATGGAAACTGCAGTTTAATGTTTCCAAATGTAAAATAATGCACTTGGGGAAAAGGAATCCTCAATCTGAGTATTGCATTGGCAGTTCTGTGTTAACAAAAACTTCAGAAGAGAAGGATTTAGGGGTAGTGATTTCTGACAGTCTCAAAATGGGTGAGCAGTGTGGTCGGGCAGTAGGAAAAGCAAGTAGGATGCTTGGCTGCATAGCTAGAGGTATAACAAGCAGGAAGAGGGAGATTGTGATCCCCTTATATAGAGCGCTGGTGAGACCAAATTTGGAATACTGTGTTCAGTTCTGGAGACCTCACCTACAAAAAGATATTGACAAAATGGTGGAAGGTCTTAAGCATAAAACGTATCAGGAAAGACTTAATGAACTCAATCTGTATAGTCTGGAGGACAGAAGGAAAAGGGGGGACATGATCAAAACATTTAAATATGTTAAAGGGTTAAATACAGTCCAGGAGGGAAATGTTTTTAATAGGAAAGTGAACACAAGAACAAGGGGACACAATCTGAAGTTAGTTGGGGAAAAGATCAAAAGCAACGTGAGAAAATATTATTTCACTGAAAGAGTAGTAGATCCTTGGAACAAACTTCCAGCAGACGTGGTGGGTAAATCCACAGTAACTGAATTTAAACCTGCCTGGGATAAACATATATCCATTGTAAGATAAAATACAGGAAATAGTATAAGGGCAGACTAGATGGACCATGAGGTCTTTTTCTGCCGTCAGTCTTCTATGTTTCTATGTTTCTACATATATACCAAAAGTGGGAGGCTTGTGTTCTAGCAAAAATGTTTTCAAGGAAAAATTAAGTCTAGTTGCCATTTGAAACGCCCCCGCCCCCGGGTCCTGCTTGGAGTTTGCATTTTTCCATTGTGATCAGAAAATTGCAGCCACCCACTTTTAAAATTAAAATATTTCAAATCTAAAACGTTTTACTCATGCCTACTTTAAACTGTGAGCTGGTCATACTTGACCACATTAAATATATGTCAACAAAAGATTTAACTTATAGATACTCATTTTGATTGGAGGAGTGTTGAAGGAGAATCTCTCTTAGATTTATTGTTATGACTTGTACAATATTCTAATTTAATCACATTACTTTGTACACACTGTCTAACATTTAGGTACCTTAGGTCAGTATGTTTTGATCTTGTCCTTACAGCTAATTTTTAGCTTATTATCAAACAGATATATCCTTTATATAAAGACTGCAGGCAAATTTGCTCATGGGGTGTATCACAGTCGTGCTTAAAGCCTTAAAACTAAAGATACAGAAGAGCAGGCAGTCAATATGATTAAATTTTAATTGGACTTTATGATGAAAGGCAGATCATTGCGGGACATGGTGGCTCAGTGGCTAAGATGTTGAGCTTGTCGATCAGAAAGGTCGGCTGTTGGGCAGTTCGAATCCCTAGCGCGACGTAACGGAGTTAGCACCCCTTACTTGTCCCAGCTTCTACCAACCTAGCAGTTTGAAAGCATATAAAAATGCAAGTAGAAAAATAGGGACCACCTCTGTATGCCTTCAGCATTTAGTCATGCTGGCTACATGGCCATGGAGATGTCTTCAGACAGCGCTGGCTCTTTAGCTTTGAAACGGAGATGAGCACCGCCCCCTAGAGTTGGGAATGACTAGCACATATGTGCGAGGGAAAGCTTTGCCTTTACCTTTACAGATTAGATTAGATTAGATTTATTGGATTTATATGCCGCCCCTCTCTGCAGACGCTGGGCGGCTCACAACAATGGCAAAAACAATACATAGTAACAAATCTAAATTACAGTTTTAGGTTAAAAAAATTCATAAAAACAACCCCAATTTATTTATTTATTTTTTCATTCATTCATTCATTCATTCATTCATTCATTCATTTATTAGATTTGTATGCCGCCCCTTTCCGTAGACTCGGGGTGGCTCACAACATAATAAAACAATTCATAACAAATCTAATAATTTACAATTTAAAATTTAAAGTAGTTAAGAAAACCCCATTTTTAAGCAGACATACCTACAAAAAACAAACACACAATCAATCATACACCAGATTAATAGGCATAAGGTTTCAGCCCAAGATTTTACAGGTGTAATCCCTGTACTTTGCTGCTAGATTGCTTGTGGTTATATAAAGTTCCACGGGCAAATTCCAAATGAATAAAAATGAATGACATTTTCTATGCCGATAAAGTTCATCAGGATACAGGGAGAAGAAAGAGTTATTTGTCATACTAATAATGATTATCAAATGAGGGAACAGATGTAGACTTTAAATAAGCAAGCTTTGGCATTGAAAACTGGTCCCTGCAGTTTTCTTGGCAAGATCTCAGAAGTTGTCTGGGGAAGTGTGCCTGGTTTTCAGACCAGTGCCTTAATAATTACAACACTTACTGTCTGTCTCTCTGCCTATTTAAAAAACACACCATTATTTTAATGTAAATACAGTGATACCTCGTCTTACGAACCCCTCATCATACAACCTTTTGAGATACAAACCCGGAGTTTAAGATTTTTTTGCCTCTTCTTCCAAACTATTTTCACCTTACAAACCCAAGCCGTCACTATAATGCCCCGCCTCCGGACATCTGTTGCCAGTGAAGCGCCCGATTTTGCGCTGCTGGGATTCCCCTGAGGCTCCCCTCTATGGGAAACACCATCTCCGGATTTCCATGTTTTTGCGATGCTTCAGGGGAATCCCAGCAGCGCAAAAACGGGCACTTCGCTGGCAACAGAAGTCCGGAGGTGGGGTTTCCCAGCAAGGGGAGCCTCACCGAAATCGCAGCATCACAAAAACATAGAAGTCTGGAGGTGGGGTTTCGAGGACTTCCGTGAATTTTGGGCTTGCACGCATTAATCGCTTTTCCATTGATTCCTATGGGAAACATTGTTTCATCTTACAAACTTTTCACCTTACAAACCTCATCCTGGAACCAATTAAGTTCGTAAGACGAGGTATCACTGTATTGTGATTACTGACGTATAGTGTCTTACTGGACAGAGCCATTCAGAGCTTTATTTAGATCAGTGATGGCAAACCTTTTTTTTCCTTGGGCGCCGAAAGAGCATGCACAAGTGCCCACACCCGTAATTCAATGCATGGAGAGGATGAAAACAGCTTCCCCCACCCCCCCAGGCTGGAAATGGCCTGTTTCCCAACTTCTGGTGGACCCAGTCGGCTCATGTTTCACCCCTCCCGCCCAGGCTCCAAAGGTTTCTCTGGAGCTGGGGGACAGTAAAAGTGTTCTCCCCCCCCAGAGGCTCTCTGGAAGCCAAAAACGCCCTCCCAGATCCTCTGTATGAGGCAAAAATCAACTCACCGGCACACACATGCACGTTGGAGCTGAGCTAGGACAATGGCTCCCTTGCCAACTGATATGGCTCCGCGTGTCACCTGTGGCACCTGTGCCATAGAGTCGCCATCACTGGTTTAGATGATTGAAACTAATATTTGAACCTGTCATACATTTCTGCCATCAATGATCCCTTCTATTAACTATAATTCCTCTCTTAAGTATTGATCAGAAGACATATACATTTAATCCAATCTTTCATGTATTTGAAGTGTTTGAAGGAGTAGTTTTTCAGCATTTTCCTAAATAATAGAAGTCCCAGCAGAATTTAGGTCATAGAAAGAAAGTGCTCTTGGTTGTGTCAGTCTTTGAACATCGGATTTCAGGTCAGTCATGGATGGGATTATCACAATTGGATTTCCCCTTTGCAAGATTTTTTTTAATTAGTACCGTTTGAGAATGGAGATTTACTACAGTGAGTCAAAAATATGGGTCCCTGGGTCAATTTTCTTTCTAAATTTGCCTAAAAAACGCCTATTAATATTTTTTTCCTTTATGAAGCATATAAATAAGGGGTATTTCAGGGGTTTTTTTTGCAAATTGAGTTACATTGGGAAAATCTTGTAGAATGGAAAGAATTGATTTCTAACTATAACCGCATATTATTATTATTATTATTATTATTATTATTATTATTATTAATAACCGGGAGTCACTGCTCACAGTCACTCATGCCCTCATCACCTCGAAACTCAACTACTGTAATGCTGTCTACATGGGGCTACCTTTGAAAAATGTTCGGAAACTTCAGATCGTGCAGAATGCAGCTGCGAGAGCAATCATGGGCTTTCCCAAATATGCCCATGTTACACCAACACTCCGCAGTCTGCATTGGTTGCCGATCGGTTTCCGATCATAATTCAAAGTGTTGGTTATGACCTATAAAGTCCTTCATGGCACCGGACCAGATTATCTCAGGGACCGCCTTCTGCTGCACGAATCCCAGCGACCAGTTAGGTCCCACAGAGTGGATCTTCTCCGGGTCCCGTCAACTAAAGAATGTCGCTTGGCAGGACCCAGGGGAAGAGCCTTCTCTGTGGCGGCCCCGGCCCTCTGGAACCAACTCCCCCCAAAGATTAGAATTGCCCCCACCCTCCTTGCCTTTCGTAAGCTGCTTAAAACCCACCTCTGCCGTCAGGCATGGGGGAATTGAGACCCTCTCCCCCCTAGGCCTTTACAATTCTATGCATGGTATGTATGTATGTATGTATGTTTGGTTTTTTATATTAATGGGTTTTTAATTGTTTCTAACATCAGACTACTATTGTACACTGCTTTATTGTTGCTGTTAGCCGCCCCGAGTCTCCGGAGAGGGGCGGCATACAAATCCAATAAATAAATAAATAAATATTATTATTATTATTATTATTATTATTATTATTATTATTATTATTATTATTATTATTAATTGGATTTCTATGCTGTCCCTCTCCGAGGACTCGGGGAGGCTCACAACATATAATATACATAGTACACAACATATTAAATCCTCATATAGGTTCACTTTCCCTGGTTTTGTGTTGTCATTGGTTTATGCAAAGTAGTTTTATTTCCTTGCTGCTCATAAAGGATACATAAGGGCAAATTTTTCACTGTCTACTTCAGAAACGGGATGATGACTTACATTTCTGAAAAAAAATCATGACACAATAAATATGATATAGTGCTATTTATTACAGGTGATGCAAATTAATCCTTCTCTAGCTATTCTGCCATTACCTTGCTTTATTTTGATACTTTTTCCATATTTATGCTTCATTCCCCTGCTTTAGTTTTGCCTTCAGATTTATGACAGATTTAAATACAGATTTAAAAGAACAGAGCCAAGCTTTTTTGTCGATCATTTATAAAGTGCATTTTAATCATCAAAGTCTTCAACTGTTCTTTTGCAAGCTTTGTCAAGATCATTAATAAGAGTGATTAGGAACAGTTGGCCATCTGGCCCTGGAAGACAGCTGCTTATTTTTCAGAAGCAAGGCAAAACTTATTTTAGGCAACCCTCTGAGCAAACATAAAACTTAGGAAATGCAGCGAGTCTCATTTTGGAATAAATGTACAGTGTTACGCTTAGTGTGACTTATTGGTTTGGGAAAGGTATACATTAATTCCATACTCTGCTTGCATCCATGAAGGATACACATGGGCAACATATTCACTGTTCAGCATATTCACTATTCAGTTCTGGAGACTTCACCTACAAAAAGATATTGATAAAATTGAACGGGTCCAAAGACGGGCTACAAAAATGGTGGACGGTCTTAAGCATAAAACTTATCAGGAAAGACTTAATGAACTCAATCTGTATAGTCTGGAGGACAGAAGGAAAAGGAGGGACATGATCGAAACATTTAAATAACATTTAAATAGTATTGGATTTTTACTGTATATTGTTCATGTATATTGTTCATGACTGTTGTTAGCCGCCCCGAGTTTTCGGAGAGGGGCGGCATATAAATCCAATAAATTGAAATTGAATTGAAATAAGTTAAAGGGTTAAAGAACGTTCAGGAGAGAAGTATTTTTAATAGGAAAGGGAACACAAGAACAAGGGGGCACAATCTGAGGTTAGTTGGGGGAAAGATCAGAAGCAATGTGAGAAAATATTATTTTATTGAAAAAGTAGTAGATGCTTGGAACAAACCTGGTAAATCCACGGTAACTGAATTTAAACATGCCTGGGATAAACATATATCCATCCTTCCATCAGCCTTCCATCCTTTTGAGATGGGTAAAATGAAGATCCAGATTGTTTGGACCAATATATGCTGACTCTGCAAACCACTTAGAGAGGGCTATAATGCACTGTGAAGCAGTATATACAGTAAGTCCAAATGCTAATGCTAACTTACAGTGGTTCATTTAGTTCAAAATTACGACAGCATTGAAACAAGTGACTTACTTTTCATACTTACGACCATTGCAACATTCCCCAAGGTCATGTGATTAAAATTCAAATAATTGGCAACTGATTGTCCCAGGGTCATGTGATCACCTTTTTCAACTTTCTGAAAAAGTTCATGGGGGAACCAAATTCACCAACAACGGCAGTGATCCACTTATTTAACCCTTTAACATATTTAAATGTTTCGATCATGTCCCCCCTTTTCCTTCTGTCCTCCAGACTATACAGATTGAGTTCATTAAGTCTTTCCTGATACGTTTTATGCTTAAGACCTTCCAACATTCTTGTAGCCCGTCTTTGGACCAGTTCAATTTTGTCAATATCTTTTTGTAGGTGAGGTCTCCAGAACTGAACACAGTATTCCAAATGTGGTCTCACCAGCACTCTATATAGCGGGATCATAATCTCCCTCTTCCTGCTTGTTATACCTCTAGCTATGCAGCCAAGCATCCTACTTGCTTTCCCTACTGGTTTTATGGTTCAGACCTTCCACCATTTTTGTAGCCCATCTTTGGACTAACCTGGACTAACCTAAATCTAACCTGAAAGAAGTTTTCTTCTTTTGACTTGTCTTGCAGTTGGGTAGAATCATGCGTGGGCCGTTTATGAAATTTGTGGCACATGCCGCCTCTTTCACCATTTTCCTTGGGCTCCTGGTCATGAATGCAGCAGACCGATTCGATGGCATCAAACTAAAGCCCAATGAAACCATCAAAGACAGTGCGAAACAGCTGTTTCGAATGAAGACCTCTTGCTTCTCCTGGATGGAAATGCTGATCATCTCATGGGTAATAGGTAAAAATATTCCTCAGAGTTTTGTTTTGCAATCATAGCAGAGGTTATAGATGTTTAAAGATGCTTCACAGATAGTCCTTGGTTAACCACGGTAATTGGGGCTAGAATTTCCATTGCTAAATGGAATTTACAATTTCAATTGTAAAACGAGAAAGTCCAGTTGGCCTTTGGGACAACCATGGCAGCTTCTTTGGGACAACCATGACCTGGATGACTGAGAATCTCTACAGACTTTTAGCTATCTAATTTGGGATGAACATTCTTTGAATGGTCTGGGAGTAGGAATGGATTTTCAGAGAAGAATTGCAGACTATAGGAACATGTCATTGGCTTAAAGGTGGCCAACTTGATGTCACTCACATCAAGGGTTAGGGTTAGGGTGCCTGGCCTCTCCTCGCCTCAAAGAGATACACGTTTCCTATCTATTTGCTATTACTGAACATCCAAAATATACTATTTAATTCTATGTATATATGCCATATATGTACATACATATTACACACAGGCGCACCAAAAATTCATTATGTACTATATAAACTGTATGTGTATGTAAACACACACACACACACACACACACAGCTCTTCTAAAATTATACACATTCAATCTCATTTATTGCGATAGGAAAAACATACCCTGAGCCTAGAAGGGGGGGGGGGGGAAATCAATTTTATTTTACCGGTTCTGCATATCTGACCAAAATTTTTCTACCGGTTCTGCATAACTGACCGTACCCATAGGAGCCCATCACTGTCCAGAAGCACCATTCATATGACCCTGAGGACACAGATAAACCTCCAAGTGCCTCTAGGACCCTCTAAAAGGATGCAAATGACCAGTTGTCTACAAGGAGTATAAATCCTTCCATTCTCCACTATCCTGTCAAAGTTGAAGAAGCTTTTTGGATAAGAAGCAAAACATCTTTAAAAGAAAAAACAAAGTTGCCTCCTGTAAAAGCACTTTTAGGATTACAATTGCAATGCAATTCTGGCAGTCCCCAGTTACCATAGTTAAGCAAGTGTGGGTTGTTGATTTTTATTAATATTGATTGTTTCTTCATTGCTTATTTGACCCCTATGACAATCATTAAGTGTTGTGCCTCATGATTTTTGACAAATCTATATTTTCTTTTATGTACACTGAGAGCATCTGCACCAAAGACAAATTCCTTGTGTGTCCAATAACACTTGGCCAATAAAGAATTATATTCTATCCTTAATGAGGACCTCATGCGATCACGACTTTTTTCGCAACCATTAATTTTGCTTGTGAGAAGCCAAGTCACAAATCATAATTAGTGTTGACAATCAGAAATCCAGGCCAAGCATCCTGGTCATCTTGTGACCCTTTGAGTTGCTGTGCCAGTCGGAACTTTGAGGATTGGTCATAACTACCATTCATTCAGGACCATCCCAAGCTAAATGGTTGCTGCAATATCACAACATTGAAAAATGAACTAAAGGAATTTACAATTATATATTAAAGTCCCAAACCAGGAAAAAGACCAAGCATAGAACACATTGCTTATTCATATGAGTACCATTTTTGGAGTCAGACTCATTGTAGTTGGACCAATTAAACTGATCTCAAATGTCCATATGTTATACATTCATCTCTGATAATACATTTCATAGTCGCATTAAAAAATAGCTTGCAGCTGACATGTTATTAGTTCCATTGCAATTTACATTTCACAATCTTAGAAAGAAGAATTCAAGCTTTAATGTATTTCCTGACCATCTGCTTATTGTATTTTTGCTGTATGCTGTGAAAAACAAGGTCAAACGTTACCATGAAAGCACTACAGAACTATTCGTCTGTAGAATTAACAACATACATCAACGGGAAAAGACATTATTTCATTTCTGGCTATGTAAATAGAGATTATTTTGTAGCAATGTTTTTAAAAAGAATTTGCAGGTTGACATAACATTAATAAGTATATGAAATAGTGAATTCTAGAAAAAAGTTGTATGTAACACAGGAGAGAGTCGGCTTGATAAAACCTGGTATTCCAGATAACTAAGTACAATTCTTGAGAAGTGAATATAGAATTATAGAAACATAGAAGATTGACAGCAGAAAAAGACCTGGTCCATCTAGTCTGCCCTTATAGTATTTCTTGTATTTTATCTTAGGATGGATATATGTTTATCCCAGGCATGTTTAAATTCAGTTACTGTGGATTTACCAACCACGTCTGCTGGAAGTTTGTTCCAAGGATCTACTACTCTTTCAGTAAAATAATATTTTCTCATGTTGCTTTTGATCTTTCCCCCAACTAACTTCAGATTGTGCCCCTTGTTCTTGTGTTCACTTTCCTATTAAAAACACTTCCCTCCTGAACCTTATTTAACCCTTTAACATATTTAAATGTTTCGATCATGTCCCCCCTTTTCCTTCTGTCCTCCAGACTATACAGATGGAGTTCATTAAAGTATATATACAATTATTAAATGTAATGTGAATAAATTAAGAACTGAGGGATAAATGAACTAGTGGCGTACATAAGTGTACTAGTGTGCCTAACGTCCCCTGTCCAATTGTCTTTCCTTATTTCATATATCATATACTGTATATTCTCTCCCTCTCATATAGTCCTCTTCTTTTTTTACTTACTATCTTTATATATATATTACTAAATGTCTATTCTCTTTCATATGTATTGTATATTGGACAAAGAATAAATAATAATAATAAATAATAATAATAATATATAAAAAAGAGAAACATGCCCACTTTTATCCTAAAGTGCTCGAATGTGGCATTAGCAAAAGTATTCAAAAGTATGCTTTGGGTATAATTTTTTTTATTTTTCTCCACCTTAAGATAACACACATGTAAATAACAAAACACAATACCAATATCCAACCGAATACATGTGCCAAATTTCCATATCATTAATGTGCTTTAAAGAGTTTCTTTACTTTCTGCTTTTCCCTTCCCTTCCCATAACTCCATCTCTCCAAACTTTAAGAATAAAGACAAAAAAGAACCCCTCCCCAAATATATCCTCAATATCTAACATTCTATAAGTCCCATATTCTTCATTATTTACGGAGAAAGGGAAAGAAAAAAAGAATTCCTCTCACTCCAACATTTAGCTAATTCCCTAGTGAAAATAGTTTTCCCATATAAAATAATATAAAGCATGAACTATCTTAAATTTGTGTTACATTAGCATCAAGTGCTGCTACCATTTCTTTTATCATCTGGGTGTCTACCCACTATTTTTCCAAAGATCTATGTTTTATCAATCCTTTGTAAAGGTGGGTTCCTACCAGTTTGGACTGGTTATATAATAATAATAATAATAATAATAATAATAATAATAATAACAACAACAACAACAACAACAACAACAACAAAAACAACAAAAACAACAATAATAACAACAACAACAACAATAACAACAACAACAACAATAATAATAATAATAATAATATATTAGATTTGTATGCCGTCTCTCTCCGAGGACTCGGAGCAGCTTTTTTTCCCTAGTGCTGTGCATTTGCACACAAAGCACGCCCATGGTGCACAATGTGTGCCCATCCCTGCGGCGTGACCCTGAGCGAACCGACAGTAAAGGAATCCAGAACCCACCCCATGTCTTCTGTATCACTACAAAAATTGATGTAACTGCTTTAAGAAGTTTGACTTGAATAACTCATACAACAGCCTGAAAAAAGTAGGATTGCTTAAACGGGAAGTAATCTGCTTGCTTGAAGTTTAAGAGCTTCTTCTGAATCATTTTCAAAGCATACTTTGACCCATGAAATGACAAATCTGTTATACTGTAATATATGCTCGTTGAAAATGCCAGCTTGAACTCAAGGTACCAAGTAACAGCTGTACTTTAATGCTTCCCAGTGCAGCAAAAGCTGAGACATGGCTTGTTTTTCATCTGGGTTTTTTTTCGCCTTTTGACAATGCCTTTGTTTGCAGCAAATCATAATGGTTCCACCAGGAACGCAGTTCAAAGCAATTCTACTTTAGATTAAATATTCAGGTCAAATAAATCTCAACTGTGCTGAAAAGAGAAAGTTTGTGAAATTTTGTAATAAAATAGAACTGACATTCGGGTCTTGATCTATTCAGTCTGTTCTTTGTCTCACCCACTACCCTCCCTCCCTCCCTTCCTTACATTACAACTCAACTAATTTGGCTGTTTTCAATCAACCCTAAGAATAAAAATGTTTTATGGGTTCTTCTGCATAAACATTTGTACCTCCTTGCTTGGTAAAGCAATTTTGTTTAGCTTTTTTTTTTTTTGGAAAGGGATCAGGAAGGTATTAGCATTAGGAAGCAACACCACAAAAGCATAGAACAAAATAGGTCATAATAGGTAAATAAATGGTGAAGGAACACCTAGCTGTTTTGAATATTACCTATGGCTCAGGGCCAGACTATTTACGGGACCATCTCCTGCCGCATACCTCCCAGAGACCAATAAGAGCTCAGAGTTGGCCTCCTCCGGGTCCCGTCGACTAAACAATGCAGGTTGGTGGGACCATGGAGGAGGGCCTTCTCTGTGGCTGCCCTAGCTCTATGGAACCAGCTTCCCCCCCGATATCCGTACTGCTCCCACCCTGCTGGCCTTTTGCAAGGCCACAAAGACCTGGCTTTGCCGGCAAGCCTGGGGCCCATAAATTTACATCTTCAATGGCCAATTGTATGAATGGTGTGTATGTATATGAGTGTGGTTGCCATTTTTTATAATAACTTTTTATGGGGGTTTAGTTTGTTATGTTTTAACCTTAGATAATGTTTGACTTCTTTTACTGTTTTGTATCTATTTATATTGTACTCATACTGTTGTTGTAAGCCGCTCTGAGTCCATAGGGGTTGGGCAACATAGAAGTTGAATGAATGAATGAATGAATGAATCAATCAATCAATCAATCAATCAATCAATCAACCAATCAATCCCAAAGGGCTAAGGAACTGGTGGATCAGTGATGGGTTACTGCTGGTTTGGATCGGTTCTTTAGAACTGGTAGCTCTGATTCCAAGCCTAGATAGAACTGGTCCTCTGTATCAGTGAAAGTGGGCCCGTCTGCCCACTCCTGGGTTATACTGACCTTTAGCTCTGCTTCCGAAGCCCAGCTGATAAGGGGCAGCAGATTGAATAGCCACTCCACAATTCTTTTCCATGCTCCTTGCCTAGTTTGCAACGCGGAAGTTCTATTTCCTCTGAACTGCACACATGTGTGCAGCAAAGCACGCACTCGGTGAACCGGTTGTAAAGCCTGTAGCACCCCACCACTGCGGGGCCATCGCAGGGTCCTCACAGTTGTGTGATCAAAATTTGGGTGCTTGCCAACCAGTCTGAATTTACAAGTATAGTGGTACCTCATCTTACGAACGCCTCTTCTAATGAACTTTTCAAGATACGAATCCGGTGTTTAAGATCTTTTTGCCTCTTCTTCTGAACTATTTTCACCTTACGAACCCAAGCAGCTGCTGCTGGGATGAAGGGGTTTCTTCCCCCCCCCTTTTTTGAAGAAAGAAAAGGGAGGGGCTGCTTGGAGTAGGAAACATTTTGCAGAGAACAACGTGCTTGCAAAGGCACTGAAACAGTGTCTTTTGAAGAAAGAAAAGGGAGGAGGGAGGGGCAGCTTGGGGGAAGGAAAATTTTTGAAGAGAACAAGGTGCTTGCAAAGGAACTGAAACAGTGTCTTTTGAAGAAAGAAAAGGGAGGGGCGCCCCCCTTGCCTTTCTTCCTTCCCACTCACCCTTTAGCCTAGCCTTGCTTCTTCCACCCGCCCCCTTTAGCTGCTCCTCCCTGTCCTCTGTTCGCCTCCCTTCTAAAGTTTGGGATTTTCCTGAAGGATTTGCACGCATTATTTGCTTTTACATTGATTCCTATGGGAAACATTGTTTCATCTTACAAACTTTTCACCTTACGAACCTCCTCCTGGAACCAATTAAGTTCGTATGATGAGGTACCACTGTACAGATGATGGCTCTGCTTCCCCTCCCACCTGCCTATCCGTCCCCATCTCTGTTTTTTCAACCATTGTGCATCCTGTTCAGAGTCTTTCGGAGATAAGGAGAGGAACAAAGTCTAAAGCTAATGTCCCGTTGTCTTCTTTCTTCTTTTAGGTATGATATGGGCTGAATGTAAAGAAATTTGGTCCCAAGGTCCCAAGGAATACCTGTTTGAGCTGTGGAATATGCTAGATTTTGGTATGCTGGCTATTTTTGCAGCCTCGTTCATTGCAAGATTCATGGCCTTCTGGCATGCTTCTACAGCCCAGAATATTGTTGACGCTGATACAGAGATAAAGGACGTATCAGAGGCAACATTGGATCCCAGCATAAAGTACTACACTTTGGGTGAGCAGTTCAGATTTATAATGTAGAGCTAAACCAATGTTTTAATTCCTTTCAAATAGGAATTTGTATTATTCAGTCCTGAAGTATACCCCATATACTTATACATAGGCACATCCAGAAATAAGCCAAACTTCATTTCTTTTTAAAAACCAAACTTGGCTTATCTTAGAAATGAAACGGAATAACATTACTGTGTTCTTTTCCTTCTAAAGTAAAAGAAATTTACTGAATGGCCATGAAAGTAAATGAAATGCTCTAAAGTAAGTATCAGCAAGACATTATAAACAAGCCATCTTCAGAAAATATACAGCAGTTTGTAAAACTTTTCTTTCAAAATATGTCAGCTTCTGGATCTGATGAGACAGCGACTCTCAAAATTCTAATTTTCTTGTCCTTTACTGTCTGGGAGCTGCAATCCCAATTTATATTAAAAAGCAGCAGGATATAAAAGTTTGGTTTAACTCTTCTTATGAGATGCCATAATTTATTCAAACAGTTTTATCAGCCATAATCTGCTGGGAAAGTGACACGTTCATTGCAAACCTGAATGTAAACAGTATTGAAGCCAAAGAGAAATACTCCTGAAGATTATTGCATGAACTCAGTTCCAGAAGAAAAGAAGATCCTCAATTTTTTAATTTCATACAATGTTAACTGAAACCTAGGCTACAATGCGGAGTGCATTGGTTGGCGATTGCTTTCCGGACACAATTCAAAGTGTTGGTTATGACCTATAAAGCCCTACATCGGGCCAGATTACTTATGGGTCCGCCTTCTGCCGCATGAATCCCAGCAACTGGTGAGGTCCCACAGAGTTGGCCTTCTCCAGGTCCCGTTTGTTTGTTTGTTTGTTTGTTTGTTTATTTATTTATTTATTTATTTATTTATTTATTTATTTATTTATTTATTACTTAGATTTGTATGCCGCCCCTCTCCGAAGACCCCGTCAACTAAACAATGTCGCTTGGCAGGGCCTGGGGGAAGAGCCTTCTCTGTGGGGGGCCCGGCCCACCGGAATCAGCTCCCCCCGAAGATTCACACTGCCCCCACCCTCCTCACCTTTCGCAAGAGTCTTAAGACTCATTTATGCTGCCAGGCTTGGGGCGATTAGATCTCAGCCTCCTGGCTGACAAAATGTTTGAATGACTGCTGTTTGAATGGGTAGGACTGATTTTTAGCACAACTGGGGATTTTAGATGGATTGTTTAGTTTTAATTTAATTGGATTTGCTATTGTATTTATTGTTTTTATATGTCGTAAGCCGCCCTGAGTCCTCAGAGAGGGGCGGCATAATAAGTAAGTAAGTAAGTAAGTAAGTAAGTAAGTAAGTAAGTAAGTAAGTAAGTAAGTAAGTAAGTAAGTAAGTAAGTAAATAGTCATAAGTGTGAGAGATGGTTGTACATTTCAGTGCTGTTGTAATTTCGAACAATCATTAAATGAATTGTTGTAAGTCAAGGACTACCGTGTTTCCCCGAAAATAACACCCTGTCTTATATATTTTTTAAACCCTGAAATAAGCACTTGGCCTTATTGCCATGTACCCAAAAGCCCAATTGTGCTTATTATCAGAGGATGATGTCTTATTCTGGGGGAAATGGTACCTGTACTATGGTTGACCTAATAATTTGAGCAGGCAAATAGGAGGACCCAAGCTCAACATATTAAACTGAAACTCTTCTATTTCTTTCTTCTTAGCAAGAATAGACTGGGATCCATCTGACCCTCAAATCATATCCGAAGGCTTGTATGCAATTGCTGTTGTTTTAAGTTTCTCACGCATCGCCTATATTTTGCCAGCCAACGAAAGCTTTGGACCCTTGCAAATATCACTTGGTAGAACTGTGAAAGACATATTCAAGTTCATGGTCATATTTATCATGGTTTTTGTGGCCTTCATGATAGGAATGTTTAATCTCTACTCCTATTACTTGGGAGCGAAGCAGAATGAAGCGTTTACTACGTAAGTTAATCTGTGTGAAGTCCGTGAATGATTGTATTAGAAAGCATTCGGCTGGATTAAGTATTTTTGACTTTGTAACGTTCAAAGTGTGAGCAGAATGTATTTGATTCCCTTGTCCTAGTTAGCTACGGTTGGTAACCCTTAAACATTTATTCGCCGTACCGTTTTTTATGCTGTTAATATCTATGCCTTCAAATCTGTGAAATCAGATTAGGTGAACGTTTTCATGAATGGATCGAGGAAGGATTACTGCTTTTAATCAGTGTGATTTTTTTTTCAAATTACTATATCTTTTTGAATTGCCAGAAAATGGCTTGATAAGATTATTAGAGAAAGCAGAAGTAGATGCCTGGTTTCCCAAGAAGATATATTATGCAGAAAAAAGTTTATGAAATACAGTACATTTCTTTACTCTGTGTACATTCAAAATTCAACACTCTGATGCAGATGTGCAAATATGCATTTTTATTTGTTTATTTATTGGCAACGTACCTTAATTTTCTTTTGCAAACAACTCAAAGCGGTGAACATATCCACCAGCACATCTTCATCCAAAAACGATCTTGTATACAGAGAATCTTACAGTTTTAAAAAGTATAGTGCTTTATGAAATAAACTGGAAAAGGGCTGTATCAAAATTCATACGTTAGATTGTTGCAGTTTAGGATTTCCACCTGTGCCTTCAACAATATTTTGGATTTGTTTACACTCTTTCCCAAATGTATTGTTTTCTTTTCTCCATCCAGCCTTTTATGTTGACTTTTATGTTCTAATTGCTCTATTTTGTTTCTCTTTATATTCTTTGCGTCCCATTTTGCTGTTATTGAAGCATTAGGGTTTTCCCAATCCAGTACTAGTTTGTGTGTGTGTGTGCATAGTTTTGTTGTGGTTTCATCAGGACCAACACTCAAAAAAGTTGAGATTGCTGTGAGTATGTAAAAGAATATTAAGAAAATGTCCAAGTCAGATCATGCCCTTTTCTTTCAAACATTCTAAGAAAATGTAAACGTGTGCTAGAAAAAAGGAAGGCAATAATATTTAAAAGAAAAAAAGGTTTCAAGATCAGACTAGTAGTATACACTAATAAAGTAACTGCATTTTTCCTACTTCTTTTTCTAGAAACACCTGATCATATCTCACTTAAAAATTTAAGATTATTGAAGTTTATGTTGTTGTATTTTTTATTGTTATGATCCACCCAGAATCACTGAGGGTTAGAAATTTCATATACAGTGATCCCTCGATTATCGCGAGGGTTCCGTTCCAAGACCCCTCGCGATAATCGATTTTTCGCGATGTAGGGTTGCGGAAGTAAAAACACCATCTGCGCATGCGCGCCCTTTTTTCATGGCCGCGCATGCGCAGATGGTGGAGTTTGCGTGGGCGGCGGGGAAGACCCAGGGAAGGTTCCTTCGGCCGCCCAGCAGCTGATCTGCTCGGCAGTGCAGCAGCAGCGAGCAGACGAAGATCGGGGTTTCCCCTTTGCGTGGGCGGCGGGGAAACCCCGATCTTCGTCTGCTCACTGCTGCTGCGGCCGCCCAGCAGCTGATCTGCTCGGCAGTGCAGCAGCAGCGAGCAGACGAAGATCGGGGTTTTCCCGCCACCCACGCAAAGGGGAAACCCCGATTCGGCTCCTGCCGAGCAGATCAGCTGCTGGGCGGCCGAAGGAACCTTCCCTGGGTCTTCCTCGCTGATGCCCCCGCTCGCCCGCCCGCCCGCCGCCCGCCAGCAAGAGGGGGAGAGATAGAGAAAGAGAAAGAAAGAGATGAGAGAGGGAGGAAGAGAGAGAGAGGAAGAAGCAAGATAGAGAAAGAGAGAGAGAAAGAAAGATGAGAAAGGAAGGAAGAGAGTGACGTCATCGGGTGGGAAAAATCGCGATATAGCGTTTCACGAAGAACGAGATCGCGAAAATCGAGGGATCACTGTATTACTATTATTATTGTGATATGTGTATGTACAGTAATTCCTCGCTACTTCGCGGTTCATCTTTTGCGGATTTGCTACTTCATGGGTTTTCAAAGGGGGCTTAAATCCATGAAATCCATTGAAAATTTTAAATCCATTAAAAATCCATAAAATTCTTCTACAATACTACTGTACTCTATTAAAGAAACTGGTAGGATATCACATGTAGTTCCAGCTGAGAAACATTATAGAATGTTTAATGCAAAGGGTGGGTTTTAAAAGTCCAAATACTCGTTAAATACATAAAAAAATATCTTTCCTCTACTTCACGGAAATTCGTTTTTTACGGGTGGTCTTGGAACGCACCCCCCCCCCCCTGCGAAAAACGAGGGATTACTGTATTCAGAAAGAAGTATCAAAAATGCAAGATGATGGGTAAGATATCACATCGCTTTTTGGATGTCAGTACGGCGTTGATATAGCTTGAAATGGATGGGATTGTGACAATGCACTTTTATCTTCCAATTTTTGATATACAGGCAGTTCTTGACTTGCAGCAGTTCATTTAACGACTATTTGAATTTACAACGGGACTGAAAAAAGTGACTTATGTGCTTTTTTCACACTTATGACCTCTGCAGCATCCCTAATGATCATGCAATCAAAATTCAGATGCTTTGTACTTGGCTGATATTTATGATGGTAGCAGTGTTCAGGGGTTATGTGATCACATTTTGCAGCCTTCTAACCAGCAAAGTTAATGGGGAAGCCATATTACAACTGCAATTCTTCACTTTAATAACTGTAGCAAGAAAAGTTGTAAAATGGACGAAAAACTCACTTAACAAATGTACTCAGCAACAGAAAATTGGGGCTTATTTGTGCTCATAAGTCAAGGACTACCTGTGCAAATATACAACACATATCCTGCAAATACCGCCCATGATTTATTATATTTTCAAGTACTACTAATTAAAAATAGGCAGATTGCTGTTAACACAATTTAGTTTTTTTCTAGATTTTTTGCAAGTTTTGTTCATGCTTCTATTTATCCTTTTTTTTTCAGAGTGGAAGAAAGTTTCAAGACTTTATTCTGGGCTATATTTGGACTTTCTGAAGTAAAATCTGTGGTCATAAATTATAACCACAAATTTATTGAAAATATTGGCTATGTCCTTTACGGTGTTTATAATGTCACCATGGTTATTGTTTTGCTGAACATGCTTATCGCAATGATTAATAGTTCCTTCCAGGAAATTGAGGTAATATTCTGATTAAATTGATATGGGTTTTCCTCAGAGACAGTAAAAATGTAGTACACATTCTTAATTATGAACTACAACCATGCTAATAAACAAACATTAAAATTATTTTATTTGACCCCTATGACAATCATGATTCTTGACAAATGTATATTTTCTTTTATGTACACTGAGAGCAGATGCACCAAAGACAAAAAATATATATTTTACTGAAAGAGTAGTAGATCCTTGGAACAAACTTCCAGCAGACGTGGTAGATAAATCCACAGTAACTGAATTTAAACATGCCTGGGATAAACATATATCCATCCTAAGATAAAATACAGAAAATAGTATAAGGGCAGACTAGATGGACCACAAGGTCTTTTTCTGCCTGTCAGACTTCTATGTTTCTATGTAACACAGGAAACATTGTAGTATAGAAGCAGTTTTTGAACTACAGTAATAGAGCTTTTCTTTAAAATTATTACTGGTCATTAAAATTACATTTACTGCTCTGCTGATACTTAAACATGATTATTCAGCAATAAAACTCTATATTTGCATCAGTCTTCTATTTTGGCCATGGCCTGTTCTGGAAAATTGACATGAGGGCTATGACCTTCCTGAAAGCTTTTGAATGTTATTTTCTGGGGACATAATTATGTTCCAGACAAATCCAGCAAGACTATTCTAATACTTTTATATCTAGTTTTCGACACTGTAATTTAAAAAAGATGTTGACAGGCTAGAACATGTCCAGAAGAAGAGAAAAGAGATGATATGTAGCCTACAGGCCAAGGCCTGTGAAGAAAAGTTGAAGGGTGTTAGCTTGGGGAAGAAGCTATTAAAAATGATGGAGCACTCACCTTCTGAAGCTATAGCTATGCTATTTTAGAAGATAAGACATAAAAAGCAGGACAAAATAAAAATGGGATTTTAAATAAATGCCAGGAAAAAAAATCACCTGACAAAATAAAAAAAGAATAGAATAGAATAGATAATGAAAGTCATGCTCATAAGTTTGGAAGAAACCATCATGTTCATAGGGTAGTTTTATTTTATTTTCATTTTTTTATAATAGAATATTATAGAGTAGAATAGAATAGAATAGAAAATAATTCTTTATTGGCCATATATGATTGGACACACAAGGAATCTGTCTTTGTTGCATCTGCTCTCAGTGTACATAAAAGAAAATATAGATTTGTCAAGAATCTTGGGGTACAACACTTGATGATTGTAATAGGGGTCAAATAAGCAATCAGGAATCAATCAATATTAATAAAAATCTTAAGGATACAAGCAACATGTTACAGTCATACAGTCATAAGTGGGAGGAAATGGGTGATAGGAATGATGAGAAAAAACTAGCAGTAATAGTAGTACAGACTTAGTAAAGAGAAGTATTTTCAGCGCTAAGTAAACTAGTTTTTATTTTCTAGCACCAAGTAAAGAAGTTTTGTTTGAACAGCTCGATCAGCCTCCTGATTTTTTAACATCACGCCACTAAGAAATTTGCATTCAGGCTGCTGCTTCTATTTTACTGTTTTAGTGTTGTGCTTTTTAATAATTGTAGTTAATTATATGGAATAGAGTAGAATAGAATAGAATTTTATTGTCCAAGTGTGATTGGACACACAAGGAATTTGTCTTGGTGCATATGCTCTCAGTGTACATAAAAGAAAAAGATACATTTGTCAAGAATCATGTGGTACAACACTTAATGATTGTCATGGGGTCAAATAAGCAATGAAGAAACAATCAATATTAATAAAAATCTTAGGATACAAGCAACAAGTTACAGTCATACAGTCCTAAGTGGGAGGAAAAGGATGATAGGAATGATGAGAAAAACTAGTAGAAATAGAAGTGCAGATTTAGTAAAAGGTCTGACAGTGTTGAGGGAATTACAGTATTTGTTTAGTAGAGTGATGGCATTTGGGAAAAAACTTTTCTTGTGTCTAGTTGCCTTGGTGTGCAGTGCTCTGTAGCGACGTTTTGAGGGTAGGAGTTGAAACAGTTTATGTCCAGGATGCAGGGGTCAGTAATATTTTTAATATACAGTATCAGTAATATTTTTAATATATCAATAATATATTTAATGTATTTGCATTTCATGTGTTGATTTAACAATGTTTATAGTCAGCTCCAAAATCTAACAGATCACCCTGACCAAATGTTGATTTTGAAGAATGGCATCTATGTATTTCTTTTTGCAACCCTGTAATCCCTTGCATCGGGGTGGAGTCGGGGTGGCTGAATGTTTAATTTAAATATTTAAATATTTTAAAATTTACTAGCTAGATGCCTAAAACTGATCTCTTAACCTCCTGAATGTGAGGCAGGCATCTTAATGTCTAGGCCAGTGTTTCCCAACCTTGACAACCTGAAGCTATTTGGACTTCAACTCCCAGAATTCTGGGAGTTGAAGTCCAAATAGTTTCAAGTTGCCAAGGTTGGGAAACACTGGTCTAGCCACTGTACTGCTCATACATATATTAAAGTGTGTGTGTGTGTGTGTGTGTGTGTGTGTGTGTGAGAGAGAGAGAGAGAGAGAGAGAGAGAGAGAGAGAGAGAGAGAGAGAGAGAGAGAGAGAATTTGTAGGCATTTAGACAAATCTGCACATCTTTTAAAAGGTGTCTATTCTCTTCTGTGCCTCACTGTTTCACATAGCCACGGCTGTTTTCTCTGTCTTCCAGGATGATGCTGATGTAGAGTGGAAGTTTGCCAGGGCAAAACTCTGGTTTTCTTATTTTGAGGAAGGCAGAACACTTCCTGTCCCTTTCAATCTGGTGCCCAGCCCCAAATCTCTGCTGTACTTTTCCCTCAGAATAAAGACGTGGATTTTTAAAGTACTATTTTGCCACGCGAAAGGTTTCCAGGAGGATGCCGAGATGAATCAGGTAACCATCTGCCTCATGCTAGAATTACATATTTTTACTCGTTTGAGTTGGAGGAGGAAATAGGTGTTATTCCTACACCATTCAATACAATGGCTGCATCAAGATGTGAGCTTTCAGCAAGTAAAATCAGCGGCTATTACACTGCTACCCTACTGTTTCAGGAAAGGAGGCAGCATATTTAAGGTTGTTTAAAGAAAGCTTTTAGACTATTAAGCAATTGAAAATTGTACAATCTTTGTGTATCCTGCCACCACGTGTTCACAGACTGTAATGCAATATAATTTCACTTGGGCCTTTTAAAATTTAATAGCCAGTCCTGACATATTATTACACTGAAATATTTTAATGCTAATTAAAGCATTAGCTAAAAAACCTAATGAAATCAGCCCTGCTTTTTATGTCTTACTTTTAGAGGGACTGAGAGTTATTTCTTACTTTCTTCTAATAAAAGTTCTGAGCATTATTGTAGAATAGAATAGAAAAGAAGAATAGAATAGAATAGAATTCTTTATTGGCCAAGTGTGATTGGACACACAAGGAATTTGTCTTTGGTGCATATGCTCTCAGTGTACATAAAAGAAAATTTGCATTTGTCAAGAATCATGAGGTACATCACTTAATGATAAGATACAAATAAGCAATCAGGAAACAACTAATATTTATTTAAATCATAAGGATACAAGCAACAAGATACAGTCATAAGTGTGAGGAGATGGATGATAGGAACGATGAGAAAATTAATAGTAATAGTAGTGAATATGTCCAGGATGTGAAGGGTCAGTAAATATTTTCATGGCCCTCTTTTTGACTCATGCAGTATACAGGTCCTCATGGAAGGCTAGTTGGGTTGGCAGTAATTGTTTTTTCTGCAGTTCTGATTATCCTCTGAAGTCCGTGTCTGTCTTGTTGGGTTTATTTATTCAATTCAATTTTTATTTATTCAATTAACTCAATTTTTTTAATAAGAAATATTTTTTTTAAATATCATCAGGTTCCTAGATAAAAAATAATAAAGCAGATTGGATATAAAAGGTCATGAAAAGACAGAAAATAAATTGGAATGATACAGTATATCTATACAGAACCCATTTGTTAATTGGTGACAATTAATAAAATTGTACCACCAGATAAAAAGATGTACCTACTTTATTTTTCCTTGGCTTATATTTGGTGGCTCCTTGCTTATCTTCTTTGAAATATCCAGCAGTTAGAAATAAAGGAAGAAAAATAAGTTGGAATTATCTAAGAAAACTTATTATTTCTTATTTTCAGATGGAGCATAATAAGCTACCAACTATAAAAAGCACAGATGACATTGATTTAAACAGCTCAAATAATTCACAGAGAAAGTATCAGGTAAGTATCAAATTTGGATTTTATGCTTAACTAGATCAGTTAAAAACTGAGATTAAACAATTTACAACTTAGTCGCCTCCAATCTGATCTAAATGTAGTTCATAAAATCATATACCAAAATGTCCTTCCTGTTTATAACTACTTCACCTTCAACCACAGCAATACACAAGCACGTAATAGATTCAAAACTAAATGTAAACCGCTCCAAACTCGAGTGCAGAAAATACGACTTCAGCAATAGAGTGATCAACGCCTGGAATGCACTACCTGACTCTGTGTTTCTTCCCCAAACCCCAAAATCTTTAACCTTATATTGTCTACAGCTGGCCTCTCCCCATTTCTAAGAGGTCTGCAAGGGGTGTGCATAAGCGCACCATTGTGCCTACCGTCCATGTCCTATTGTCTTATTGTCCTCTTTTATCATTTGGGTCAATGGAAAAATATAGGGAAATTGTTATGAAGCAGCAAATCCTACTACATTCAGTGGGGTTTCTGAGTTAATATACTTAATATATATCAAGTCCTCAATCCCCAGGCTGTGAACCAGCACCAGGCCGTGGCATGTCAGAAAGTGGGCCATGAAAACAAGGGAAGCCCCATCCTCAGGATGCTAAACCACACCCCTTCCGGTCCATAGAAAAAACTCTCCATGGAACCAGTCCCTGGTGACTGAAAGGTTGGGAGCTGCTAATATACATGACATGATACATGGCAATATTTGTATAAGTATCGGTTATTATAGCAAGGCTCTGAATAGTTCCTAGAGGACAAGTCAAGAATTAATCAGCTTGAAGAACTGGGATCCTCTTCCAATTAAAAGATCCTTTCCCAAAAAAAGCTAAAATCATTTTCTTTTAATTCTTTTCTTTTCTAGAAGATCATGAAACGTCTTATTAAACGATATGTACTGAAAGCTCAAGTAGACAGAGAGAGCGATGAAGTCAACGAAGGTGAGATTGCAGAATGCCTATAATTCTAACATTAGATAACAAAGATTTCTTCTTCCTTCATATCACCAAGACTTTAGTTGTATTTTTGCTGTTGTATTTATTGTTTTTCCACACCTTACAGATACCTCAAATTAAAATACAATACAATATAATATCAACTGCCAAATTCTTAATCCAATTTTCCTAATTATTTATCCAATTTATTTTGGTACATATCAGTCATCCTGTGCTACCTCCTTTTCAAATACTATCATCCGGATTTCAGATATTTTTGTAATTTTTCTAATGAAAGATACTTTTCTTGAAAAATAATGGAACAATATGATATATAATGATTTTGATTTGTTAAAACAGAAATGATATATCGGTATAATGATAGAAATGAAAGGAATGAAGCGAATAGGAAATATATTTTAGATTTTTAATAATAACCCTTCCTCCTATGTATATTGATATTGTTATAATTAGATTAAGACATAATGTGAATGGTATTTTTTTCTTTCCTTCCTGGGATTCAGAGAGAAGTAAATTTGGAAATCTCTTTTGTTAAGGGCAGCTACGATAAAATGAGGGTTTAAAAAGCAGGATTGAGTTAAGTAAGAATGCAGGAAATGGATTGAAGCACAACCGCATAGTTTTGAAAAATAGCAAATAGCCCAGAGAAATTTAGATAGCTAATAGCACTTCAAATTCAAATGAAGGCGAATAATAATATTAGCTTCCTTCTGTAACAGGTCCTTGGCTCCTATATTCCTAAAGCCTTTTTCTCTTTTGCAGGTGAGCTGAAAGAAATTAAGCAGGACATCTCAAGCCTTCGATATGAGCTCCTTGAAGAAAAATCACAGAACACAGAAGACCTGGCAGAACTTATCAGGAAACTTGGAGAAAAACTGCATATCGAACCAAAGCAGGAACAAAGCAGCAGATAACAGGAACTTCTTTCTCAAAAGGAAAAGAAGCAAAAATCCTCCAAGCTGGCAGACCCAATGAAAGCCATATCAGTGTTTACCTCCCCTTTGTTCTCCTCCAGACTTAATTGGCACTTTTACAGCAGACTTCAAAAGCAGACACATCTTGAGTGGATCTTTTTATTATTATTTGTAACAGAGGGGAAAAAAACAGCATTTGACTGAGTTGTTCAATCCCATGCACCAAAGGAGAAAGAGAGAAGAAAAAAACTTTTCAAAAATAATCGTAATTTTTTTTTTTAGGCATAAAACACAGTCTCGTAAACTATATGACTTTAACTGCTGGATTCTGTTAACATCAAGTTCTTTTTTCACATATACAATATGTTTAAACATGCATACCTTATATTTTACATGTATCTGTAATCATTGTCCATTGAAATAAAGCGAGGTTGCAATAAATTAGCTAGGATCAGAGTTCCAGTCCTAAAAAGTAAAGAATTGAACCTCCTTTAACTAAACAGAGGTGCAATCAAATTGTCAATTAACTAAGGAGATGAATTCCATTGTCAGTATAAAGGCTTAGGGTGGACGAAAGATGCATCTAGAAATTGTTGTGTAACTCTAGAACTACTGTACTACAACACAACAGGTATCGCCAAGCTACAGTGATCCCTCAACTTATAACCATAATTGAGCCTGGAATTACAATCATAAGTCATGATACTCATTAGATGGGTCATCACATAATTGTCCCTTATTTTATGACCTTTTTTTACAGTGGTTGTTAAGTGAATGGATGGTCATAAAGCAAATCCTAAGGTTTTTAAGCAAATATTGTGCTTCTTAACTGAATACAGTGGTACCTCTACCCAAGAACACCTCTACTTACGAACTTTTCTAGATAAGAACCAGGTGTTCAAATTTTTTTTGCCTCTTCTCAAGAAACATTTTCCACTTACAAACCCGAGCCTCCGAAACTGTAACCAGAAAAGGCAGGGTGAAGCCTCCATCTGGCCTCTCTAAGAATCTCCTGGGAGGAAATAGGGATGGAAAAGGTGGGGAGAAGCCTCTGTGGGGCCTCTAGGAATCTCCTGGGAGGAAACAGCTGGAAAAGGGAATAATACATGCATTAATGGGAATAAGGAGATCGCTGACCATTTCAATAGCTACTTCTGTTCCGTTTTCTCAAAAGACACCTTACAAAATAATACTATAGAGGGATATAGCATTGCTTCCAGCTGTACGGATTCAGCTCCAGTGATCTTAGAAGCCGATGTCTTAGAAGAACTTGAACGATTAAAGATAAATAAGGCAATGGGTCCAGATGGCATCCACCCCAGAGTTCTTAAAGAACTCAGATCTGTCATTGCTACCCCCCTGACTGATTTGTTTAACCAATCCTTGTTAACAGGAGAAGTTCCTGAGGATTGGAGAATGGCCAGTGTTGTGCCTATTCACAAGAAGGGCAGTAGAGAAGAAGCTGGTAACTACAGGCCAGTTAGCTTGACATCAGTTGTAGTTAAAATGATGGAGACTCTACTCAAAAAGAGGATAAATCAGCACCTAAAAAACAATAACTTATTAGACCCAAATCAGCATGGCTTTACTGAAGGCAAATCATGTCAGACTAATCTCATTGATTTCTTTGACTATGTCACAAAGGTGTTGGATGAAGGTGGTGCCGTGGATATTGCCTACCTGGACTTCAGCAAAGCCTTTGATACGGTTCCACATAAAGAGCTGATAGATAAATTAGTGAAGATTGGACTTAATCCCTGGATAGTTCAATGGATTTGCAGCTGGCTGAAGCGTAGACATCAGAGAGTTATTGTTAATGGCGAGTATTCTGAGCAGAGTCAGGTTACAAGCGGTGTGCCACAAGGATCTGTTCTGGGTCCTATTCTTTTTAATATATTTGTGAGTGACATAGGGGAAGGTTTGGTAGGGAAGGTTTGCCTATTTGCCGATGACTCTAAAGTGTGCAATAGGGTTGATATTCCTGGAGGCGTCTGTAATATGGTAAATGATTTAGCTTTACTAGATAAATGGTCTAAGCAATGGAAACTGCAGTTTAATGTTTCCAAATGTAAAATAATGCACTTGGGGAAAAGGAATCCTCAATCTGAGTATTGTATTGGCAGTTCAGTGTTGGCAAATACTTCAAAAGAAAAGGATTTAGGGGTAGTGATTTCTGACAGTCTCAAAATGGGTGAACAGTGCAGTCAGGCGGTAGGGAAAGCAAGTAGGATGCTTGGCTGCATAGCTAGAGGTATAACAAGCAGGAAGAGGGAGATTATGATCCCACTATATAGAATGATGGTGAGACCACATTTGGAATACTGTGTTCAGTTCTGGAGACCTCACCTACAAAAAGATATTGACAAAATTGAACGGGTCCAAAGACGGGCTACAAGAATGGTGGAAGGTCTTAAGCATAAAACGTATCAGGAAAGACTTAATGAACTCAATCTGTATAGTCTGGAGGACAGAAGGAAAAGGGGGGACATGATCGAAACATTTAAATATATTAAAGGGTTAAATAAGGTCCAGGAGGGAAGTGTTTTTAATAGGAAAGTGAACACAAGAACAAGGGGACACAATCTGAAGTTAGTTGGGGGAAAGATCAAAAGCAACATGAGAAAATATTATTTTACTGAAAGAGTAGTAGATCCTTGGAACAAACTTCCAGCAGATGTGGTAGATAAATCCACAGTAACTGAATTTAAACATGCCTGGGATAAACATATATCCATCCTAAGATAAAATACAGAAAATAGTATAAGGGCAGACTAGATGGACCATGAGGTCTTTTTCTGCCGTCAGACTTCTATGTTTCTATGTTTCTAAAAGGTGGGGAGAAGCCTCTGTGGGGCTTCTCTAGGAATCTCCTGGGAGGAAACAGCTGGAAAAGGTGGGGAGAAGCCTCTGTGGGGCCTCTCTAGGAATCTTCTGGGAGGAAACGGGGCCGGAAAAGGCAGGGAGAAGCCTCCGTGGGGCCTCTCTTTTCTACTTAAGTTTTCTACTTAAGAACCTTTTCTACTTAAGAACCTGGTCACAAAATGAATTAAGTTCGTAAGTGGAGGTACCACTGTATTGTGGTTCTGAAGCAAATGTTTTGTTCGCAGTGATTGCTTTGTGGCAGGAACTAGAAGCAAACAACAGTGTGTCTGGCCAAAAATGTTCATAAATCTCAGCTGCATAACCGCAGGATACTGCAAACAACCATAAATGCAATCAGGTTGCCAAGCATCCAAAATCCAAACAGGTAACTGCAAGGAAAGAGGGAGTTCAAATACAAGTCATGAGTACATTTTAGGCCAGCGGCCCCCAAACTTTGGAGTACTAGGGACCAGTTCCGTGAAGAGAGGTTTTATCGCAGACTGGAGGTGGAGTGGTTTCGCTTGCTGCCTGTATCCTGTGGATGGGACTTCGCTTGTTTGTGTGGATCGATTTTTGGCATGCCGTGGACCGGTGCCAGTCCATGGACTGGGATTTGGGATTACTTTCTATTTTAGGGAGTCTATCATAACTTCAAATAACTTCAAAACTCCGTATTTTTCAGAGTATAGGATGCACAGGAGTATAAGATGCACCTTAGTTTTTTGGGAGGAAAATAGGGAAAAGCATATCCTGCTAAGCAACCAATAAGTTGGAAACTGCCTGTATTGTAATATAATTTTTATAAGGAATTTAAACAACAGCATTTTAGCAATCTTGGGCTAACAAAAATGTCATAGGTTCTCCTCTTGGGAAATTATCATATGCAGCATTTTTTGTAGTGTGGACTAAATCACTAGTTTTCAACGTACCCCCATTTAAAGGAGGACACCCAGATTGTGGATCCATTCCGAGGGGTTTAATATCCCCCCCACCCAGAACCAAGGATGGACAGATGGAACAGTCCTTCGAAGGCAAAGCCCAACAGCCATTCAGTCTTGTCGGGGTTGAGTTTGAGCCTGTTAACTCCCATCCAGATCCTCCAAGCACCGGCACATCACATGCACTGCTTTACTGAATTGGCACATGATGGAGATTTCTATTCCCAGCTCCTGCTTATCAAATTTTTATAAACAGATACTGCACAACAGTCTGCATGGATTGCCAACAATGTTTCTGAATGTATTTTGTGACTAAAGATGCCAGAGAAAGAGCATCTGGTTTCCTGCATTTGCTTTCAATCTGCAAAAGGGAAATTACAGGAGCCTACAAAAATGCCCCAAACCATTTATTTATCCTCATACATGGTAATAGGCAATATTTATCATCATGCGTGGCAATAATGTGGAAAAGGGTTAAATATCCCCATTCTCTCCACTACCGTATTTCTCGGAGTATAAAACTCACCTTCCTCCTATCTAAAAAAGGCTACATATTCAGGTGCATCTTATACTCTGAATGTAGCTTTTTTCGAAGCTTTTTCCCCCCAGCCCTAACTAGGTGCTAATGATCTTCCCAACACTCTTATCTTGCATGTTCTTTCATTGTTACTATCTGCAAAGAATGTTTTCCAAGATCTAAGTCTTTGCAGAGTTTTTTCATTACTCTATCTTGCTCCAAGTAAGTTTCTTTCCAGCCCTAACCAGGTGCGATGTTCCCAGCTCTTAAAGCTTGCAAGCTCTTTGATTGTTACTCTTTGCTATGAATGTTTTCCATGCCCTAAGTCTTTGCAGGGTGTTTTTTTTTCATTGCTCTAACTTGCTCCAAATGTTTCTTTCCAGCCCTAACCAGGTGCTAATAATGTTCCCAGCTCTTACTGGCTTGCAAGCTCTTTCATTGTTACTCTCTCCAAAGGGGGTAAAATAATGTGCTGAAACTGACTAGACTAAGGATGCTAGCCTGATGAATATCTGGTAAGGAGATACTTTTCTCTATTTTCCTCCCCAAAAACTAAGGTGCATCTTATACTCCTGTGTGTCTTATACTCCGAAAAATACAGCAATTCTAATCTGTGGAATTAAAACTGAACAGATGAAATACATGCACCAGAAATAAACGCTATTCACATAAAATCTGTTGGAATGAGGTTGCAACAATACACAGAATGAGAAACAGGTAGGGAAACCTGGCAAGAGACAACTGGATCAAAAGCCTCTCTGTTCTAAGTCTTTGGCATTGGTTTTGATCTCCAGCATCCCCACCAGCTGTTTTTCCATCTCTCTGAGTCATCCTCTTTGACTCCCATTCAGAGCAAGCGAGGGGTAGATTATTTCGCTATATATTTTAAGCTCTGACCTTTTGCAAAGAGATTTCCTTACAGTGTTCTGAATGCGTTTAGCCCTGTGATGTTTCTTAATGGTGAGGCAAAACTGGTGGGAGCGAAGACTTTGGCCACCTCCACCCACCCACCCCTGAACCATTTTAAATAGCCCAATGTTGTGTTGAAGTGCTGTGTTATCTCTTTGTTGACCTGTGCTTGACCATTTATAAAGTATTTCAGGGATAGAGGACCAACAATATATCTGCAGAGCTTGTCGTGCCTGCGTGGGATGATTCCCAAAATGAAGAACCCAAGGATCTTGACTAAGAGGTTGAGTTGAACAATGCAAGTATATTTTGCCACATGCATTTATAGAAAGGAGTAGTGAATTAGACCAGGGGTCTCCAACCTTGGCAACTTTAAGACTTGTGGACTTCAACTTCCAGACTTCAACTTCCAAAGCTGGCTGAGGAATTCTGGGAATTGAAGTCCACAAGTCTTAAAGTTGCCAAGGTTGGAGACCCCTGAATTAGACATTCTCCTACCAACACTGGATCAGCATGTTGTCAATGGGGAAGCCAGATTCACTTCACAATCATGTCATTAACAACTGTGCTGATTCACTTAGCAACGTTGGCAAGAAATGTTGTAAAATGGGGCAAAACTCACTTGACAAATGTTTCATTTAGTAACAGAATATTTGGGCTCAATTGTAGTCGTACCAGGGGTGAAATGCTATTGGTTTGGACCGGTTCGCCCAAACTGATAATAAAAAAATGCTACCAGTTCAGGCAGACTGGTATATTCAACAATCAGCAATGAGCCCTTCGGGATTGGGCGACATAGTTGTTGCCTAGATAGATAGATAGATAGATAGATAGATAGATAGATAGATAGATAGATAGATAGATAGACAGACAGACAGACAGACAGACAGGGAGGGAGGGGGCAGTTCTGATCTCTGGGGGGAGTTGGTTCCAGAGTGCCGGGGCCGCAAAAGAGAAGGCTCTTCCCCTGGGCCCCGGCAGACGACATTGCTTAGTCGACAGGACCTGGAGAAGGCCAACTCTGTGGGACCTAATTGGCCGCTGGGATTCGTGCAGCAGAAGACAGTCCCGGAGGTAGGTAGGTAGATAGAGAGAGAGAGAGAGATAGAAAGATAGAGAGATAGATGATAGACAGATAGACACAAACAAACAAACAAACAAACAGGGCTGAAACTTATTACTGAAATCAGATGAAGAATCTGGATGAAGAAGGAAATATAAAAGAAGCACATCTTTAATATAGTGAAAATGAATAAGCATTTGAATGAGTACAGCTGTGAAAACACTTCATGATTAAAATTCACAATTTAAAAAGGACACTCAAAAAGCCGGATAATATTTGATTTGAAGGCCATGCCTGCCTGCCAGAGGACACAAAGATAAAAAGCAGGGCATGACATTGCTAGCAATATCTAATCATTTTACTGTTACAGGAACTTCAAGCTTGTAAATAAAAAATTGGAAGCACCTCTATCATGTCAACCACGATCTCCAGAATATTGTACAAAACTCAATAATAATCTATCCTGGATTATAGCCAAATCAGGGTTCTTTTGTTTTTTTCAGTAGTAGTGAAAATTCAATTCAATTTCAATTCAATTTATTGGATTTATATGCCGCCCCTCTCCGAAAACTCTGTATCTCTGGGCATTTTAACTACTGGAATAATACCAGGATCATATGCAAGTAGTGTTTGTCTGGTTGCATAGCAACCCTTATGAAGTTATGACCTGGATGGAACAAGGATGTCACGACAGTCGGAACACCCCCTTCTCCCCATTGTCATATGATTGCATGGACAACATAGCTGTATTTATAGTTTTTTTGCAACATGACTCCATCACACGACCATGTTTTAGAATGGTTTTCCTGAACCATTTCTGCAAAACCATGCCATAGAGAACAATGAATTTGTTTAATGGCATTTGCTGAATGACTGCAGGTTTTTAAAAAGGCATATACAGTGGTACCTCTACCTACAAACGCCTCTACTTAAGAACTTTTTTAGCTTAGAACCGGGTGTTCAAGATTTTTTTGTCTCTCCTCAAGAACCATTTTCCACGTACAAACCCGAGCCTCCGAAACTGTAACTGGAAAAGGCAGGGAGAAGCCTCCATGGGGCCTCTCTAGGAATCTCCTGGGAGGAAACAGGGCTGCAAAAGGGGGGGAGAAGCCTCTGTGGGGCATCTCTAGGAATCTCCTGGAAGGAAACAGGGCCAGAAAAGGCGGGGAGAAGCCTCTGTGGGGCCTCTCTAGGAATCTCCTGGGAGGAAACAGGGCCTCTACCCTCCCTAGGCTTTCGCCAATCACACACATTATTTGCTTTTACCTATGGGAAAAATTACTTCTTACAAACTTTTCTAGTTAAGAAACTGGCCATGGAATGAATTAAGTTCGTAAATAGAGGTACCACTGTAATTGGGTTGATCACATGACAAACTGTTTTACAGCTGTTATAATACATGACTGCAATGGGCAGGGTTCAAGAACTATCTGAAGGAACATTTTTCAACATTCAACGTATTCAATAAATACGTTGGAATGCATTTATTCGTATCCATTTCCTGTTTTCACAATCACGTTTACACTTCTATATCTTTTGTCTTATACATGCTTGAAAAATAAATAAAATCAACGTTGCAATGCAAAGAAATTAACCAGAAACACCACAAGGGGGCAATGTACCCATTGCCTTATTTCAAAGAGAACTCAAAAGCTCTGCTTTATACCATTTCCTTCCCGTAATAGTTTTTATTTTGTCTATTCATTTATTTTGTTAAGTACGTATTTGATAATATACATGAGTATAACATTATTTGAATACATAAGCTGGATACAAGCGAAAGGGAACATTTGGACAGGGACGGTAGGCACCAGAGGTGGGTTCTTAGCAATGCGCCCTGGCGCAGTAGTTCACTAGTAGCCCACTGATTGTACAATTTGCGCATGATAGCTCTGGTGCTGCCTTTCCCAGTCTGTCGTGGCGCCAATTTTTTAAAACTATTTTTTGCTTCTGCACATTTACTATTTTTTCTGCTGCGCATGCGTGGAAGCAAAATTGCATGAAAAGATGATGATGATGATGATGATGATGATGATTATTATTATTATTATTATAAAGCCCTTCATGGCACCGGACCAGATTATCTCCGGGACCGCCTTCTGCTGCACGAATCCCAGTGACCAGTTAGGTCCTACAGAGTGGGTCTTCTCCGTGTCCCGTCAACTAAACAATGCCGCTTGGTGGGACCCAGGGGAAGAGCCTTCTCTGTGGTGGCCCTGGCCCTCTGGAACCAACTCCCCCCAGAGATTAGAATTGCCCCCACCCTCCTTGCCTTTCGTAAGCTGCTTAAAACCCACCTCTGCCGCCAGGCATGGGGGAATTGAGATACACTTTCCTCCTAGACCTTTACAATTTTATGCATGGTATGACTGTATATATGTTTGGTTTTTATATTAATGGGTTTTTAATTGTTTTTAGTATTGGATTATTATTATATGCTGTGTTATTATTGCTATTAGCCGCCCCGAGTCTCTGGAGAGGGGCGGCATACAAATCAAATCAAATCAAATCAAATCAAATCAAATCAAATCAAATCAAATCAAATCAAATCAAATCAAATCAAATCAAATCAAATCAAATCAAATCAAATCAAATCAAATCATAGATAGATAGATAGATAGATAGATAGATAGATAGATAGATAGATAGATAGATAGATTTGTATGCCACCCCTCTCCGAGGACTCGGATGCTCTCGAACTTGGTGCTCTTTTGTTTCTGCGCATGAATAGAGGCAAAATTGTGCAAGAGGACGCTCACAGGCATGCAATTTTTGGCAATTATTTTCTTCTGCACATGTGCAGAAGCAAAAACGCATGAGGAGATATGTGCACGAGCATAGCGATGCACATACGCTTGTAACATCACAATGTGCATACAGCACACCAATATGGAAACAATAGCAATAGCATTTAGACTTATATACTACTTCACAGTGCTTTACAGAGAGTAAGCCAGTGGTGGGCTCCTACGGTTACGGTCAGGTACACCGAACCGGTAGAAAAATTTTGAATTTTTCTCTTTTTTTCCCTTCTGGGCTGTGGGTATGTTTTTCCTATCACAGTAAATGAGGTTGAATGTGTATAATTTTAGAACAGCTGTGTGTGCGTACAGTTTATATAGTAGATAATGTATATTTTTGTGTGCCTGTGTGTAATATTTATGTATACATATGGCATATATACATAGAATTAAATAGTATATTTTGGATGTTCAGTAATAGATTCAGTAATAGTAAATAGATAGGGAAATTCTATCTCTTTGAGGCGAGGAGAGGCCAGGCACCCTAACCCAAGCCTTTGATGGGAGTGACGTCAGGTTGGCCACCTTTAAGCCACCCCCTGGTCACATAATAGCCAAGCTTTTCCCACATGGTCACATGGCTGGCAAGCCACACCCACAAAATAAGCCACACCCACAGTGTGGTAGTAAAAGTTTTTGCAGCCCTTCACTGAAGTAAGCATATTGCCCCCAACAATCTGGGTCCTCATTTTACTGACTTTGGAAGGATGGAAGGCTGAGTCAACAAGAGGAACCTTCCACTGGTAAACACATTGTTGCACTTATGCACACCATGGAAAGCCAGGGAAAGAAAACCAAACCAAACTGAACTGAACCATTTAAGCAACTGGAAACGTTTAGGCAAAGATAAATCTTTTGCAAGCAGCAGCAAGATGTAATAATAGGTACCTCAAAGAAGAATATCTCAAGTGGAAGATGTTATCAATGTTATCTTTCATTTGGAAACTCCTAGTTTCATGAGGTGGTATCAGGCCGCCCCGAGTCTTCGGAGAGGGGCGGCATACAAATCGAATAAATAAAATAATAATAATAGGGGCAAACTAATAATTAAAATAATGTTCTTCGGGTAATGTGCATGAATGCTCGAAGTCTGAGCAACAAGCTCTGTGAGTTAATGGTCATAATATCTAGAGATAATTTGGATCTGGTTGCCATAACTGAGACGTGGTTTAAGGATTCTAATGAATGGGAAATATCCATACCAGGATATACACTGTATAGGAAGGATAGAATAGAGAGAAGGGGAGGTGGAGAAGCCATTTATGTTAAGGAAAGTCTAAAAACAACACTAATTCAAAATACATGTAAAGATCTGGAGACTCTCTGGGTTTGCATGCAAAATAAAGAAGGTTCTGTCATTAGAATTGGGGTGATCTATAGGCCTCCATGGCAATCTGAGGAATATGACAACAAGATGATGGATGAAATTACCCAAATGGCAGTAAAGGTTATGGGCGATTTCAACATGCCTGATGTTGACTGGAATATCCCCAGTGCCCTTACATGCAAAAATAAGAATATAGTAGAGGCCTTTACAGGAGCAGTTCTGGCACAACTGGTTAAGGCACTGATTAGAGGGGAGAATGTTCTAGATTTAGTTTTTACAAATGGGAATTGGGTTTCAGAGGTTAAGGTGGGAGAAAATTTAGGTTGCAGTGACCATCTATGTTTGTGGTTTGATGTAAAAACTGATTGTGAGCAATCCTATACTGCAACCAAAGTATTGGATTTATAAATCCCACACGATTTGGGGGGGGGGGATGCCAAAAGAAATGAAGTTACGTAATCTTACAATCCTTACAACTAATTCATTTACACTAATATTAGTTGTTGTTAAATTCAATTCAATACTCTTTTTTATTTCGTAACTAGTACAGAAGGCAAATACCAAATTAATAAAAATAGCACAACATAGAGAAGAATATGCTATATATACAGGCTTTTAAAAACAACAGTCAACTCATTAGTTGACATTTTGTGTTTTGTGTTACATTTCTGATACGATAGAGATGTGCACATTGTATATAATGCATTTAAACTTTATTTATATATACATTGTATATACGCTTTATTTCTATATTTCTACAGTTTGTAGTTTGTATTTGTTTACGCTATATGTTTTAACTGTAAATAACACATAAAAGGTATTTTTTTTAAAAAATGAAGGGTCTTGAAAACAAAGCCTGTATGAAGAATGATTTGAATATCTATATATACAGAAAATACAGACATAAGACAGATATAATAGCAGAGTTCAAATAAAAGAAAGTTGTCCCATAGAAAGAGAAATGGACTTATTCTCTGATGCTCTAGTCTAGAAGGCAGGAAAAAAATCATACTCAACAGGGGATTTTTTTTCTAATTCAATATACAAAGTGTATTTAACCTATGAAATGAGCAAAGCAGCTAAATAGGATGCTTAACCTCATTATGAAATTACATTTCTCAGAATTCTTAGGGGGATATAGAAAGTTATATCCTGGGCCTAGAAAGTTTAGAACTAAGACGCCTTAAACAAGATCTAAGTATTGCCCACAAGATCATTTGCTGCAACGTCCTGCCTGTCGGCGACTACTTCAACCACAACCACAACAACACAACAGATTTAAACTTAATATTAACCGCTCCAAACTTGACTGTAAAAAATATGACTTCAGTAACCGAGTTGTCAAAGCGTGGAACTCATTAACGGGCTCCATAGTGTCATCCCCAAACCCCCAACACTTTACCTTTAGATTACCTACAGTTGACCTATCCAGATTCCTAAGAGGTCAGTAAGGGGCGAGTACAAGTGCACTAGAGTGCCTTCCGTCCCCTGTCCTATTGCTCTCCTATATCTCCTATACCTTTCTTCTATTCCTATATCTCTTCTTCTATTCTTTCATTGATATGTTCTATTGATATGTTCTATATCTTCTTTTCTATTATTTCTTAGATATATTTTACTATGAGTATCTCCTCCATAACCTTCATCATGTATTTTACTATGTGTATATAGATATATACCCACTAAAACCCTCATTGTGTATTGGACAAAGTAAATAAATAAATAAATAAAAATAAATAAATAAATAATAAGATATGGATCTATCAAACTGGTCTAAAACTGCCCTTGTAAAAATAGTGACCTAAAACTACAAACGTCTGCTAACAGAGTTTTATTTCCTAAGTAAATATCCACAGACGGAATAACAAATAACAAATCACCTACTGCCTTATATTGCCCCGTAACCTGAGTTTTTTCGCATTTTGTATACAAGTACAATTCATTCAAAGTTAAACACGTTTAAACATAATTTATTTCATTGGGCGATTTTATTACAACACAGCTTCTATTTCCCTTAACGTAATCGCATTTTCCCTAACACGATACAGTGGAAGGTTTTGCAAACAAATAGGAGTATGCTTCAAATCTATATGAAAAAACTGCCTAGAGACATCTTTTAAAACATAGGTAATAGGATCTGATTGACCTAGCTCGAGCCAAAGATGAAGCAGCTGGTATTTTAGAGTGGGTGTTTTTATACAGCTCAATTTTGAAAGAGTGATAAAATTATAATGTGCCATAAAATATGTGTCCTTTGATATATATTGCTCAGCTGACAGATAGGAACAGGTAAAATCCATTTTTAACAGCATAAAATGAATGTGAACATCACTTATGTCTTTTCTATCGTCTGCCCTACATAATATTTTCTTCCCTATAATTGGTTTTATACTGCAATCTCCAATGAAACTAAAAATGTATATGCATTGGTACCTCTACTTAAGAATGCCTCTACTTAAGAACTTTTCTAGATAAGAACCGGGTGTTTAAGATTTTTTTGCCTCTTCTTAAGAACCATTTTCTACTTAAGAACCTGAAAATTTTCGCAGGAACTTTGAGAACGGCATGAAGGCCCAGTCAGTTTCCCGCCATTCCCCCTTTAATCCCGGCCATCTTGAGCTTTTCTGGGCTGCCAGAAGAGCCTTTCGGTGGCGCTTAAGGAGGCTTTGGTATTCCAGAGTGAACAAAGCATTTTCCTTTCTCTGGGCGCTTGGAGACAGAATAAACCTCTACCATCGCCCAGAGAAAAGAAACTCTCCCTTCGCTCTGGGCAGTGACTGTCCTCCTCCTCTTCTTCCTCCTCCTCCTCCCACCCAAATCCCAAGCTTTTATTTCTTTCCTAATGAGTTTGCATGCATTATTTGCTTTTGCATCGATTCCTATGGGAAAAATTGCTTCTACTTGCAAACTTTTCTACTTATTAAGAACCTGGTCACGGAATGAATTAAGTTCTTAAGTAACTGAATTTAAACATGCCCGGGATAAACATATATCCACCCTAAGATAAAATACAGGAAATAGTATAAGGGCAGACTAGATGGATCATGTCTTTTTCTGCCGTCAGTCTTCTATGTTTCTATGACAATAAAAAAAACTATTAAGTATTCAATAAATAGCGCATAAACTTACTACCAGCCCTGCACACACACACTGTGGGGACAGCAGCCTATTACTGCCTACTACTGAACATACCTGCAGAAAAAGCAATTGCTGCCAACCTGCCTTCCATTGAGGACCTGTATACTGCACGAGTCAAAAAGAGGGCGGGGAAAATATTTACTGACCCCTCACATCCTGGACACAAACTGTTTCAACTCCTACCCTCAAAATGTCGCTACAGAGCACTGCACACCAAGACAACTAGACACAAGAACAGTTTTTTCCAAAACGCCATCACTCTGCTAAACAAATAATTCCCTCAACACTGTCAGACTTTCTACTAAATCTGCACTTTTATTCTACTAGTTTTTCTCATCATTCCTTTCACCCATTTCCTCCCATGTATGACTGTAACTTGTTGCTTGTATCCTAAGATTTTTATTAATATTGCTTCTTCATTGCTTATTTGACCCCTATGATAATCATTAAGTGTTGTACCACATGATTCTTGACAAATTATATTTTATTTTATGTACGTTGAGAGCATATGCACCAAGACAAATTCCTTGTGTGTCCAATCACACTTGGCCAATAAAAATTCTATTCTATTCTATTTTCATTTTATGCAAAGAAATTTAAATGTTTTGGGGTTTTTTTCATTTTAAAGCCTAGGAAAGAGAATCTGTTCTTTGCTTATTCAGCTGCATCTGTTAGACTTTTAAGTCTGATCATTTCTGCCCCACCCACCACTACTCCAATATGGACTGTAGCCAGTGTGTTGAAATACTTGGTTCGGGCAGTAGTTTGTGTCATGTTCTTTCAAGTCCTTAGAACTCATCAAGGAAGAAAAAAAAGTCTTGTGTAAACCATTGCAGTTTATTTGTTAGAGTGTTTATTAGGTATATAGAGGATTTAGAAATCGAGTACTATCCCTTTAGATAATCAGAACAGAGTAACTGAGTTGGAAGGGACCCCCATGGAAACATAGAAACATAGAAGTCTGATTGCAGAAAAAGACCTCATGGTCCATCTAATCTGCCCTTATACGATTTTCTGTATTTTATCTTAGGATGGATATATGTTTATCCCAGGCATGTTTAAATTCAGTTACTGTGGATTTATCTACCACGTCTGCTGGAAGTTTGTTCCAAGGATCTACTACTCTTTCAGTAAAATAATATTTTCTCATGTTGCTTTTGATCTTTCCCCCAACTAACTTCAGATTGTGTCCCCTTGTTCTTGTGTTCACTTTCCTATTAAAAACACTTCCCTCCTGGACCATATTTAACCCTTTAACATATTTAAATGTTTCGATCATGTCCCCCCTTTTCCTTCTGTCCTGCAGACTATACAGATTTAGTTCATTAAGTCTTTCCTGATACGTTTGATGCTTAAGACCTTCCACCATTCTTATAGCCAGTCTTTGGACCAGTTCAATTTTGGATAGATGGATGAGTAGATAAAAGCACTGGGAATGAAAGAATCATGCAGAGTTCTTGCATATAGTGGCGTGCTGGAGTTGGCCAAAGCAAGTTGTCAGGAATTTTGCCAGCTTGTTGACAACATAGCTGAACCACTAAGCCTAGCATGCTGATCAGCTCACAGGTCACTGCATGGCAGGGCAGAGAGAACAGAGCTGACAGAACCAAGTACAGTGGTACCTCGACATACGAGTTTAATTCGTGCCAGACCCGAGTTCGTATGTCGATCAATTCGCATCTCGAACGAATGCCTTTAGACTTTGCTTTTCGCGCCGAGATAACTGGAAACATGGAATTCTTGCGCCACCTAGTGGACACTCGGCTTGTATCCCGAATATGAGCTCGGGTGTCGAACAGAAATTTTGCTCACATCTCGGCTCGTAACTTGGAATACTTGCATGTGGAGCAGCTCGTATCTAGAGGTAATACTGTACTGTATTTTTTGGAGTATAAGATTCACCAGAGTATAACACACACCTTACTTTTTTGGGAGAAAAATGGGAGGGGATCTGCTTACCAGGTATTCATCTGACTAGCATCCTTAGTCTGGTCAGCTTCAGCACATTATTTTATCCCCTTGTTAGGGCTTTTTCAGAGTGAGTAGCAATGAGAAAAATCCTGCAAAGACTTAGCTGGAAAAAAACATTCTTTGGAGAGAGTAGCAATGAAAAAGCCTGCAAGCCAGGAAGACCATTAGAAAACTGTTAGGGCTGGAAAAAACATTCTTCAGAGTGATTAGCAATGGGGAAAAAAGCCTGCAAGGACTTAGGGCAAGTAGCAATGAAAAAACCTGCAAGGACCTAGGGCTGGAGTAAACATTACTTGGAGGGAGTAGCAATGAAAAAGACTGAAAGCTGGGAAGATTATGAACACCTTGTTAGGGCTGGAAAAAACATTCTTCAGAGTGATTAGCAATGAAAAAAAAGCCTGCAAGGACTTAGGGCAAGTAGCAATGAAAAAACCTGCAAGGACCTAGGGCTGGAGTAAACATTACTTGGAGGGAGTAGCAATGAAAAAGACTGAAAGCTGGGAAGATTATGAACACCTTGTTAGGGCTGGAAAAAACATTCTTCAGAGTGATTAGCAATGAAAAAAAAGCCTGCAAGGACTTAGGGCAAGTAGCAATGAAAAAGCCTACAAGGACCTAGGGCTGGAGTAAACATTACTTGGAGGGAGTAGCAATGAAAAAGAGTGAAAGCTGGGAAGATTATGAACACCTTGTTAGGGCTGGAAAAAACATTCTTCAGAGTGATTAGCAATGAAAAAAAAAGCCTGCAAGGATTTAGGGCTGGAAAAAACATTCTTCAGAGTGATTAGCAATGAAAAAAAGCCTGCAAAGACTTGGGGCTGGAAAAAACGTTCCTCGGAAGGAGTAGCAATGGAAAAGACTACAAGCTGGGAAGATCATTAGAACCTCATTAGGGATGGAAAAAAACAGTGGTGGGCTCCTATGGGAACAGTCAGGAACGCAGTTCCGGTAGCAAAAGCACCTAATTTGCACTGAAAAATTTTGAAACAAAATGCATAAGCCACGCCCACAGTGTGGTAGTAAAAATTTTGGTAGCCCATCACTGGAAGAAACATTCTTCAGAGTGATTAGCAGTGAAAAAAGCCTGCACTTCATTAGGGCTGAAAAAAAAAAGCTTAGGAAACCTACATGCAGATTATAAGACGCACCCAAATTTTCAGCCTCTTTTAGGGGACAGAAGATGCTCCCTAAAACTGAATTTTTTCCGGTCTATGATTAGGAAAAGCAACACTTCTCCTATCTGATAATGAAACATTCTAAATCAGAAGTCACGAATTGGTGGTCCTTGGACCACTGGTGGTCCCCGAGAAAATTTTGGTGGTCCACAGAATTTTTTTTACATTTTTTATATTACACTAAATCAGGGGTCCTCAAACTATGGTCCCTGGGCCAGGTATGTTCAAGGAATGCTTGTGTTGCTGCAGAAAGTCTCTCCTTTTGGGGTCTTTTTGTGTGGGTCAAAGGGAGCCAAAATTCTGACTTGGGGTCTGCTTCAGCCTCCTGGTGCAGGGCTTTGGGTGAAGGCTGCTGGTGGCGAAGAGCTGGAGGACCTTGTTGTAGTGGGACTGTATCATGGCACGGAATTGGATGACCATCTCACCCCTCTGAGCCTCCAGGCACTGGTACCTGGCCTTGCACTCCCGCAGGACTTCCCTCCGCTTGGAAAGCCTATGCACCTGGTCTAAAGTGACCAGATTTTCACATTGGTAATGTTGTGGTTAGCTCTGGCCCAGCTCCTGCCCCAAGGACGGTGGATGTGGGGGAGACATCCACATGCTGCAGGCTTGGTGGAATCTGTTGATGAAGGCTCCTCTGACCAAGAAGACATGAGTGACAGGGAGGAGGAGAGTATGGCAGACAGCTCAGAAGGAGATCAATTATCTAGCTCCTCCTTGGATTCAGAACAAGAGTTAATGATACAGCCATGCACGCGGAGAGCGATGCATAGGCAACAACAACTGAGAGATTATTATCAAAGAAAATGAGGCCACCTGTGGTTGGGTGGGGCTGGGGTAATTAGTGAGGCTGCTATAAATAGCAGCCTGTGGGTTTGGCCATTGAGGAGGATTATCTGATCGTTGTGTTTCGTGCCTGCTTTGCTGCGTTTGACCTTTTGTGTGCTGATTTTTCCCCACTTTGAAACTAAACCAGAGCAAAGTGTGTTTCACTTTGTGAAAGAAGAAGGACTGTGAATTGCCTCACAGCTGCAAGCTAAGTATCACAGAACTGATAAGGGACTTGTACCAATTACCAGTTTGTTTGGAGACCAGTGATCTTTGCTATACCAAAAGAGGGCTTGGTTTAAGTGAATTTTCATTATAAAGAACATTGTTTTGAATTTTCAAACGTGTGTGTGTCTGAAATTTGTACCTGTGAATTTTCGAGAGGAGTCTACCAGAGAGCCTGACAGAATGGGTAAAGAGGGACACCCTTGATAGGTGGTGGGTGGGGTGGTGGTGGTTCTTGATTAAAAATTTGGTCTACATGGAGAAAAAAAACCCCTTCACTTTTTACAAGGTTGCCTGTGGGGCAGATATAAGCACCCTGGGACCTGGATCTGCCTCCATTGAGTTTGATTTAGAAAATTTAAGAACTAGCACAAAGAAGCACAAAACATCAGAACAATTATAGCAAGGTAAACAAATCCAGAGTGTAACAAAAAGAAAGAAAGGTGAGTCCTTCATCCTCACCAAAGGCCTAGGGTGAAGATCCAGGGCTTTGGGCCCTTTGATGTATCAGTACGGTGTGAGCCACTCAATTTCAAGGGAACCTGATTCCAGAGGGCAAACCTTAGCAGAGTATTGATCAGTGGTGGGTTGCTCCCAATTTGGCCCATTCCAAGAACAGGTAGCACTGGCGGCAGGATACTCTGCCTACCCACCAGGGACACTTCTGCATATGCACCAAAGCATTGTGCATAAGCACAAGTATGTGTGCCATGGGTGAAATTTTCATTTCATTTCATTTCATTTTATTGGATTTGTATGCCGCCCCTCTCCGTAGACTCGGGGCGGCTAACAACAATAGTAAAAACAACATGCGACAATCCAATACTAAAGAAGCTAAAAACCCTTATTTTAAAACCAATCATACATACGAACGTACCATACATAAATTGTGGAAGCCTAGGGGGAAAGAATATCTTAATTCCCCCATGCCTGACGACAGAGGTGGGTTTTAAGAAGCTTGCGAAAGGCAAGAAGGGTGGGGGCTATTCTAATCTCTGGGGGGAGTTGGTTCCAGAGGGCCGGGGCCACCACAGAGAAGGCTCTTCCCCTGGGTCCCGCCAAACGACATTGTTTAGTTGACAGGACCCAGAGAAGGCCAACTCTGTGGGACCTAATTGGTCGCTGGGATTTGTGCGGCAGAAGGCGGTCCCGGAGATAACCTGGCCCGGTGCCATGAAGGGCTACCAGTTCGGCACACTCCTGGCATAGCGGTAGTGGCGGCTGCTGGTGGTTCAGAAACCAGTAGCAGCGGCAGCGTGAGGCTCCGCCTACCCACCCAGACATCACCATTTTGTTGTTTTTTAACCCTCTGTGCATGCCCAAAGTATTCTGCGCATGCGCAGAGGGCGAAAAAGTGCACACACAAGCAGAATAAAGATGAAAAAAGTGCATGGATGCACTTCCAAACTGGTAGTGAAAGTAAATAGATTTAACTTCTGGCGTGCACGAACTGGTAGCAAAAGATTTTAGAACTCTCTACTTGTATTGATAGATGGCATTACTGAAGGAACCCAAATCTCTTTCAAGAGATGTCATTTGGCACAAATCTTCCCTTATGGAATTAATTGCCACAGATGGTATCCAGATGATGCCGTGTTTGCAAGAAAGGATTTGGGTAATGATGAACATTAGATTTAATACCTTGGACTTCAGCTTCGTGCTCTTTCAGTTTTGGAAGCCTCTGAATTGAATGCTGATGAAACATTTTCTTTCCTGGCCCTTTTCAATGTTGATTCCCCCCCCCCTCAAAACTAACATATTTATTAATTGGATTTATATGCCGCCCCTCTCCGAGGACTCAGAGCGGCTAAATAAGCTGAATGATTAAAAAGCAACTGGAACGTAAACTATAAAGATAAAAGACATTTCATTGGAGTAGATTTCCCCACTCTAGTAAAATCCTGCATCTGTTGGGGTCACATACAAGAAACTATAAAATGTTTTATTCAATAAAGTCCGAGCCATTTTTATGGCAGCCTCGCCCGTTGAACTCTTGAATTAGGAAAAAAACAAAGGATAGAAACTAGGACGTTCTATATATTTTTATGAGGTTAAAGAGCAAACTCTTACGATGCGATGCTTTCTGGAATATTTGCTGGTAGTATTGCAACTTTAAACTTCCAATCTCATCCTTTCAGTTGCAACAGTAGTGATACATATCATTTCTCTGTATTTTAATCTGAGGTTTCAGCAGGTTCTGATTAGTTCTGATAGTGGAAATTTTGGGTAGTTCTGAGAACTGGTAAATACCACCCTGACTGATTCCACCCCCATCTAGACTCTGCCTCCCGTATCCCAGCTGATCGGGAAAGAATTGAGATTTTACAGTATCCTTTCCCTGCCATGCCCACCAAACCCAGGGTTAGGCTGCTGTCTGGACCGGGGTGGGGGTGGGGAGCTGAGTGTGGAACGCAACTGAAAGATGTTGAAAGAAAATGCAGGACATTCTCTTTCAGCAGCCTCTGTGTTCTTCCTGAAAGCATTTAAAAGCCTCAAAGATGGTGGTGATTCTATTACAAACAAAAGTGTCTAGGAAAAGTATAAGGAGATAAGATCTGGAATTAATTCTATGTGACCTGGGTTACTGCCTCCCCCTCCTTTCCAAATGGCTATAATATTCTCTAGAACAGAAGTCTTCATAGCTGGCTGGAGAATTCTGGGAGTTGAAATTCACAAGTCTTAAAGTTTCCAAGTTTGGGGATTCCTGCTCTAGAAAATGTTGTGGTTGGCTCTGGCCCAGCTCCTGCCCCAGGGAATGGGGAGGTGGATGCAGGGGAAAATTCAACATGTCACAGGCCTGTGTTATTGCCGACAGAATCAGATCAGAGTTTAGTTTCCTCGGATGAAGAAGAAGGTGGGAGTGACTCGGCAGAGGAGGGCTTGGCACACAGCCAAGGCAGTCAATCTTCCTTATCTTCTATAGGTTCAGATGATGACATTTTGGATCCATGCAAGCGCAGAATTATGCATAGAAGAGACCAAGTAAGAACATATTACAGGAAATAAGGGAGGCCACCTGTGTTTGGGTGGGGCTGCAGTAATTAGGGCTGCTGCTATAAATTACAGCATGTGGGTTTGGCCATTGTGGAAGAATATCTGTTGCAGTTTTGTCAGGAATTTTGTGTGCTGGACTTTGTTGCTTTTTCACGCCTTTGAAACCAAAGCAGAGCAATGTGTGTGTGTGTCTCCCTTCCAGCTGCGGGCTAAGTACTTAATGACTGCTTAAGGGAAATTGTACAGACTACCTGGTTGTTTTGGGAAGAGTGCTCTTTGTAATACAAAAAGAGTGCTTAGTTTATTTTGACTTTTGTGATAAAGAACATTGTTTTGAATTTTCAAACGTGTGTGTGTCTGAAATTTGTATCCTTGAATTTTCGGGAGGCTCCTATCAGAGAGCCCGACAGAACAGAAAATAAAATGAATAATGCTTGAAACCTAATGTTTTGCCAGAACCCTTGATTTTGTTTGGTAGCCTGCGGGAAGGAGGGTTAAAACTGTTATGTGGAATGGAGCATTTTGGGATGTTCACTTAGGCTGTGAAAGTAAAAGGAACACTTTAGATTGTTGCCTTTGACTAAGTGATTATTTTGTGAGTGGCCATTTTAATCATGAATGCACCTTTATGACAATGCTCAAAATGTGCTTTTAAAATTCTCAGTGAGATGTTTCTGTAATTTCACTGTTCTATAGCTGTTCACTTCTAGGATGTGGGTGAATTTGATGGCCTGCTTGTTTTGAATCCATTGATCTAGGTATTGTTTTGAGGTTCTTGGAAAATCCTTGGTCAGGTCACATGATCATCAAGCTATTCCCACCTGGTCACATGGCCGGTAAGCCACTCCTACCTGGTCACATGACCATCAAGCCACACGCACAAAATAAGTCACAGCCACAGTGTGGTAGTAAAAAGTTTGGTAGTCCTTCACTGGCCAAGCCATGCCACTCCCACCAAGCCACACCCACAGAACTGGTAGTAAACAATTTTGAATCCCACCACTGCTTTTAATGTATCAGTTGTAAACTATCTGAACAAGAATATGATTTTTTTTACATATTATTACGCCATTTGGACTTCAACTCCCAGAATTCCCCAGGCAGCATTCGCTGGCTGGGGGATTCTGGGAGTTGAAGTCCAAATATCTCCAAGTTGCCAAGGTTGGGAAATACTGCTCTAGTCAGACTTGAGGCAAAGTCCCGTTTCTGTCTTCGTTTTGCCTATACATTTTTGGGAGCTTTGCTTTATTTTTAAATTTCTTTTTTTATTTATGTATTTGGCAAACCTTTTATAACTTCAGAAGTATGAACTGTTCAACCTCAGAGAAAAGATGATGAAAATTTACTGCTGACTTCCAAGGAAAGATCCTGGAACTTGGGAAAAAAATACGTGGTTTCTTAGTTAAGACTTGTATACGTATTAGGAAATATATCATGTTCACAAGATAATAAATCATCAAGATGAAAATCCCTGATAAAACATCTTCTTCTACTGTGAAATATAGTTACTGCTGCAGAAACAGAAAATAGTAATCCAGCATAGTTATCTATTGCATCTTTGGCTTCTCCAACAGACATAAAACAAACTGTGATTCTATACAGAGAGAATATATGTAGCTCAGGGCTGAACTCTCGAGGCCTTGGTGCTCTCTGAACTTGGTCGTTTTCCAGAATAAACTTAAAAAACCAAAACCAAGTAGATACAACTGTTAAAAAACATTCTGCTAGTTTGAGCCAAAAACCCACCAATTCCAGCATTCTATAAAGGCAGGGAGGGGCTAGGCGCTGGAATGGCGGGAACGCCATTCCAGTGGCAGCAATGGAGCGTGTAGCTTAGCTCCATTGCCACCGGGTGCGCAGGCATAACCGGTGCGATGCTGGTAAAAATTACTGGGGGTTTTGGTGCTGCGCATGCACGGAAGCAAAGAAACTGGTAATTCTTGCTGCCGGAAGGACGTCCGCACGAGAGATTTCGGCTGCTGCTCATGCACAGCAGCCGACTCCCACTGCAGCGCTTACAGCAGCAGCTGCGGCTAGCAACAAAAGCGGCCTGTTCGAGCTGCAGTTGCATGGCCTTCTTTCTGCTCTCCCATGCTGCAGGCATCTCTCAGCACGGCGATGGCACCCCAAGTGAGTCATGGCGTTTGGGAGAATCAGCGTTGGTTTCACTGGCAGGCACCAAGGGGGCCAGTCCTTCACTGTTTCGGGGGCAGCCCCACAGGCCAGATTATTATTATTATTATTATTATTATTATTATTATTATTATTATTGTCATTGTCATCGTCATCATCGTCGTCATTATTATTATTATTGTTGTTGTTGTTATTATTATTATTATTATTATTATTATTATTATTATTATTATTATTATTATTTGAATGCCGCCCTTCTCTGAAGACTCAGGGCATGCCTTACATTTGCAAGCCTTGAGTTTGACACCCCTGATCTAGACACATCTAGTTCTCTCAATTATTCATCGTATGATTTGACCTCCAGATCCTTTATCGCCTTTGTTCAGCTGTCCCCAAACTATGGCCTGTGGGATGCATGCAGCCCACTGAGGTCATTTATCTGGCCCGTGGCAGCGCACAAGATTTTACATATACACAATAAGCTTTTGAATCTCCCGTCCACTCACCACGAAAAACAACCCCTCTCCCCGCGCAGCCTTTTCCAAGGCTGTACAATGGAGTTGGGCGTTGGAGTTGGAAGCGGGGAGCGACGAAAGTGTGGAGGCCGGCAAAGGTTTTTCTTATTTTGAATGTCACACATGTGTGCATGCACAGTCGCCATCCCCCGGCTGCCGGCGCCGGCCTGAAAATTGCGGCGGGGGAGGATCCATGCCCCCGTGTGCTGCCGGCACCGGCCCAAAGATTGTGTGGGGGAGGGGCACGGATCCATGCCCCCATGTGCTGCCGGCGCCAGCACAATGATCACTGGGAGGGAGAGAGAGAGAAAGAGAGAGAGAGAGAAAGAAAGGGGGAGAGAGAAAGAGAGAGAGAGATAAAGAAAGAGGGAGAGATAGAGAGGGAGAGAGAAAGGAAGAGGGAGAGATAGAAAGAGTGAGTGAGTGAGAGAGAGAAAGAAAGAAAGCAAGAGAGAGAGAGAGAGAGAGAGAAAGATAGTGAGAGAGAGAGAAAGTAAGAGAAAGGGAGAAAGAAAAGGAGAGGAAGAAAGAGTGAGAGAGAGAGAAAGAAAGAGAAAACTCAGCAAGGATTTGGGGACTTCCTCCACTTCTCCTCCTCCTCCTCCCCTGGGCAGTGTTAAGAAAACCACAGGTTTTTTAAAATATTTTGGCCCTCCAACAGTCTGAGGGACAGTGAACTGGCCCCCTGTGTAAAAGGTTTGGGGACCCCTGCCTTTGTTGTTCTTCTCCACACAATTTTAGGGGCCCAGCATCGTGGTCTCCTAATAGCCTGATTCTTCATGTATTTGCCCAAACTCTCTTTAAAATATCTAAATGCGCAGCCATTGACACATCAGACGGCAAAGAATACTTTGTGTTATGTAAAGTATTTTCTTCTTTCAGTCTTCAATTGCTATGCATTTAATTGATTCCAAGATTTATTTACTTATTTATTTGTTTGTTTTTTTGTTTATTTCTTCTATTTCTATGCCGCCCTTCTCGAAGCAACTGTTGTGAGATAGGAGAAAAGTTTTCCTACAGCTATTGTTTACATATTATACATAATGCTTTGGACCAGAGGTGTCAAACTGGATTTCTTTCAGGGCTGGATCAGCATTGTAATTCTCCTCTGTGTTCTGTCTGGGTTCCCCCAGACCTCAACACCAACTGGAAAAAACAGCCAGACACTCTGGTAAAAGCCAAAAGTATTTTATAACTGGAAAAAATAAGCACAGAGGAAAACCTGTTCTTCCCAACAGACAGGATATAATACGGTACAGCAGGGTCCTGATGTCCAGACAATACAGCAAGCTTCTTGCTGGCACCCCCCCCCCCAAGGTTTCAATAGTCAAAGGCACAAACCAGGATTCCAAGACGCCAAAGTTCACAGTCAGGTCCCACGACTCTCAAAGATAAAACTCCACAAGCCAGGAAGGGTGGGTCTGCCTTTTAGCCTTTCCCAAGAGCACCACACCCAAACCCAGCTGTTGCCACTTTAATGCTGAAAGTATTTAGCCAATTGATTCCGTCTCTGAGTAGCTCTTCGTTGTCGCAGATCAATTATGGCTTGTGCACTTTCCCCTAAGGAATCCAGGCTGCTTGCTGGGAGAGCTCCCCCTGGTGGGACTCTGGCTGTCCTCCCTCTTCTTCAGCCTGGGATTCCTCCTCCTCGTCTGTCTGCACCTCCTGTTCCTCAGCCTCTCCCTCTGAGCTGGAAACCGACAGAAGGTCAGCCGTTCCCGGAGGGGCCTCAGACGGAACCACAACACTCTGTGAGCTGGCAGTGAAGGGGGGGAGCCACAGGAAAAGGGGAGAGAGAGATGGGATGGATGCCTCCTGCAGCACCCTGCTGGACAAAACTTTACTGGCCAAAACTGGGTGTGGGGGATGCACATGCCAGTTTTGGCCTCCTGCATTACTCTGCTGGCCAAAAATGTCCCCAAAACAGGCCAGCAGAGTGCTACTGGAGGCCAGGAAGACAAAAATGCATCATAGGGGACATGCGACCTATTTTAGCTAGCAGAGGCACTGCGGGCTGGTCCCTTGATATTCCCAGGCTGGCCCTGTGGCCTGGATTTAAGCACCCTGCAGACTGGATCTCTCCCATGGGCCTTGAGTTTGAAACCCCTGCTTTAAACATCTACTTTTTTCCTCCCTGTTTTCAACAACACATTCCCCCCTCCACCCTCTAGCTTTCATCTGTAGCCTCCTCAATGTTTGTCAACTCAACAATATCTTTTTGAAGGGAAATCACCAGCTATATAAAAACCATTCCAAATATTGTCTCACCATAAATTTATATAGGGATATTTCTTGTAACCGCAGTTTTATTTTTAGTTCCATTCCTGTTGGCGACGAACTTCCAATCTGTCACTAAATAATAAAATTAAAATGGCAATAAAGCGGGATATACACTAGACGAAAACAAAGCTTAGCAAATTACAAAACCAATAAAATATAGATGAGCCATGGTGTACAAATAAAAAACTAGTACATTCTACTTGACATAGTCTACCGTTACTGCACATGATTTTTAAACATTTCATTTCATGCAGGTTCTCTCTTTGCAATCACCTGAGACAGATGAGGAAAAGGAAATGAAAAAAGGTAAAATTGAAAACAAGTAGTGATGGGCGAACCCAACGGTGTTCGGGTTCGGCATGTTCGGCCGAATTTTACGCAAAATTCGGCTGAACCTGAACCGAACCAGAACTCGAACCCGAACGGGAAATCCCTCCCATGAAGAGATTCCGGGGGCAGAGCTTTGACATCACCGGCAGGTTGCTAAGGATGCCAAGGTAATCACTTCCTGGATTCCATGGAATCCAGGAAGTGATCACCTTGGCATCCTTAGCAACCTGCCGGTGACGTCAAAGCTCCGCCCCAGAATATCTTTGTGGGAGGGATTCCCCAGCTCCTTCAAAGGGAGGTCTTCACGTAAAAATAAACATTGTTATTTTTACGTGAAAGGACGCCGCAGCAGTGCTGCAAGCAAAGGGTGGTCCTTTTACGTAAAAATAAACATGTTTATTTTTACGTGAAAGGACCGCCCTTTGCTTGCAGCGCTGCTGCAGTGTCCTTTTTGGTAAAAATAACAATGTTTATTTTTACGTGAAGACCTCCCTTTGAAGGAGCTGGGGAATCCCTCCCACAAAGAGATCCCGGGGGCGGAGCCTTGACATCACTGGCAGGTTGCTAAGGATGCCAAGGTGATCACTTCCTGGAGTCCACAGAATCCAGGAAGTGATCACCTTGGCATCCTTAGCAACCTGCCAGTGACATCAAAGCTCTGAACACCGAACACGACCCCGAACTTTGCCCAAAGTTTGGAAAAATTTCGTGTTCGTGTTCTGCATACCGAACACCGCAAAATTCGGTACGGACCCGAATTGTGCGGGTTCAGTTCGCCCATCACTAAAAACAAGTAGAAAACACAGAAATGAAATTGGACCTCAAAGAGAGGGGAAAGGACTATGAAGAGAAGATGATAATCCAGCGGTGGGTTGATCCTGGTTCGGCCCAGTTCAGCAAACCAGCAGCGGCGGCAGTGGGAGGCTCCACCCATGCACCCAGGACCGTTCTGCACATGTGCAGAAGTATCACATGCACATACAAGCAAACACATGCGCGAACAGTAGCGATGGGTTTTAGAACCCACAACTCAGATAATCGCAGTGGGGTAGCAAAAATGTATCTCCACCGCAGACACCCAATTTGCACTGAAAGATGTTGAAAGAAAATGCAGGGCGCCCTGCATAAGCCACACCCACAGTGTGGTAGTAAAAGTTTTGGTAGCCCTTCACTGGGACGTATTCCCAGATATATAAATTGGTAAAAAGAATCAGAATACTAAGTACATACTTGGAAGTAATGAACTCGTAGCTGACCCTCACTCTGTCAAAGACCTTGGAGTACTCATATCCAATGACCTAAGTCAGAGCTCACTGTAACAACATTGCCAAAAAACCACTAAGAGTTACAAACCTAATCTTACGCAGCTCCAGACTTCAAATACTACGGCTAGACAATTTACAAGTACGTCGCCTCCGAACTGATTTAACTGTTGTTCATACACCATAATGTCCTGCCTGTTAGTGACTACTACACCTTCAACAACAACAACACAAGAGCATGTAATAGATACAAACTAAATGTAAATCGCTTCAAACTTGCCTGCAGAAAATATGACTTCAGCAACAGAGTGATGAATGCCTGGAACTCACTACCTGACTCTGTTGTTTCTTCCCCCAACCCCAAAATCTTCAATCTTAGATTGTCTAAAGTTGACTTCTCCCTTTTTCTAAGAGGTCTGTAAGGGGCGTGCATAAGCGCACTATTGCTCCTGCCGTCCCTGTCCTCCTGTCCTATTAAATCTCTGAAGTTTAAGGACGAGTGAATTTTGGTAGCCTTTCACAGCACCCATGCCATAAGTTTGCAATCACCATCAGAATGAGAGTTTGTCTCACTTCTGTTGAGGGCTACCAATGTTGCGCTATGCTTAAGACATCAGTTAGGCTTAATCCAGCCCTGTTTATATTCAAGTACGAGGACAGAGAACTAAGATATGGAAGGCACAGCTGTTGATTATGCTGTTTACCATTTCTTCAAGCATCAGGCTGCCCAATTTCTGGTCAGAGGATCGTTTGCCTCATCAGGGAACATTCTTTCACGAATCTGGATTTTCATTTTATTGCTATTGCGCAAGAAAATTATTGCTCACAGGTGTCAACCTCACCATCCTCGGGGGGAATGAGTTTTTTTGAGGGATTGCTTCCCCTAATGTTTAAGCAAAGATTGATGGTCACCATGAAGGAAAATGAAATCCTTTTACTGGGTTTATAAAATCTGCCTGTGAAACTCAGAAATAAGATACAGATGGGTCTCTGGAGGTGTGCTTCCTCGCAGCATGGCCTCTAGTATCGTTTTCAGGCTGTGGGAAGTTGTAATCTCTAGATAGGTCACTGTATTAAATGTTTATAGCATTAAGAATGCCAGATGCTCAAGCTGGTTTTAGAAAAGGCCAAGGAAGAAGAGTCGCGATTGCTGATAGATTTAGTTAAGGAAAGTCCTTTGGATGGAGAAATTCAGAAGTACAGAGCATTGGGACAACTCATGTGTCCCAATGGATTTGTGCGGCATAAAGGACCATCTTCTGCCGCACAAATCCCAGCGGCCGATTAGGTCCCACAGAGTTGGCCTTCTCCGGGTCCCGTTGGCTAAACAATGTTGTCTGGTGGGACCTAGGGGAAGAGCCTTCTCTGTGGCGTCCCCAGTCTTCTGGAATCAACTCCCCTTGGAGATTCAAACCGCCCCCATCCCCCTCACCTTCCGCAAGATGTTGAAGACCCATTTATGTCACCAGGCATGGGGGGATTGATGCCCCCCCTCCTGATGAGTAGGACTCGAGTGTGGTGCAATTGTGTAGCTTGCCTTTTTAAAAAATGATAGTAGGGTTCTTAACTTTGTCTTTTAACATTAGATTTGTATTGTATTGCTATTGTTGTTGTGAGCCGCTCCAAGTCCTTGGAGAGGGGCGGCATACAAATCTAATAAATAATAATCACAACAATCACAACAATCACAACAATCACAACAATCACAACAATCACAACAATCACAACAATCACAACAATCACAACAATCACAACAATCACAACAATCACAACAATCACAACAATCACAACAATCACAACAATCACAACAATAACAACAATAACAACAACAATAACAATAATAATAATACAATGGGCATAAGTGCACCAGTGTACCTACTATCGCTGTCCTATGTTTCTCTCTTATTAGTACCACTATTACTATTACTATTACTATTACTGTTACTATTACTATTACTATTACTATTACTATTACTATTACTATTACTATTACTATTACTATTACTATTACTATTACTGTTACTGTTACTGTTACTGTTACTGTTACTATTACTATTACTGTTACTATTACTATTGGAAGTCCATGAACTTTGAAAAAACAGGATATAAAAAACATTGATGCACTGGTGTGCTTGGCAAAATCCAGGGGTGGGCTGCAACCCAGATGGGGGGGGGAGTGGGGTAGTGAAAATGGAGCTCTATCTCAGAGCACCCAATTTGCACTGAAATATTATTATTATTTATTTATTATTTATTAGATTTGTATGCCGCCTCTCTCCGAAGACTTGGGGCGGCTCACAACAATAATAGAAACAATATAACAGTGAAACTTTAAAAGTTGTTAACCTAATCCTATGCAGCCTCTTCTCTGGTAACATTGATCTGCTAACCAGAGCATACAAAACATTTTTCAGACCAATCCCAGAATACAGCTCTCCTGTATGGAACCCGCATTGCATATCTGACATCAACACAATCAAGAGAGTCCAGAAATATTTCACAAGAAGAGTCCTTCACTCCTCAAAACAAAATACCTTACTCCGCCAGACTTGAAATACTTCGATTAGACAACTTACAACTCCGACGCCTCCATTCCGACTTAACTATAGTACATAAAATCATATACCAAAATGTCCTTCCTGTTAGTGACTACTTCACCTTCAACTGCAGCAACACACGAGCACATAATAGATTAAAACCAAATGTTAACCGCTCTAAACTAGGCTGCAAAAAATACGACTTCAGTAATAGAGTGATCAACGCCTGAATGCACTACTTGATTCTGTGGTTTCTACTCCTAACCCCAAAACCTTTAACCTTAGATTATCTACAATTGACCTCTCTCCCTTTCTAAGAGGTCTGTAAGGGACGTGCATAAGCCTACTGTCCCTGTCCTACTGTCCTATTGCCTTTTATCATTAATTTTTATCATTACTAGTGAGTCTTATACTCTGAAAAATATATAGTAGTTCTCTTGAAAAGTCCATATTGCTGGGAAAGATAGAAAGAAAGAACAAATCACGGTTAAAAGATCAAGAGGAAACAGAATTTTATGAGATATGGAAGAAAGTGTATATATGGATAAATAAGAAGAAATACTAAAAGTAAAAAGAACAAGAGAATTGTATAAGTAGAGGTATGATTTAAAAGTTATGTTAGAATTAGTTTACTTATGAAGACTTATTATATAAGGTAAAACAAATTTCTTCTTTTCATTTAAACAATAAGTTGATTTAAAGTATTTTTTAATGTATTCTTTTTTCTGTATTGAAATTTTACTTCTAGAATAAGCGGGGTAGATACAACCCCATCTCTATGTTAAATGTATGTTTGTCAGTTTTGTCTATTTTAAGAACATTAATAAAATATATTGGGGGGGGGGAGAACAAATCACCAGAACAAGGTACATGGACTTGATTATAGCAGGGGTGGTCCCTATTCTATTCTATTCTATTCTATTCTATTCTATTTTGTTCTGTTCCATTCCATCCCTTTCCATTCCATTCCATTCTATTCTATTCTAAAATGTGACCCAACCAAGGGCCAGTTGAAGTTCAGCAACTTCTGGAATGCTGCAGAGTGCTACATTAATCCCCGATTAATCCAAATCTAAGGATAAAGTAGAAAATCAAACATTTTTGAATGTCTTTTTTTCCCAACACTCACTTCCTCACCAGTCAAAACGCAAAGGCCAGTTTGGTTGACTTCTGTATATAGAAATCCATGGGGTGAAGGGACGGTGACTTTCCCAGGCAGCAAACTATCTTGGGCTTCATGGGAAGTTTTCCCCCAACCTTTCGTTCCTTACAGCAATAAATTATATAAGCAGAAACAAAAAAAAATAAAATAGAATTTTTGGAAATGCATATTATGTATGCGCACAATCCATTGGTAGCTGGAAACAAAGTGATGAAAAGTCAGGATACCATTATATTATATAATCAAGCTTATATTCTTGGATGTATGGCAGCAGATCCTCTCTGTATTTTAAACTATGCTGAATCTCTTTTATGGTTGATGTGACAATTATTGCCGTATTTTGGAGTATAAGACGCACCCTTTTCCTCTCTAAAAGAGGCTGAACATTTAGGTGTTTCTTATACTCTGAATGCAACTTTTTTCGAAGCTTTTTTCCCCAGCCCTAACTAGTTTATTTATTTTATTTATTTATTTATTCATTTGTCCAATACACAAATACATAGGAAGAAAAATAGACATGTGATAATATAAAAGGGGGTGAAAGTGAACTTAGAGGAGAGGATATAAGAAAGGAAGAGAATATATAAGATAGATGAAAGAAAGGAAAGACAATTGGACAGGGGATGAAAGGCACACCAGTGCACTTATGTACGCCCCTTACTGGCCTCTTAGGAACCTGGAGAAGTCAATCATGGAGAGTCTAAGGGAGAAGTGTTGGGGGTTAGGGGTTGACACAATTGAGTCAGGTAATGAGTTCCACGCTTCGATAACTCGATTGTTGAAATCATATTTTTTATATGATTGGCGCGGTTCGTATTAAGTTTGAATCTGTTGCGTGCTCTTGTGTTATTGCGGTTGAAGCTGAAGTAGTCATTGACTGGTAGGACGTTGCAGCATATGTTGTGAGCCGCCCCGAGTCTTCGGAGAGGGGCGGCATACAAATCCAAATAATAAATAAATAAATAAAATCTTGTGGGCAATACTCAAATCGTGTTTTCGGCGCCGTAGTTCTAGGCTTTCAAGGCCTAGGCTTTCAAGGCCCAGGATTGTTAGTCTTAGTTGCTAACAATCTTCCTAGCTCTTATCTTGCTTTTATTGTTACTGTCTGCAAAGAATGTTTTCCAAGCCTTAAGTCTTTGCAGAGTTTTTTTCATTGCTCTAACTTGCTCCAAATAAGTTTATTTCCATCCCTCACCAAGTGGTAATGATGTTCCCAGCTTTTACCCACTTGCAAGCTCTTTCATTGTTACTCTCTCCAAATAAGATTTTTTTTAAAGCCCTAACCAGGGGATAAAATAATGTGCTGAAACTGACCAGACTTAGGATGCTAGCCAGATGAATATCTCGTAAGCAGATTCTTTTCCCTATTTTCATCCCAAAAAACTAAGGTGCGTCTTATGCTCCGGTGTGTCTTATATTCTGAAAAATACAGTGTGTCTTTGTCTCAAAAAGGTGGCCATTGAGTTTTGGCTTGTCTGAATTACTGAAGGAGTCAAACCAAAAAAGTGTCCAATTTACAGCCACAATTTTCTCTTTAGAATAACGATAATCATCCATAACACCAGCCATATTGTTCCAGAAGTGAAGGCTCATCATTTTATGAGTCTAATGCAATTAATTTATAAAACAAACTTCTTTCATTAAGAATTTATAAGGAAAGGAGTTTTTAGCTGGCCCATGAATGGTGATTTCGAAAGGAAACATGTGGAACAGCACGTCCTAAAAGTTTATTGCTCTAATGGATAAATTAGTAATAAAATCAGGTGCATTTGTGCCATATTATAAATAACTATTGTAAATGACTTTTTACCCTTCACAGGGAAACATCTGTAGTTTTTTTATGGATAAACATTGTAAGCCTGACCCTCTCTTTCAACTTTTAATTAGTGTCTTGAGACAAAATCCTTGATGTTTCCTTTCTTTTCTCAGGCGCGAATGACGTAGATTTTCTTAGAATAATGATTATATGTAGTAGAAGCATAGGATCCCTTCCCAACAGAAACATAAATTATTTTGCAAAACTTCAGCTCTCTTGGACTGTAGGAAATTTCAGAGAAAGAATATCTGATTTTATTTATTTAAACTTCTATATATGTCAAGATCATTTGGATTTTTTCTTCTTTTTTTTCAACCCTGTAATCCCTTTATTTGGAGTGGAGTCTGGATGACTGAGTGGAGTTGAGTGTTTATTGCCCGGATGCCCTTCCTGACGCCTACATGAGTTCACAATTGATATTTCTCTTTGTGCCCTGATGGAGAGAAACATCTGCTGCTGCCTAGAATTGAACTCTCAACCTTCTGATTGGGAGGCGAGCGTCTTTACCCCTAGGCCACCACACTACTCATCAAGATAATGTGAGAAAATATGAATTAAAGTGATGTAGAATAAATAGGCAATAATAAAACAAAAGCTTTTCAAGATGTTATGCTAAATAAAGAACGTTTAAAAGTTTCCAAATTATGTTTAAAAGCATACACATTAACTGCTGTTGAAAAAGGAATTCAATTCAATTCAATTTATTAGATTTGTATGCCGCCCCTCTTCTGTAGACTCGGGGCGGCTCACAACAGTAATAACACAGTATATAACTAATCTAATAATTAAAAGACACTAAAAACCCCTTATTAAAAGAAAACATGCACACAACATACCATGCATAGACTGTATAGGCCCGGGGAAGATGTCTCAGTTCCCCTATGCCTGGCGGCAGAGGTGGGTTTTAAGAAGTTTATGAAAGACAAGGAGGGTTGGGGCCGCCACAGAGAAGGCTCTTCCTCTGGGTCCCACCAGATGCTTTCAAAAAATAGACATTAGATAAAGACCTACCTGCATTCAGTGTTGAACAGTGATGGGCTCCTACCGGTACACAGAACTGGTAGAAAAACTTTGAATTTTTTTTCTTTCCCCCCCCCCCCTTCTGGGCTCTGGGTATGTTTTTCCTATCACAGTAAATGAGGTTGAATGTGTATAATTTTAGAAGAGCTTAGCTTGCGTGTGCGTGTGTGTGTACATGCACCTACCGTTTATATAGTAGATAATGTATATTTTTGTGTATGCCTCTGTGTAATATTTCCCATTGACTTTATCCGTCAGAAGGTCACAAAATTTGATCACATGACCCTGGAATGCTGCAACCATTGTAAATATGAGTCATGTCATATATTATGAGAAATTAGCAGTTATGGTTTAGTCAACAAATAGTGGTTGAACCAAACATTGCTTAGTCGGATGTTATGATTGCAATCTTAGATTGTCTACAGTTGACTTCTCCCCTTTTCTAAGAGGTCTGTAAGGGGCGTGCATAAGCGCACTATTGCTCCTGCCGTCCCTGTACTTCTGTCCTATTAAATCTCTGAAGTTTAAGGACAAGTGAATTTTACGCACCTTGACAAAAACACTCGTCCTTAAACTTCAGAGATTTAATAGGACAGGAGGACAGGGACAGCAGGAGCAATAGTGCGCTTATGCACGCCCCTTACAGACCTCTTAGAAAAAGGGAGAAGTCAACTGTAGACAATCTAAGATTGAAGATTTTGGGGTTGGGGGAAGAAACAACAGAATCAGGTAGTGAGTTCCAGGCATTAATCACTCTTTTGCTGAAGTCATATTTTCCGCAGGCAAGTTTGAAGCGATTTACATTTATTTATTTATTTATTTATTTATTTATTTATTTATTTATTTATTTATTTATTTATTTATTTATTTATTTATTTATTTATTTATTTATTTATTTATTTATTTATTTATTTATTTATTTATTTATTTATTTATTTATTTATTTATTTATTTATTTATTTATTTATTTATTTATTTATTTATTTATTTATTATTTGGATTTGTATGCCGCCCCTCTCCGAAAACTCGGGGCGGCTCACAGCAAGTGAAAAGACAATCCAATACATAATCCAATTAATTAAAATATTATAAATTTAAGAAAAACCCCTATACTAACATACACACACACAAGCATACCATATATAAATTCAATGTGCCCAGGGGAAGATGTTTAGTTTCCCCATGCCTGACGGCAAAGGTGGGTTTTGAGGAGTTTACGGAAGGCAGGAAGAGTAGGGGCAGTTCTGATCTCCGGGGGGAGTTGGTTCCAGAGAGTTGGTGCCGCCACAGAGAAGGCTCTCCCCCTGGGGCCCGCCAACCGGCATTGTTTAGTTGACGGGACCCGGAGGAGGCCCACTCTGTGGGACCTAATCGGTCGCTGGGATTCGTGCGGCAGAAGGCGGTCTCGGAGATATTCTGGTCCAGTGCCATGAAGGGCTTTAAAGGTCATAACCAACAATTTGAATTGTGACCGGAAACTGATCGGCAGCCAATGCAGACTGCGGAGTGATGGTGAAACATGGGCATACCTGGTTAAGCCCATGACTGCTCTCGCAGCTGCATTCTGCACGATCTGAAGTTTCCGAACACTTTTCAAAGGTAGCCCCATGTAGAGAGCATTACATTTAGTTTGTATCTATTACATGCTCTTGTGTTGTTGTTGTTGAAGGTGTAGTAGTCACTAACAGGCAGGACATTATGGTGTAGGAACAACAGTTAAATCAGTTCGGAGGCGACATACTTGTAAATTGTCTAGCCGTAATATTTGCAGTCTGGAGCTGCGTAAGATTAGGTTTGTAACTCTTAGTGGGTTTTTGGCAATGTTGTTACAGTGAGCTCTGACACTTAGGTCATTGGATATGAGTACTCCTAGGTCTTTGACAGAGTGAGGGTCAGCTACAAGTGAGGGTCAGCTACAAGTAATGCTAATACCCTACGAAAATAGACTAACAATCCTGGATCTAGAAAGCTTAGAACTACGGCGCCTAAAACACGATTTAAGTATTGCCCACAAGATCATATGCTGCAACGTCGTACCGGTCAATGACTACTTCAGCTTCAACCGCAACAACACAAGAGCACGCAACAGATTCAAACTTAATATTAACCGCTCCAAACTTGACTGTAAAAAATATGACTTTAACAATCGAGTTGTCAAAGGGTGGAACTCATTACCGGACTCAATAGTGTCAACCCCTAACCCCCAACATTTCTCTCTTAAACTATCCACGATTGACCTCTCCAGGTTCCTAAGAGGTCAGTAAGGGGCGTACATAAGTGCACTAGTGTGCCTTTCGTCCCCTGTCCAATTGTCTTTCCTTTATCTCACATATCATATATATTTTCTTCCTTTCATATATCTTCTCCTCTATTTTTACATATTATCTTTATATATATTACTTCATGTCTATTCTCTTCCATATGTATTGTGTATTGGACAAATGAATGAATGAATGAATGAATGAATGAATGAATAAATAAATAAATAAATAATAAAATAAGTATGTACTTAGAATTCTGATTCTTTTTACTAATTTATGTATCTGGGAATACATACGGAGAGGGGCGGCATACAAATCCAATAAATAATTATTATTATATTAATACGTCCCAGTGAAGGGCTACCAAAACTTTTACTACCACACTGTGGGCGTGGCTTATGCAGGACGCCCTGCATTTTCTTTCAACATCTTTCAGTGCAAATTGTGTGCTCTGGGGTGGAGCTCCATTTTTGCTACCCCACTACGTTCTGTCCCCGTTTGGGTAGCAGCCCACCGATGTGTCCCACTTAATTCAGAAGGACTATTAACGGAATAGATATACTCTGTAGATGGGTAGACTAGGGGATTTTTGGAGCTAAAGTCCACATATCTTAAAGTTGCTGAAGTTGAAAAAATACTGTTAGTCTAAGAGAGGAAGTTACTCTTCTTTCATGCCAAGAAATTAATATTGCTTTGTCCAGCTAGGTGGCAGCATCTGAACATTCTTGGCTGATCTTTAAAAAAGCTAAATACTCTTTCCCCCTAGGCCGTTACAATTTTATGCATAGTATGTCTGTATGTCTGTTTGGTTTTTATTATAATGGGTTTTTAATTGTTTTTAGTATTGGATTATTATTATATGCTGTCTTATTATTGCTGCTAGCCGCCCCGAGTCTTCGGAGAGGGGCGGCATACAAATCCAATAAATTATTTTTATTAATTATTATTATTAAATAGGTTTTAGTATGTTAGGACTTCAATGGGAGAGCAGCAAAAAAATTCCATGTTTGTGATTTAACCTGGGAAGATGAAAAATTTAGAACCATACACCAGTGAACCAATTCTGCATTGTTGCTATAAAATGTTGAATGACTAGTAGTTGCTCACAGGTAGGACATTTTGGTATATGATTCCACATCGGCAAAAAGAATTCAAACCTCATATATAAACTGAATAAACAAAATCTCACAGCCAACCCCCACTCAGTAAAAGACCTTGGAATACTAATATCAAATGACCTAAGCCCATTGCAACAATATCGCCAAAAAGGCTTCTAGAGTTGTTAACCTGATCCTACGTAGCTTCTGCTCCGGCAATCTCACACTACTCACCAGAGCCTACAAAACCTTTGCCAGACCCATCCTTGAATACAGCTCATCTGTCTGGAACCCATACCACATCTCAGATATCAACATCCTCGAAAACGTCCAAAGATACCTCACCAGAAGAGTCCTCCACTCCTCCTCTCGAAACAGAATACCCTATGAAAATAGACTAACAATCCTGGATCTAGAAAGCTTAGAACTACGATGCCTAAAACACGATTTAAGTATTACCCACAAGATCATATGCTGCAGCGTCCTGCCTGTCAATGACTACTTCAGCTTCAGCCGCAACAACACAAGAGCACGCAACAGATTCAACCTTAATATTAATCGCTCCAAACTTGACTGTAAAAAATATGACTTTAGCAATCGAGTTGTCGAAGTGTGGAACTCATTACAGGACTCAGTAGTGTCAACCCCTAACCCCCAACATTTCTCCCTTAGACTATCCACGATTGACCTCTCCAGGTTCCTAAGAGGTCAATAAGGGGCGTACATAAGTGCACTAGGATGCCTTTTGTCCCCTGTCCAATTGTCTCTCCTTTATCTCATATATCATATATCTTTTCTTCCTTTCATATATCTTCTCCTCTATTTTTATATCTTTTCTTCTATCCTTTTCTTTATATACTACATGTCTAGTCTCTTCAATATGTATTGTGTATTGGACTAACCAACCAACCAACCAACCAACCAACCAACCAACCAACCAACCAACCAACCAACCAAACAAACAAACAAACAAACAAACAAACAAACAAACAAATAAACAAACAAACAAACAAATAAATAAACAAACAAACAAATTTTATGAACTATAGTTAAGTTGGAACGGAGACGATGGAGTTGTAAGTTGTCCTGGTTGAAGCGTTCCAGTAAAGAGCAAAGATAATTTGAAATGCTGCAGCAAATCATTAAAATGTTGTCTGTGTGTTTTTAAAAAAGAACAACTCATGTGTGGGTGTCTAACAGCGTAACCCTGGAGTTATCAGTTTAAATACGACAATCAGGAAGTCACACTCTTAAAGCATAAATGTCATCGCAGTTGGGGCAATCATTGCTACTGTCAGCAACAAGGTCATCAAACGAGGCAGCAAGGATGAATTCTCAAGGCCACAGCAAATGAAAATGGGGCTGTTTGCCATGTACTGTAAAGCCTCTGCAATTTGAATGGCTGAAGATCAAGGCAATCCGTGCTGGAGACACCAAAACACAGAAGTGAGCGTCTGCATTTAAATATTTAAACGTAAAATGGGAGGCGCATAGAGAGATGGCAAACACGTACCTAGCCTGCCCATTCCTCTCACTCTTCGTCATAGTTGTGGAGCAAGCAGGCAGGGAGAGATAAATGTTCCAGCCTCTTGCATAATGTGAGAATAAATGATGTGCTGAATAAAGATGTTTGGCAGAAGAACTCATGTAGAAAGGTGACAACCATGAATAGCTAGCATGCTCAACCCATTAAAAGAAGTCCTGCCTAGTCATATTACTGTACAACTAACATGTGGCTTGCCAACTTTTAATGCATTTTGAATTAGCATTAACATTTATTTATTTTATTATTTTATTTATTGGATTTGTATGCCGCCCCTCTCCGTAGACCTTATATACCACTTCACAGTGCTTTACAGCCCTCTCTAAGCAGTATATGTATGTATGTATGTATGCATGCATGTATGCATTTATTTATATTTGTTTGTTTGATTGATTGATTGATTGATTGATTGATTTTTATGCCGCCCTTCTCCTTAGACTCAGGGTGGCTTACAACATGTTAGCAATAGCACTTTTTAACAGAGCCAGCATGTTGCCTCTACAATCTGGGTCCTCATTTTACCCACCTCGGAAAGATGGAAGGCTGAGTCAACCTTGAGCCGGTGATGAGATTTGAACCGCTGACCTACAGATCTACAGTCAGCTTCAGTGGCCTGCAGTACAGCACTCTACCTGTGGCGTCATCCCAGCTCTATTATGTATGTATGTATGTATGTACGTACATACGTACGTACGTATGTTTTTGTTTATTTATTTATTTATTTACTTACTTACTTACTTACTTACTTACTTACTTACTTACTTACTTACTTACTTACTTACTTACTTATTTATTCCCTGTCTTCATTTTATTGTTTGCAAATAACCCAAGGTGGGGAACATATTCAAGGTTGACTCAGCCTTCCATCCTTCTGAGGTGGGTAAAATGAGGACCCGGATTGTGGGGGCAATAGACTGGCTCTGTTAAAAAGTGCTATTGCTAACATGTTGTAAGCCACCCTGAGTCTAAGGAGAAGGGCAGCATAAAAAATTGAATAAATAAATAAAATAAATAAATATTCAAATACACCTCCCCTCTCTCATTTATTTAAGCATTTAGGTTAGGTTAGGTTAGGTTTATTGGATTTATATGCCGCCCCTCTCCGCAAACTCGGGGCGGCTCACAGCAATAATAAAAAACAGTACAGTACACAATACCAAATCCAATGCCCACCCATCCAGTTCCAATTGAAATTAATAATCACATAAAAAACAGTATATATAAAAAACAGGCACACAGTCAATCAATCAACAAAACAACATGGGCAAGGGGGAGGTGTTTTAGTTCCCCCATGCCTGACGGCAAAGGTGGGTCTTAAGGAGTTTACGAAAGGCAGGGAGGGTGGGGGCAATCCTAATCTCAGGGGGGAGCTGGTTCCAGAGGGTCGGGGCCCCCACAGAGAAGGCTCTTCCCCTGGGTCCCGCCAGACGACATTGTTTAGTCGACGGGACCCGGAGAAGGCCAACTCTGTGGGACCTAACCGGTCGCTGGGATTCGTGCGGCAGGAGGCGGTCCCGAAGATATTCTGGTCCGGTGCCATGAAGGGCTTTATAGGTCATAACCAACACTTTGAATTGTGACCGGAAACTGATCGGCAGCCAATGCAGACTGCGGAGTGTTGGAGTGATATGGGCATACTTGGAGAAGCCCATAATTGCTCTCGCAGCTGCATTCTGCACGATCTGAAGTTTCCGAACACTTTTCAAAGGTAGCCCCATGTAGAGAGCGTTACAGTAGTCGAGCCTCGAGGTGATGAGGGCATGAGTGACTGTGAGCAATGACTCCCGGTCCAAATAGGGCCGCAACTGGCGCACCAGGCGAACCTGGGCAAACGCCCCCCTCGCCACAGCTGAAAGGTGTTTTTCTAATGTGAGCTGTGGATCGAGGAGGACGCCCAAGTTGCGGACCCTCTCTGAGGGGGTCAATAATTCCCCCCCCAGGGTAATGGACGGACAGATAGAATTGTCCTTGGGAGGCAAGACCCACAGCCACTCCGTCTTGTCTGGGTTGAGTTTGAGTTTGTTGACACCCATCCAGGCCCCAACAGCCTCCAGGCACCGGCACATCACTTCCACTGCTTCGTTGACTGGACATGGGGTGGAGATGTACAACTGGGTATCATCGGCATATTGATGATACCTCACCCCATGCCCTTGGATGATTTAGCAATAGAAATAGCATTTAGACATATATATCGCTTCACAGTGCTTTACAGCCCTCTCTAAGCAGTTTACAGAGAGTAAACATATTGCCCCCAATAATCTGGGCTCTCATTTTACCAATCTTGGAAGGATGGAGGGCTGAGTCAACCTGGGAGCCTACTGAGATTCGATCTGCCAAACTGCTGGCAGCCGGTGATCCGCAGAAATTGCCTATAATACTGCACTCTAACCACTGCACCACCAAGGCTCTCTTTTAAGATCTCTTTCTCTTAAAAAATACAGAATGCAGAAGTCCTCATAATATAAACAATGACATCTTAGAAACATTAGTGCACAGTTCACACACTATACATTTTCCCATGTTTTTGAAATTATGGTTGGAAATAGAATAGAATAGAATAGTATAGAATAGAATAACGGAGTTGGAAGGGATCTTGGAGATCTTCTAGTCCAACCCCCTGCTTAGGCAGGAAACCCTATACCCTTTCAGACAAAATGGTTATCCAATCTCTTCTTTAAAAGTTCCAGTATTGGAGCCTTTATAACTTCTGGAGGCAAGTTGTTCCACTGATTAGTTGTTCTAACTGTCAGGAAATTTCTCCTTAGTTCTAAGTTGCTTCTCTTATTGATTAGTTCCCATCCAATCTTTCTCGTCTTACCCTCAGGTGCTTTGGAGAATAGCTTGGGCTTAGACAATATAGAACTATGCTGCCTTTACTCTGACCTAAGGGTAGCACATAAAATCATCTGCTATAATGTCCTACCTGTCAAGGACTACTTCAGTTTCAACCACAACAACACATGAGCACACAACAGATGCACACTTAACATAAACTGATCCAGACTTGCAAAAAATATGACTTCATCAACAGAGGGATCAGTGCCTGGAATATATTACCTGACTCCCTAGTTTCTTCCTCAAACCACCAACACTTTAACCTTAGACTTTAATCTCATCCCATTCCTAAGAGATGTATAAGTGTTGTGCGTAAACGCACCAACATACCCACCATCCCTGTCCTAATGTCCCCATGTATTCATAACTATCTCAAGTACTCATAACCATGTTTATACATTTTATGTACAGGTAGTCCCCGACTTACGACAGGGATCCATTCCCACGGCCCATCGTAAGCCGAGTTTGGTGTATGTCGGAATATTCCAATTTACAAGAATATTCTGATTTACACGGCGGCGATGGGGAGGGCGGGGTTTCTTCAAGAAACCAACAGCCGGCAAAGCCTCCTGCTGAATGTTTGGGCGAGGGGATCTCCGTGGTGGGCGCCTCAGAGGCTACAGCAACACAGCGCTGAGAAAGCCCAGCTGTTGGTCCCTTGAAGCAGGGCCTTCTCACTGCTGCCTTGCTGTAGCCTCCAAGGCTGCCCACCGCGGAGATTCCCTCACCCGAACGGAGGTGGTGGCGGCGGCGGTGGCAGCCTCGGAGACTACAGCAACGCAGTGCTGAGAAGGCCCAGCTTCAAGGAACCAACAGCCAGTCCTTCTTGGCGCTGTGTTGCTGTAGCCTCCGAGGCACCCACTGCGGAGATCCCCTCGCTTGAACAGATGCGGCGGCAGCGGCAGCCTCGCAGACTGCAGCAATGCAGTGCCGAGAAGGACCGGCTGTTGGTCCCTTGAAGCCGTCGCTGCCTCCGTTCGGGCGAGGGGGTCTCCGCGGGGTCTCCGAAGCCGCCGACCACCGCGGAGATCCCTTTGCCTGAACAGAGGCGGCGATGGCACCGGTGGCTTTGAAACTGTCCCTGGGTCATCGTAACAATGAAACGTCATACGTCGGGGACGACGTAACCCGGGGACTACCTGTTTTCCTAATCATATTTACACTTTTCCTGTAATCCTATATATGCTTGACAAACAAAACTAAACTAAGCAAACAAACAAAATAAAGATAGATAGATAGATAGATAGATAGATAGATAGATAGATAGATAGATAGATAGTGTTGTGGTTCAGCCTGAGTCAGATGAAAGACCAGCTGCGTCTCTGCTGGCTCCATGCCCGGAGGAGGATGAGAGCGAAGAGGAGAGTTCTGGGCAGTCGGACAGGGGAAATTACAGTCAGGAACGTGATGAGGAAGAACGGCCTGGGAGCCCTGGGGAGGGGCTCTCTCAAGCCAGTAGCTTGGAGTCTCTGGAGTCATTGGGTGACGAAGCACAAGCTATCATTAGTATGCGACAGAGACGCATAGATCAAAGGAGGAATCAATTGAAGAAATATTATCAGCATTGAATGAGGAACACCAGGGAGTTGGGTGTGGTCCTCATTAGCAGGGAAGGGTTTCAAAGGCAGGCAAACTCTTTCGGCAGTGTGGACTGTTATCAGAGTGGAGTTGCTGTAATCTGCATTGTCTCTCAGCGTTTCTGTTCCTGGCTCGCGGCCCAGCAGTCTTGAAGACCCGTGGGAGGTGTATGTCTGTTATCTACAGCCTCGTCTTGGCATCAAGGATTCTGTGTTTCTGTATGAACAATTGCCTTCATGTATCCATTTGGAGTTCCAGTGTTTTCCTGATTTGTAAGGACGTTTTCTGTTGGCTTCTTTTCTCTTTACCATTATAAAACTGTGTTTGGATTCTACCAGTGTGTCTGGCTTATCTTTTTGGGTTGGTCATAGCTTCCGGAGTGACCCAGACAGAACAGATAGATAGATAGATAGATAGATAGATAGATAGATAGATAGATAGATAGATAGATAGATAGGCAGGCAGGCAGGCAGGCAGGCAAGATATAGAAATGAAGAAAATGTTGCTTCAGTAGCTCTGGAGGCTGAAGTGCATCATTTGGCTAGAGGGTTTGAAAGAATTACGGTCTATAATTCTTTTCAGGAGGCGAAAGACATTGACTCAACTCTGGCTAGAAATCCAGGGCTTCTTGACATTTGTGGAATTGAATTTAGTAATCCAAAGTGGAAGTAAAAATGGGTTTACAGGCCACTCTGGGGCTAATGGTACATTTGTATTTGTTTCTCCCTGAATTGGTCAGATAAGGTATCTGATTGCAAATACCCTACAGCCTGATTTTAATAACTATGACAGTTTACTAGCATTTCAATAATTCTTTTTAGAGTGAGTAACTTTTCTTGTTTTGAAACAGTTTCTGTTCATATAGCAAGTCAGATATTGACCCAAGCGGGATGACTAAAGACACTCACTCATTCAACATTGATTTCTCTAACTCCATCAGGTTGCTATCATTATTTCGTATCATTTTTACTTTCCATCTTCCTTTCTCTGGCTGCCCCCTCAGAGGGGAACTATGATTCAAGATTTCTTTAAAAAAAAAAAATCTTTATTAGTGTTCTGCCGGGCTCTATGGTAAGAGTCTCCCAAAAATTCAAGGGTACAAATTTCAGACACACACACTTGAAAGTTCAAAAACAATGTTCTTTATCACAAAAATTCAAAAGAAACAAAGCACCCTTTTGTTGTTTCGTGGGCCCCAGGGGAAGAGCCTTCTCTGTGGCGGCCCCGGCCCTCTGGAACCAACTCCCCCCGGAGATTAGAATCGCCCCCACCCTCCCTGTCTTTCGTAAACTACTCAAGACTCATTTATACCGCCAGGCATGGGGGAGTTGAGATATTCCTTCCCCCTAGGCCATTACAAGTTATGCATGGTATGTTTGTGTGTATGTTTGGTTTTATTATAAGGGTTTTTAGTTGTTTTATTATTGGATTGTCACATGCTGTTTTTATTATTGTTGTTAGCCGCCCCGAGTCTACGGAGAGGGGCGGCATACAAATCCAATAAATTATTATTATTATTATTATTATTATTATTATTATTATTATTATTATTTTGTATTGCAAAGAGCACTCGTCCCAAAACAAACTGGTAATCTGTACAATCCCCTTAATCAGTCCTTAAGTACTTAGCTAGCAGCTGTGAAGATACGTCACAGCCCTTCTTCTTCCAGGAAGTGAAACACGCACACTTTGCTCTGCTTTGGTTTCAAAGTCGTGAAAAATCAACAAACAAAGTCCGGAAACAGCAAGGCACGGTCCTGAAGAACAACGATCAGATAATCTTTCATAACGGCCAAGCCAACACGCTGCTATTTACATCAGCAGCTCTAATTACTGGAGCCCCACCCAAACACAGGTGGCCTCTCTTATCTCCTGTAATATTGCTTCAATTGGTCTCTTCTATGCATAATTCTGCGCATGCGTGAGTCTAACACTTTTCATCCGAATCGACCGAAGATAATGGAGATTGGCTTCCTGGACTGTGTGCCAAGCCCCCCCTCTTCCAAGTCACCCCCACCTTCTTCTTCGTCCGAGGAAATTGCACTACCTGACTCTGTCGGCAATAAAACAGTCCTATGACATGTTGATGTTTCCCCTGCATCCACCTCCACATTCCTTGGGGCAGGAGCTGGGCCAGAGCCAACCACAACAATTAGTTATTTATTATTATTATTATTATTATTATTATTATTATTATTATTATCATTATCATCATCATCATCATCATCATTATTTAATAAAACAACTAAAAACCCTTATTATAAAAGCCAAACATAAACACAAACATACCATACATAACTTGTAATGGCCTAGGGGAAGGAATATCCTAACTCCCCCATGCCTGGCGACAAAGGTGGGTTTTGAGTAATTTGCGAAAGACAAGGAGGGTGGGGGCTGTTCTAATCTTTGGGGGGAGTTGATTCCAGAGGGCCGGGTCCGCCACAGAGAAGGCTCTTCCTCTGGGGCCCGCCAAACAACATTGTTTGGTCGACGAGACCCAGAGAAGGCCAACTCTGTGGGACCTTATCAGCCGCTGGGATTCGTGCGGTAGAAGGCAGTTCCGGGTGTATTTAAAACAACAAAAAGAAAACATAAACACACAAAGAGAAAGAAAAGCTGAAGATATACAAACAAACAACATAACATAATAAAGCATACTGCCTTGTAATATATTTTACATTGGTATCAGAACTTCTAATGAATAACATAAATGCCAGCTGATTTGCTGGACCTTACTATTTACAACCTATCCATGTTTTCTTCCCTTTCATTTCCTGATTTTGTTATATACTAATCTTCTTAAATTACCTTGTTTCTGTCTCTTTGTACTTCTTTCCTTGGGTTGTATTTAACTGTGGGTTAATGGTTCTGTAGAGATCAGTGATAGCAACAGTTTGTCTGTTTTTCCTTTTTCCCCATTTTCGTTTGAATGTGTATACAGTATTAAAGTTTTAGGTATTATTTTTTTATTTATCCAAGACTTTTTGACGAATTTCTCTTTCTGTGACCTTCAGCAAGGCCTTGTCTGAAAATCCATACCACTTGCTCCCACAGGAAACCCGGAAGCAAACGGGTATACCAGTGGTCCTTGACTTACAACAGTTCATTTAATGATTGTTCAAAGTTACAACGGCACCAGGAAAAAAGTCTTAATGACCCTTGCAGTATCCCTATGGTCAAAATTTAGAGGCTTGCCAACTGGTTCATATTTATGACAGTTGTCTTATCCTGGGATTATGTGACCTTCTGACAAGCAAAGTCAATGAGGAAGTCACATTCACTTAAAAACTGGGTTATTACTTCAAATCATGCAGAATGCAGCCACGCGAGTGGTCACGGGTCTTTCCAAATACACCCCTGTTTCTCCAACACTCCGCGGACTGCACTGGTTGCCGATTGGTTTCCGGACACAATTCAAAGTGTTAGTGTTGACCTACAAAGCTCTACATGGCATCGGACCAGATTACTTTTGGGACCTCCTTCTGCTGCATGAATCCCAGCAGTCAGTTAGGTCCCACAGAGTTGGCCTTCTCCAGGTTCTGTCGACCAGACAATGTCATTTGGCGGGACCTAGGGGAAGAGTCTTCTCCGTGGCAGCCCCGGCCCTCTGGAATCAGCTCCCCCCGGAGATTTGCACTGTCCCCACCCTTCTCGTCTTCCGCAAGAGTCTTAAGACTTACTTATGTCACCAGGTATGGGGAAATTAGATCTAGACCCCCTGACTAATAAATGTGATGTATGGTTGTGATTGAATTGGTTGACTGATTTTAATATATTGGGTTTTTAGGTTGTAGTTTTTAATTAATTAGATTTGTTTGTACACATTGTTTTGTATCTTGTGAGCCACCCCGAGTCTTCGTAGAAGGGTGGCATATAAATCTAATAATAATAATAATAATAATAATAATAATAATAATAATAATAATAATAATAATACCAGTGGCAAAGAACTGGTGGGATCATAAGCCCGAAAAAGTGGTAAAAAATGAGCAAGCAAAACTACTGTGGGACTTCCGACTTCAGACTGACCGAATTCTGAAGCATAACACACAAGACATTGCGATCGTGGAGAAAAAGAAAGTATAGATCATCGACATCGCAATCCCAGGAGACAGCAGAATTGAGGAGAAGCAGCTAGAGAAATTAGTGAAATACGAAGATCTAAAAATCGAGCTGCAACGACTCTGGCATAAGCCCGTGAAAGTGGTCCCAGTGGTACTTGGCACACTGGGCGCAGTACCAAAGGATCTCAGCGGACATTTGAAAACCATTGGAATTGACAAAATTTCTATCTGTCAATTGCAAAAGGCCACTTTACTGGGATTGGCAAACATAATTTACCGCTACATCATGCAGTCCTACGTGCTTGGGAAGCGCCCAACTGGTGATGAAATACAAAATCCAGCATAGTGATCTTGTTTGCTGTGTTGTACTGACATAATAATAATAATAATAATAATAATAATAATAATAATAATAATAACAACAACAACAACAACAACAGCAACAACAACAACAACAACAACAACAACTAGACCCAGGATTGTTAGTCTACTTTCGTAGGGTATTCTGTTTCGAGTGGAGGAGTGAAGTGTGCTTCTGGTGAAGTATCTTTGGACATTTTTGAGGGTGTTGATGTCCAAGACACAAATTATTTCAACTCATATCCTCAAAACAACGCTATAGAGCACTGCACACCAAGGCAACTAAACACAAGAACTTTTTCCCCCAAACGCCATCACTCTGCTAAACAAATAATTCCCTCAACACTTCCAAACTACTTTTATTTACTAAGTCTGCACTACTATTAATCTTCTCATTGTTCCCATCACTCATCACCTCCCACAAATGACTGTATGACTGTAACTTTGTTGCTTGTATCCTTATGATTTATATGGACTGGTTTCTAATATGATTTGATTGCTTATTTGTACCTGGACTATCATTAAGTGTTGTACCTTATGATTCTCGATGAACATATCTTTTCTTTTATATATACACTGAGAGCATATGCACTGAGAGAAATTTGTCGTTTGTCCAATCACACTTGGCCAATAAAAATTCTATTTTATTTTCTCCATTGTCACCTTCTGAACGAGTGAAAGAAAATTTAATCTCCACTCTGCTACTTTTTCTCAATCCTGTTTCTGAAAGGAGCTCTTCGTAATAGTTACTCGTTGTTGACAATTCTGACATGCAAACCAAGGTCAGCATCCTCAGCTGTTCTTCCAATGCCTTCCTGAGACAGGGTTGAATCCTGGCATAACACCTGAGGATGATGACCTTTGTTTCCATATCAGAATTGTCAATAACCTGGAGGGTTTTCAGCCGCTGTTTATCCCTTGTGATCCCTCTGTTTTTGTTTTGCAACTTCTGCTTTTTGTTTTTAATTCCCCAGATGACCCTATTTTTTTCCTTTATTACTTGCAAAGTTGATATTTTTCCTTCCTTAATTTTGATCTTCCCTACTTTCCCTGGTCTTACCTTCTGTGACCTGCATTGTGGGTTACACTTAATGCAATATAATTGTCCAGAAATGTTCTAAATAAATTACTCCTGGATCACCATGATCATTTTCATTTAATATTACTGATTGTCAGAGTTGGAAGGGATCTTGAAAGTCTTCTAGTCTAACCCAATGCTCAAGCAGGAGGCCCTATACCAGGGTAGGCAAAGTTGGCTCTTCTATGATATGACATGTGGACTTCAACTCCCAGAATTCCTGAACTAGCATAATTGGCTCAGGAATTCTGGGAGTTGAAGTCCACATGTCATAGAAGAGCCAACTTTGCCCTATGGATGCCCCATCTCTCTTTTTTAAATTTTTTTGATTTGATTTGATTTGAGATTTGATTTGAGATTTGATTTGAGATTTGATTTGAGATTTGATTTGAGATTTGATTTGAGATTTGATTTGAGATTTGATTTGAGATTTGATTTGAGATTTGAGATTTGATTTGATTTGATTTGATTCGATTTGATTCGATTTGTATGCCGCTCCTCTCCGCAGACTCAGGGCGGCTAACAACAGTAATAAAGCAGCATATAATAATAATAATCCAATACTAAAAATGGTTAAAAACCCATTATTATAAAAACCAAACATACATACAGGCATAACATGCATAAAATTGTAAAGGCCTAGGGGGAAAGAGTATCTCAATTCCCCCATGCCTGGCAGCAGAGGTGGGTTTTAAGCAGCTTATGAAAGGCAAGGAGGGTGGGGGCAATTCTAATCTCTGGGGGGAGTTGGTTCCAGAGGGCCGGGGCCGCCACAGAGAAGGCTCTTCCCCTGGGTCCCGCCAAGCGACATTGTCTTGAAAGCCTCCAATGATGGAGCACTCACAACCCTTGAAGGCAAGCTGTTTCAGGCAAACTGAGTTGAGATGGTCTGGATGGGAGTCAACAGTCCCAAGCTCAACCCCAATAAGACTGAGTGGCTGTGGGTTTTGTCTCCCAAGGACTGTTCCATCTGCCCATCCATAATTCGGGGGGGGGGGATTTTAACCCGCTCGAATGGGTCTGCAACTTGGGAGTCCTCCAAGATCTGCAGCTGAAATTTGAACATCTTTCAGCTGTGGCTAGGGTAAGGTGACCAGACATCCTGTTTTTCACAGGAGAGTCCTGCTTTTTGCCAATTTGTTCCGCGTCCCATGGTTTTTAAATTTTTTTTGGGGAATCTGAATTAATTTGTCTAACACACCTGCCTCTCCTCCCTCTGTTTCTCTCTCCTCATCAAAACATTTCAAGACTGCCAATCGCCAAGCCAAGCAGGGATAGGGGTTTAGCCCCATGTGTGTTGGGCCGGCCAGCCAATCCATGGCCAGGGAACCCCGTGCAATGCCCCGCCTTCCTCCTCCTCCCTCTCCTTGCTCCCTCCCATTCCCTTCAGCCGCGGCTGCTGCAAGTGATTAATTTTTGACATATGACTGCCACATTGATGCCATAAGTGCTGTAAGTCAAGGACTTAACAGTTCACTTGAACGATGATGATCGTTCAAGCCACTCCCACCTGGTCACATGGCCGGCAAGCCACTCCTACCCAGTCACATGAACGAATGCTTCATTCGCTCTGGACTGCCAAAGTCTCCTTAAGTGCCACCAAAAAGGCTCCTCTGGCAGCCCAGATCGCCAGGATTAAAGGGGGAATGATAGGAAACTGGCCGGGCCTTCGTGCCTCTCTCAAATTTCCTGGGAAATCTTTCCGGGCTCAGGTTCTTAAGTAGAAAATGCTTCTTAAGTAGAGGCAAAAAAATCTTGAACACCTGGTTCTTATCTAGAAAAGTTCTTAAGTAGAGGCGTTCTTAAGTAGAGGTACCACTGTATTTCAGAACTTTTTCTGAACGCATACCCCCACCAAACTGTTCCCGTAGTCCTGGGGGTACATGTACCACACTTTGGGAAACACTGGGCTAGAGAACAACTTAAATTTTTGGGTGCTGCTAATGTTTAAGGTCTTGCAATTAAGCATTTCCCATAGTTCTGTTTTGGCACAATCCTGCTTATGACACACAATGGGTTTCTTTCATGTTGCTCCATCCTGTTTATATCCATTTCAGGAAGTGGGGTCCAGAAATTATGGATTTCTCTTCATTTTAAACTATGATAAGAAAAACCCCACACCCCACTATAAACAAAAATATCACAAATTCTCAGGGACAAAATAATTCCATGCGCTTGTCTACTCCCAGTTCTGGTATCATCTTTTTTTTTTTTTTTTAATTTATTTATTTATTTATTTATTTATTTATTTATTTATTTATTTATTTATTTATTTATTTATTTATTTATTTATTTATTTATTTATTTATTTATTTATTTATTTATTTATTTATTTATTTATTTATTTATTTATTTATTTATTTATTTATTTATTTATTTATTTATTTATTTATTTATTTATTACTTAGATTTGTATGCCGCCCCTCTCCGAAGACTCGGGGCGGCTCACAACACGTGGAAACAAATCATAAATAATTTGACAATTTAAAATATTAAAGATTTAAAAAAGACCCCATATACTAACAGACATACACACAAGCATACCATATATAAATTAAACATGCCCAGGGGAAGATGTTTCAGTTCCCCCATGCATGACGGCAAAGGTGGGTTTTAAGGAGTTTACGGAAGGCAGGAAGAGTAGGGGCAGTTCTAATCTCTGGGGGGAGTTGGTTCCAGAGGGCCGGTGCCGCCACAGGTCGTTCTTTTAACGACCCCATTGTGGGATGGAGTCTTGAGCAACTGAATGGAGCTGAGTGTTTCCTGGCTGGATGCCCTTCCTGTCACCATTGTGGAAGTTCTAGTATGAAGCTACAAAAAGGCAGCGTTGAAACTTCTCATCCAGAATTTAGGCTTGCCCAACCGAGATGACATACTTTTATAGAGAGAGCATACAATAGATGATACAGTAGTACCTCTCCTTACAAACTAAATTTGTTCCATGACCAGGTTCTTAAGTAGAAAAGTTTGTAAGAAGAAGCAATTTTTCCCATAGGAATAAATGTAAAAGCAAATAATGTGTGTGATTGGGGAAAGCACAGGGAGGGTGAAGGCTATGTTTCCTACCAGGAGATTCCTAGAGAGGCCCCCTGGAGGCTTCTCCCCACATTTTCCAGTGCTGTTTCCTCCCAGGACATTCCTAGAGAGGCCCCAAGGAGGCTTCTTCCCGCCTTTTTTGGCCCTGTTTCCTCCCAAGAGATTCCTAGAGAGGCCCCAAGGAGGCTTCTCCCTGCATTTTCTGGCCCTGTTTCCTCCCAGGAGATTCCTAGAGAGGCCCCAAGGAGGCTTCTCCCTGCCTTTTCTGGTTACAGTTTCGGAGGCTCGGGTTTGTAAGTGGAAAATGGTTCAGAAGAGGCAAAAAAAATCTTGAAAAGTGTGTAAGCAGAGGTGTTCTTAGGAAGAGGTACCACTCTATTTCTGTTTCAATGACAAGAATTAATTTCCGAATGTGCATTTAAGTAACACAATTGATGTACCATATATACAGCTTATAATGATCCATATGCATATATGCATCTTTGAAGGATATATATATAGTTACTTGTCTCCTTTCACACACCTCCCAGTGTACTTTTTTAAAGTTGCAGGGATTTTTAAAAAAAAATTTTTGCAGTGCATACTGAAAGTATTACATTGCCTGGGCATCTGTGTCATCCTAACCTGGCATAAACAAACACCTCTGTTTATTCAATCTCTTGATTTGCCTAAGAGGTTGGAGTCTCCCCAAGTCATTTGAATGCACGGGGCGTATAATCTTCGTGAATCACTGGTGCTTCAGGTGGGATACATCTTAGCTGCAATTTCAGTTTGCTGATATTTTTTTTTTTAATGGAAACAATAGTGTGGAAATAGTTCCCTAATGCAGCACTATTTTTCTATAAAGGAAAAGAAAGAGGTTTTCCCTGTCCAGTTGCAATTGACTCTAGGGGACAGGTTATCTTATTTTTGTATTTTATATATTTTTATTTTATAATAATAATAGAAACATAGAAGATTGACGGTAGAAAAAGACCTCTATCTAGTGTGCCCTTATACCATTTCCAGTATTTTATCTTAGGATGGATATATGTTTAACCCAAGCATGTTTAAATTAAGTTACTGTGGATTTACCAACTACGTCTGCTGGAAGTTTGTTCCAATAATAAACGTTTATTTATAATGCCCTTTTAACAAAGGGCATGACAGCAAGCCATGTACAACTAACAAGGATAGACAGCAGACAGTACACACACTTAGCTAAGGGTATAGCTTAATTTATTTTATTTATTTTACTTATTTTATTTTACTTATTTTACTTATTTTACTTATTTCATTTATTTTATATTTATATTATATTTATTTTATTATTTTATCTGCTACAATGTCCTACCCGCGAATGAATACTTTAACTTGTATATATTTTTCTGTTATTATATTGCTATAGCATTCATATCAATTGCTTATGAATAAGTTCACTAATGAAGCATGGCTTTTTATGTCATCTTTGAACTTTGTAAGATCATTCCATTCTATAACATTTTATAGAGGCCATGAATTCTAATCCTGCTTTAGGTTTGAGGCCAGCTAATTGATCTTCAGCCAGTCACTCTCTCTTAGCCCAAGAACAGAGATTGCAAACCTTTTATCCACCAAGTGCCCAAACTGCTCATGCACACATGCTCAAACTGAAAGGTGCATGGGCAAATGCGCGCACGTGAGCACATATGAATGTGCACATCAGGGGCGGGTTCCTTACCTTTCTCACTAATAATGCGCATCACAATATGTTATGCATGCTTGCTTTGCACATGCACATCCCAACACAAATTCCCTTCTGTGCATGCGCAGAAAACATTTTCACTTCCGCGCATGTGCAGTGAGCCGAAACACCCAGAAACTACAAAAAAAGATGGCGGCATGCACAGACCGGTACAGACTGCACGGGAGCCATTGCGCCGAGATTGCATCGGTGGACCACTAATGGAGCGGCACTTCAGACCACACCAGTAGGAAACCCCCATCTGGCGCACATGCACAGCAGAGACTCAAAGACCAGCTGGTCAGTGGGAGGCGGGGCATCCCAACAACTTTTGCGAGCTTCTGTTTCATCTTTTGCAGGGAAATAGAAGCTCATGAAAGACATGTCACAGAGATCTGATCTAGGATGATGGTTCATATGCAGTAATGGGCAGTCAAAAATTTTACTGCCACACTGTGGGTGTGGCTTATTTTGTAGGTGTGGCTTAATTGTCATGTGACTGGGAAGGAATGGCTTGCTAGCCATGTGATCAGGTGGGAGTGGCTTGAACGATCATAATCATTAAGTCCTCGACTTACAACCTTACCAGTGTCACTCACTGGGGTGACAATTTGGTTCGCGTTTCCCGCGCTCGCCTTCCTGGGTGGCCCCCCCACCTCAGGCTGGGTAGCTAAGTGAACGGGTGCTGCCAGAAGCATAAATGCTGCCAGTGCTGCTTCCACCCACGCCTTCTGCTTGCACCTTAGGTGGGAGGTGGCCATGTCAGGCTGGAGGGGAGCTGAGCAGGAGAGAGGGAAGCTTGTCTGAGGCTAGGAAGGAGGAAAGAGGAAAAAAGCAAGGAGCGCAGACGCAGCAGCAACAGCAGGGGGGAAAAGGAGAGCCAAGCTGAGACCAATAATCCAGGAAGTGACAGTTGCTGATCAGCTGGAGCTGCACACACATCTTCATTTCCGCCGGTGGAACTGTGTTCCACCCTGTCCTGCCTGCTGCCCACCCCTGTTCGCATGTCAGCAGAGAGGGTCCTATATGCCACCTCTGGCACACGTGCCATAGGTTTGCCATCACGGCTCTAGTTCTTTCGCTGAACTTCAAGACAGACATAGCAAATATACAGAAGAGATAATGTCTGCAGCCAAGGGGCAATGTGACATGTTAGAGCTGAATGATGCCAGAACAAACAAATATTGAATAAACACACACACAGCACATCAAGATGGGCAGGTATGGAAATACACCAGTTTGTTCTGACCCTCTTTTAATTAGATAGCCTTCCTGGAAATTTTGATCCACGGGGGGGGGGGGGGGGGAAATCTGGGAAGAATACAGGTTATAGATAGATAGAGATGAGTCACCAGAAAAGGTTACCTGGAGCTTCATATACAGTATTGTATAATAAAAATTAGAATATTTACAAGGTTAATACGAGATTAAAACAACCCTGGGACAAAGAGAGGGGAAAAAAACATTTAATAGAGATTTTCTAGGTCAGCAACCTGAAAAACTGGGGAAACTCATCATCAACAAGCTACTACCCATATAATTTTCCTAATGTTATTTTGCTGCATTTAAAATTAAATTCAGAATTAAAGGGAGTGTGAATGATTTCATACAGTCTTGGATTAATAGACCCAATCATGAAGCTGGCTAAAAATAATCTGAAGAAAACTGTTGTTATTTGTTTGTTTGTTTGTTGATTGATTGATTGATTGATTGATCCTCCTTGTCTTTCGTAAACTACTCAATACTCATTTATACCACCAGGCATGGGGGAGTTGAGATATTCCTTCCCCTAGGACATTACAAGTTATGCATGGTATGTTTGTCTGTATGTTTGGTTTTATAATAAGGGTTTTTAATTGTTTTATTATTGGATTGTCACATGCTGCTTTTAATATTGTTGTTAGCTGCCCCAGGTCTACGGAGAGGGGCGGCATACAAATCCAATAAATTATTATTATTATTATTATTATTATTATTATTATTATTATTATTTTAATTTTTTAATGGATTTAATGGATTTAAGCCCCATTTGAAAACCCATGAAGTAGCAAATCCGCAAAAGATGAACCACGAAGTAGCGAGAGATTAATGTACCTGTTTTACTAGTCTGTGCTGCTGACACCCACGGAGCGAAGTTGAAATTGAACTAGGCAACAAATGCCTCGTCCATCAATTTTTCATTCAGCTCTCTGACACAAAATTGACCAATTTTGTGTTTGCCTACTTCTGGTCTTTCACCTCAACAATAAAGGAATTCAGAACTCTATCTTAAATGTGGGTGCAGCAATTAGACTGCAGACATTATGTTGGTCCTTTGCCAATATTCTCTCTTCAGCACAATGGAGATGGCGCCTTTCCTATTTTATACTACATGACGATCTTGGCAGTTGTGAAAATGTAGATACCGCAGCTGTCATGAAAAATGCAGAAGGATGTGAACGAGCAATAGTTCCAATTCATGGGGTTTTTTGGGGGATTAAAAACCCTATAAATCTTTCTATCTCAGGAATGTCCGTTCGAGACTCAGTACAAATTCCACAGGAAGTTGAGGTCAGAGGAAACTGAGAATTTACATGGCAAGGTTTTCTCTTCCTTTGCCTTAATGGAAGTGATGCTTCAATAATAAATGCCGAGGAACAGAATGTGGCTTGCAGAATTATCGTTTGCTCCCTGACTAAACGGGTCGACTATTAAGGCTTTGCACTTGACATTAAGAAAACAACAATAACAACAGCAAAATGCTGCGTATTGAACAAGGGGGCAGATGCCCGGGTTGTTTGCAATGTGCTTTATCCATGCTGAAAGAGATCGAGCATTAAAATGCAAACTGTTTCCCAAAGAGATTGAGTTGCCACATCAAGTAATTTGGCCCGAGCGGTACATTTACTCATGCTGATTAAGCCGTGCCAAAATCTATTCCACAAAGACTGCAATCGGCTACGCTTTTTCGTCAGCTGTGACAACAACTAACTACAGCAGCAGGAAAAACTTTTGCAAAACACCAGCTTCCCGTTATCTCTGTGAGGAGATAAATACATAGGCAAGATATGCAAAGAAGCACCCAGGTTTTGCCAATTGCTGCTGCTGTTGTATAAGAAGGTTCTCCCATAAAGCTCCAGTGTCATGAATTACGTATTACACAAGTTAACGTAGCCTCTGAAATCATTGTGGAACACACCAGTCCAAGTAAATGAGTCCCTAGGTCACTTTTTTTTTTCAAAATCAGAGGAAGGAAGGAAGGAAATCCTTAATGTAAAACAAATCTGCGGCAGATAACTAGCAAATTCCAAATGTTAGACAGGCTGAATGAAAGGGGTAGATAGAAGTGGCTTTGAAACAACAGCTCTTTATTTGGCAACTATTTACAACCTAGCAAAGGCTCTCACAGACAACCAGGCCTTTTATAGAGAGCCGCAAGAGAGTCTATCCCAGGAGTAGGGAAAGTTGGCTCTTCTATGACATGTGGACTTCAACTCCCAGAATTCCTGAGCTAGCATGATTGGCTCAGGGATTCTGGGAGTTGGAGTCCACAAGTCATAGAGGAGCCATCTTTGCCTACTCCTGATCTAGCCAATCAGTAGTCAGTATTTTCTCTCCAGAATGGAGGACCTGATTGAAGCCTACGGGCTTCAGTCTGAGAATGTAACACCAAACATCTCAAGTCAGGGGTGGTTCTGGATCCTTTTGCTGCTGGTTTGCTAAGGGTCGCGCCCATAGAAGGGCCGCACTTACCTTTCGCTACCGGATTGGTCCCGGAGGCTGGCACAGGAACCCACATAAATCCTTCATTTCTTCAATCTCTGCCCAATCCTAACCCCGTGGGCCATTCTGGAGGAATGAAGGAGAACTGAGATTAGACGTTAGTTACTATATGACCATAATCGTAACTTTAGAGTGAGAAAATAGTCGGACATTGTGCCAGGATGCCCTTCTTTCATTAAAAAAAAAATTCCATGGTAATTGTGTATGTTTACGTGCGTGTTTTTGTATTCCAGCAAGTTTTAAAAATAACTGTCTTGTAGACTTTTCCCAGATTACCCAATAGCTTAAATAAGTGTTGTCATCTTTTAATGCATCAATCATGTATTTTACACAATTGCCCCCAGCATTGTCTGGAATCGGCTGTAGAAATGCCAGAGATTGTGATCTGGTCAATTGGTCACCACGCTCCATCGTGACCATCTGTAGAACATTTTGTTGCATGTTCATATGACAATTTAGTACACATCACGAAGCGATAAATAAATAAATCACCTCCCTGTTTAAGGAATAAGGCTCATAAAGTATGTTGCAGAACTACATTGCCATGCCTACTGCTATCATTTCACAAAGTGATAATGGCCAATTGTGGGCCCTATAACTGACTATTGTATAGGCGTTGGAAATCTATCTTATGTTTGATCATACCAGGATCATTTAAAAATAACATAGGCCATTATAAAACGATCAAAAGAATCCCATAGCAAACAAAACTCCAAGGCCAGTAGATTCCTCAAAGAATAGTTTTATTGGATATATCCAGTGATGGGTGGCCAACATTTTTACTGGCACACTGTGGGCGTGGCTTATTTTGTGGGAGTGGCTTGACAATCATGTGACCAGGGGGTGGCTTAAAGGTCATGGGATTGGGTGAGAGTGGCTTACCGACCAAGATAAGCTTTCAAATAGGTGCTTGGACTCTTTTTCAGTTGATTAAGTCACCTTATTCAAATCGCCACAAAAAGGACAAAGGATAGGCAGTATTATTTGTTGAGGAGCACAGTAACATTTTAAAGTCTTGTACTGAACCCACAAGGTTCAGTATGATAACAGATTATGCAAGTAGCTCAATTTTCTTTAATTGCTATAAAAGTTCAGTTGTAGATAATGATTAAAATGATTAAATGGATAAAAAACATACTATTTAATTATTTCCTATTTTAAAAGTAATTAAGGACCATACTAAGGTACTAGAGAAGGAAGGACAATAAAAAAACCTATTAAGCATTCAATAGTTACTAACCCCACTGCATTCCTCCACCATGGGGGCAGCAGTTGTGAATTTTAACACCTGACATGCCCAAATATGTTTTGTTTTACTTACTTACTTACTTACTTACTTAGTTACTTACTTACTTACTTACTTACTTACTTACTTAATTAATTAATTAATTAATTAATTAATTGGTGTGGGTATTTGTTAGATTGTTTTGGGGAGGGGTTATATTTTGGGTTTGTTATGATTTTGGACGTTTTAATTATTGTTATTGTTCAACTTCTTTTTTATGATTGCATCAATGTATTATTTTCTATTGTTGTAAGCCGCTCTGAGTCCTACGCGATTGGGCGGCATAGAAGTCGAATAAATTAAATTTTAAATTAAATTAAATTACTGGATATATCCTATTGACATGGTTCTGGTGAAAACCATCTCTGAAGGTTCCTGCGGGTTTCACCTAAGTAAAAGTTTTTCCCTTTGCCCAAACCAGTGGTAGGCAAAGCTGGCTCTTCTATGACATGTGGACTTCAAATCCCAGAATCCCTGAGCTAGCATGATTGGCTCAGGAATGCTGGGAGTTGAAGTCCACAAGTCCTAGAAGAGCCAACTTTGCCTACCCCTGCCGCAAACAATAAGTTATTTATTTATTTATTTTTAATTTATTTATTTTGTCCAATACACAATACATATTGAGGAGGATAGACATGAGGTATTATATATAAAGAAAAAAATATAAAAGTAGAGGAGAAGATACAGTGGTACCTCGGTACTCGACCACAATTCGTTCCAGAAGTGTGATCGAGAACTGATTTGGTCGAGTACCGAATTTATTTATCCCATAGGAAATAATGGAAATGGATTTAATTGGTTCCCAGCCCCTGTTAACTCACTGGGAACCAATTAAATCTATTTTCTTTATTTCCTATGGGATAAATAAATTCGGTACTCCAAGCTGCAGGAAGGGTGGGGGCGGATGCAATACCGGCAGCTTTGGGGGGGCTCCTTTCCTCAATTCTTCGTATTATTACCTGTAAGCAGCTGCAAAAACTTTCTCCTTCCCGGCGGCGGCAACGGCAGCAGCTTCCCTTCGAGGAGCAACAGCACCGGGAACGTCACGTAATGAAGGGAAGCTGCTGGAGTGGCGGCAACTGCTGAGATGGCTCTGGCATCTTCCCTTCATCACGTGACGTTCCCGGCGCTGTTGCTACTCGAAGGGAAGCCGCCACCATTGCCGCCGCCGGGAAGGAGAAAGTTTTTGCAGCTGCTTACAGGTAATAAGAGGAGGCAATGAGGAAAGGAGCCCCCTGAAGCTGCTGGGATTGCAGCAGCCCCCGGCGGTAACATTTCGGATAATGAACAAAATTTTCTGTGGCTGTTCGGTATCCGAATTTTTGTTCAGATACCGAAGCAAATTTTTGCCGAAAATTTTGTTCGTTATCCGAAATGTACAAGAACCAAAGCGTTCGAGTACCGAGGTACCACTGTATATGAAAGGAAGAAAAGATATATGATATATGAGATATATATACTGTATATGGTCCAATCTTCTCAGGAACAGGAAGCTCAAATACAAAGTTCAAAGGTCGTATCAAAACCCCTCCCTCAAAACCAGCTCCTTCCTGACTCCATTTTGTCAGCTTCACCAGAACTTTCTTTCCAATCAGCCTCCATGTTTATACTATCTTTCCCCAGCTTGGAACTGAAACAGATGGCTGTTTCTCCCAACACTCTTTCTCTCACACACAAACACACACACATCTCCATTCTTGATTCTTTGCACACACAAAAATGCTTCTCGACTTTGTGTGCTGAATTGTTTTCTGGTTTTCTTTCCTGGGACACATTGGCCTCTTTGGGTGTCAGCGTAACTACTCTGCTAGGGCCAATATGAAGGTTGCTAGGTAGCATGATGCCCGAGGCTAAATTTGTTTCCTCATTTTCCTGACATTAGCAGTTGGCAAGACCCATCTGACAGAAAAAATGGTTTTTCTTTTTTAAAAACTCTTCCAGACAGCTAAAAGAGTGGCATACAAAGGTTGAAAGATATCAATTAAAAGGAAGCATTCAAGATGCTGACCTGACAGACGGCTGTAGTTGATGTCAAGAGACTGGAGACACAGTGACATTAATCCACTTTTAAAACATGATGAGGTTAGGAACATTAACCAGAGAATGGGGGTTTTTTTCTCCTTAAGTACCTATGAATAACTAGGTTTTTAAAAAGTGAGCTTTAGAAGAAATGAAGTACAGTATACCACAAAAAATTACTTCGTGTATATTTGAACTTGGGGAAAAGAAATCCACAATCTGAATATTGTATTGGCAGTTCTGTGTTAGCAAAAACTTCAGAAGGGAAGGATTTAGGGGTAGTGATTTCTGACAGTCTCAAAATGGGTGAACAGCGGTCAGGCAGTAGGGAAAGCACGTAGAATGCTTGGCTGCATAGCTAGAGGTATAACAAGCAAGAAGAGGGAGATTGTGATCCCGCTGTATAGAGCGCTGGTGAGGCCACATTTGGAATACTGTGCTCAGTTCTGGAGATCTCACCTACAAAAGGATATTGATAAAATTGAACAAAGCCTGGCTACAAAATGGTGGAAGGTCTTAAGCATAAAACTTATCAGGAAAGACTTGATGAACTCAATCTGTATAGTCTGGAGGACAGAAGGGAAAGGGGGGACATGATTGAAACATTTAAATATGTTAAAAGGTTAAATAAGGTTCAGGAGAGGTGTTTTTAATAGAATAGTGAACACAAGAACAAGGGGGCACAATCTGAGGCTAGTTGAGGGAAAGATCAGAAGCAACGCGAGAAAATATTATTTTACTGAAAGTAGTAGATGCTTGGAACAAACTTCCAGCAGACATGGTTGGTAAATCCACAGTAACTGAATTTAAACATGTCTGGGATAACCATAGATCCATCCTAAGATAAAATACAGGAAATAGTATAAGGGCAGACTAGATGGACCGTGAGGTCTTTTTCTGCCGTCAATTTTCTATGTTTCTATGTTTCCAACTGTCCTGTGCCTTAAGAAAAGCAAGAATACCACAAGGGTCGCCCAAAAAGTAAAGCACCGTTTTTTTTCTCAGTCTACAGTAATGGTATGAATGCGAAACTTTAGATATACATTATTTGAATTGTCAGGAGTGCGTGTGTAAATTTTATTTCTTATATCTTATATGTCTTATATTGCTCTTGTATCATTTTCTCCTTTGGATTCTTCCCACCCCCAGGCATGACCCTAATTGAAACAGAGAAGTCCTGTGTCAAGCTGGTGGACAAAAGTTTTCCCTTTTCATAGAAAGGCACAACTGCCTAGAGATTACTAAACTTAGAACTACGTCGCCTTAAACACGACCTAAGCAAAGCCCATAAAATCATCTACTACAATATCCTTCCTGTCAACGACTACTTCAGCTCCAACCACAACAACACACGACCACACAGCAGATACAAACTTAAACCGCTCCAAACTCAACTGCAGGAAATACGACTTTAGTAACTGAGTAGTTGATGCATGGAACTCACTTCCTGACTCTGTAGTATCATCACTTAACCCCCAAAATTTTACCCTTAGACTATCTACTGTTGACCTCTCCCGATTCCTAAGATGTCAGTAAGGGGCCTGCATAAGTGCACCAGCATGCTTTCCGTCCCCTGTCCTAATGTTTTTCTCTTACTAGTATCATGTATATAAACATTGTTATATCTTTGCATACCACCAATACGTACTTGACAAAAACAAATAAATAAGCTGTGTCAATGTAGAAACATTGGCAAATAGATAAATAAAGAAATAAAAGGAGGGAAAACCCTCACTACCAATTGAAGTTAAGCAATAAATCTAGCAGATGTTTAATAGATTGCAATCTAAAATTTATAGCTGGGTATTGTGGGTTATTAATTAATTTTAGGAAGAAATGGGATTGATGAATGCCTGGATATCTGCTTATTACGCATTTCTTTTTGGCTTTTCTTTGCTCAGCCATAAACTGTGCCCAGAACAATGGTTTTTACAGTAAGGAAATAAAAGATAGGAGGAAATACTAGACTGTCCTTTTGGCTACTTTTGAGGGATTCCATGATGTAATTGTCAACCCATGAGAGGAATAAGCACCACCAGGAAATGCATGCTGGCTTACTTCTTGTTGCGTGGCAACCACAATTTAAATTTCAGGAGGAAACAATATTATAATATCATCTCACTCATTCTGAAGAATTTCTAATGAGAAATGAGGCAACTACTGCTTCTGTTTGTCAGTAAAACTCCCAGATCACTACCAAAACGGAGGAGATGGGAATTGACAAAGAGAAATAAATGTGTTTTTGCTCATTGTTATTTGTAAAATATGTGATAGATTCCTGAATTTATTTTTTTTAATTTGTAAATTTGAAAACACCCAAACAAGCAAATGGTGAATTGCAATGTAGTCATCTAGATATGAGTCATCAAGTTATACCAAGGATGGTAAATGAATGGATTATTTGGAACTATGCCAATCAAATTTCAAATCCCTCTAATAGCATTGCTACTCTGTGCTGAACTGAAAATGATGTTGAGAGTCTGAACTGGTTGGAGGTCTGAGTTCAAATTAAATTAAGTTAAATCATTTTGAAATCAAATTGTTTGTCATCAACAAATATTGGGGGATCCACTAACATCATTCTTGACAATTACTTCTGCACAGAGTTTACAGATTACAGATTAACTGAGTTGGAAGGGACCTTGTGGGTCATTTAGTCCAATCCTCACCACAACCTCTGAAGGCAAGCTGATCCATTGATTGATTGTTCTCACTGTCAGAAAATTTCTCCTTATTTCCTGGTTGAATCTCTCCTTGTCTGGCCTTTAAGTGCTTTGGAAAAATAGCTTTTCTGTGGCAGACCCTCAAATATTGAAAGACTGCTATCATGTCTCCCCTGGTCCTTCTCTTTACTAAAATAGCCATGCCCAGTTCCTGCAACCGTTCATCGTATGTTTTAGCCTCCAGGGTCTTAATCACCTTGGTTGCCTTTGCTTTGAAAGAATTGCACTGTGATTTGAAGGGATCAAGTAGATATGGACTGGAATGAGAGAGCCCCTGGTTCAAATTCATGTTCAGTCACACAACCTCACTGGGTGACTTTGGGCCAATCATCTTCTCTCAGCCCAAGTTATTGCATGGAAGATCTATGGGGAGACTCATGTTTATACTTGGATTTAATAATGGAGCTCACTGTTGGTCAGTCCCTCTCATTTTGGTCAAGTAGGGTTGATTTGAAGGTGATTGATTGTGTATGTGATATAGCACTTTTTGTTTCTTCTATCATTCAGGATCACCTTGTGGTGGAATCTCCAGCTAGACTGGATGGATGTTTTAAGAGGAAGCCAAGTCCTCTCACTACAACAAGCAGCACAGGCCCGACCTCCCCCAGAATCCCTGAAGCCTTATCTAACTTAGTCTGTTTAAGGAGGTTATTGTAATATATGTGACTAAAAATAAAACTTCTGCTTGAGAGTATTCATGTATGGTTGCATGCACTCGACAGACTTACAACAATAGGAAATCTAGCATGACAAGATAAAGGAATATCCCATACTAAATTCATTCAAACATGCATACATATGCATAAAAGAGCGAAAGAGAGAGAGAGAGAGAGAATATTTATGGGTATGTATGTATGTAAATACTGTATATTCCCAAATGTGACATAACCACAATGTTTCTGATTTGCCTACAATACCCTTTAACCAGTGAAGAGCTGCAAAAATGTTTACTACCATGCCGTGGGCGTGGCTTATTTTGTGGGTGTGGCTCTCCAGCCACGTGACCAGGTGGGAGTGGCTTGACGATCATGTGACCGGGGGTGGTTTAAAGATCATGTGACTGGCTTAAAGATGGCTAACTTGACATCACTCACATCAAGGGTTAGGATTAGGGTGCCTGGTGTCTCCTTGTCTCAAAGAGATACAATTTCCCTGTCTATTTACTATTACTGAACATCCAAAATATACTATTTAATTATATGTATATATGCCATATATGTACATACATATTACACACAGGCACACAAAAATATACATTATCTACTATATAAACTGTATGTGTATGTACATGCACGCAGAGGTCTTCTAAAATTATACACATTCAACCTCATTTACTGTGATAGGAAAAACCTACCCAGAGCCCAGAAGGGAAAAAAAGAAAAAAAAATCCAAATTTTTCTACCGATCCTCCGTACCTGACCCAAATTTTTCTTCCGGTTCTGTGTACCTGACCATACCTGTAGGAGCCCATCACTGCCTTTAACATATTTTACTGTCTGCCACTGTAGTATTCAAAACGATATCTGTATCACTAACATATTTTCACTGCTACCTTTCTGAGCAACTGGCAGAAAAAATATCTTACTTGCTCCAATTCACTTGGTACCCTACACATGGTTGCCAGCTTTTGAACCCCTGATTCGGCAGGAACTGGAGCCTATGATGGGTGAACAATGCAGTCAGGCAGTAGGGAAAGCAAGTAGGATGCTTGGCTGCATAGCTAGAGGTATAACAAGCAGGAAGAGGGAGATTATGATCCCGCTATATAGAGTGCTGGTGAGACCACATTTGGAATACTGTGTTCAGTTCTGGAGACCTCACCTACAAAAAGATATTGACAAAATTGAACTGGTCCAAAGACGGGCTATAAGAATGTTGGAAGGTCTTAAGCATAAAACGTATCAGGAAAGACTTAATGAACTCAATCTGTATAGTCTGGAGGACAGAAGGAAAAGGGGGGACATGATCAAAACATTTAAATATGTTAAAGGGTTAAATAAAGTCCAGGAGGGAAGTGTTTTTAATAGGAAAGTGAACACAAGAATAAGGGGACACAATCTGAAGTTAGTTGGGGGAAAGATCAAAAGCAACATGAGAAAATATTATTTTACTGAAAGAGTAGTAGATCCTTGGAACAAACTTCCAGCAGACGTGGTAGAATTTAAACATGCCTGGGATAAACATATATCCATCCTAAGATAAAATATAGAAAATAGTATAAGGGCAGACTAGATGGACCATGAGGTTTTTTTCTGTCGTCAGACTTCTATGTTTCTATGTCTCTATGGGAACTCACCCCACCTACCATGGCAGCGATGGGTCTTGAACATGGTCCTGCCCATCAGCAGCACAGTGTTCTAACCTCATGATCCACCACGCTCCCATGCCACAGGGTTGGAGTATCCGCATTGTCTTAGAAATTCAAAAGTATTCTGTTTTCAACAGAATGATAGTGTATGATTGCCTGGAATGTCATTATTTCCATTCCAGAAAAATCACAGTGAATAAGACAACTGGAACTTAGACTGTAATATTCCTTGACGCTCATAAATATTTTTTGAGCACCTGTTTCCTTCTAAATTCAAGCCTCCCTTGAGTCAATTTTATGGACACATCCACACTGTTTTTGGGTGATAATAAGGAAGTAAATTGTTGCATTTTTCCAGAACATTTTTGTATAAGTTCCAGTCTAGCTTAGAGCTCTACAGTTTCACTGCCTTTATCCAACCTAGTGATTCTGAAATCAATCAAGGAGAACTCAATGTTAGTACCTAAAACCATGTAATACCTGAAATTTCAAAATACAGTTTTACAATAATTATAGAACAAGAATGGACAATGTATGGACTCCAGATGTTGCCGACCCCCAAATTTCCCTGTCGAGAAAGACCAACAACAAAGGGTAATAAGCAGTCTAGTCCAACAACATCTGGAGATCATATATTATGAATTAATATAATAGAGGATATGACCTGCCAAAGTATTACTTCAATTCTGGAGGCCTCTTTAGTGTCATTTGCTAATGCTTTATGTTTCTGTATCCCAACACAATGTTCTCAGTGTTTTTATATCTACATTCTATATTTTGTGATATGTTATTTAAATCCCTTTCATGTCCATTTTTCATATCCTACAACCCCATAGCTCGAAAGTAGTATAGCTCCCTTAAAAAAACCCTGAAATGAATAAATTGAATGACCCAATTACAAAACCCAATCTTCTTTTATTGATTTCTAAGGGGTCAAAGAGCCACACTGACCATAATTCTTATTCAGAAATAACGCAATACGTTTTTGCTATAGAGCCAAATATGACCATAAAATATGAAATAATTTTGAGAGAGGATGAAGAACAATGTGTCCACCCAGAATTGTCCTCAGGGTGTTATTAGCTAATGACATTTTATGTTATCGATATGAGTGCTGTGCAAAACAGTCAAAAGTCTTTCACAATATGTAGTAGCACAAGTAAGGACCTCTTCAAATTGTCGATGCAGAATTGCTTTCGCAAGACTTACTTGCTTTGCTTTGAAAGCTCTTGTTCTGTCCCCAGTTACAAATGTATCACAAACACATGGTTGAAACTAAGTTAGTTTAATTAATGAATCACTGCAGTCCTCAGAGAGGGGCGGCATACAAATCTAATAAATTAAATTAAATAACATAACCAGTGAAGGGCTACCAAACTTTTTACTACCACGCTGTGGGCATGGCTTATGCAGGACACCCTGCATTTTCTTTCAATATCTTTCAGTGCAAATTGGTTGCTCTGGGGTGGAGCTCCATTTTTGCTACCCCACTGCGTCGTCCACCCAGTCTGGGCAGTGTTCTGTCTGGGTTCCCCCAGACCTCAACACCAACTGGAAAAAACAGCCAGACACTCTGGTAAAAGCCAAAAGTATTTTATAGCTGGAAAAAATAAACACAGAGGAAAACCTGTTCTTCCCAACAGACAGGCTATACTGTAATACTTTACAGCAGAGTCCTGATGTCCAGACAATACAGCAAGCTTCTTGCTGGCACACCCACCCCAAGTTTCAGTAGTCAAAGGCACAAACCAGGATTCCAAGACGCCAAAGTTCACAGCCAGGTCCCAAGACTCTCAAAGATAAAACTCCACAAGCCAGGAAGGGTGGGTCTGCCTTTTAGCCTTTCCAAAGAGCACCACACCCAAACCCAGCTGTTGCCTCTTTAATGCTGAAAGTACTTAGCCAATTGATCCCTTCTCTGAGTAGCTCTTCTCTGTCGCAGATCAATTATGGCTTGTGCATTTTCCTCTAAGGAATCCAGGCTGCTTGCTGGGGAGAGCTCCCTCTGGGGGGACTCTGGCTGTCCTCCCTCTTCTTCAGCCTGGGATTCCTCCTCCTCGTCTGCCTGCACCTCCTGTTCCTCAGCCTCTCCCTCTGAGCTGGAAACCGACAGAAGATCAGCCGTTCCCTGAGGGGCCTCAGACGGAACCACAACAGGCAGTAGCCCACCCCTGAACATAAAATAATGTAATATAACGTAACATAACATACCGTATTTTTTGGAGTATAAGACACATCTTTTTCCTTCCTAAAAGAGGCTGATAATTTGGGTGCGTCTTATACTCTAAATGTAGCTTTTTCCTCCCCCAGCCCTAACTACCTGCTAATGATCTTCACAACTCTTATCTTGCAGACTCTTTCATTGTTTCTCTCTGCAAATAATGTTTTCCAAGCCCTAAGTCTTTGCAGGTTTTTTTATTGCTCGAACTTGCTCCAAATAAGTTTCTTTCCAGCCCTAACTAGATGCTAATGATGTTCCCAGCTCTTACCAGCTTGCAAGCTCTTTCATTGTTACTCTCTGCAAAGAATGTTTTCCAAACCTGTCTTTGTAAGGTTTTTTTTCATTACTTTCCTTGCTCTGAATAAGTTTCTTTCCAGCCCTAACCAGGTGCTAACAATGTTCCCAGCTCTTACTGGCTTGCAAGCTCTTTCATTGTTACTCTCTGCAAAGAATGTTTCCCAAGCACTATGTCATTGCAGAGTTTTTTCCATTGCTCTACTTGCTCTGAATGTTTCTTTCCACGTGCTAATGATGTTCCCAGCTCTTACTGACTTGCAAGCTCTTTCATTGTTACTCTCTCCAAATAAAGTTTTTTAAAAGCCCTAACCCGGGGATAAAATAATGTGCTGACCAGACTAAGGATGCTAGCCAAATAAATACCTGTTAAGCAGATTCTTTTCCTTATTTTCCTCCCCAAAAACTAAGGCGCGTCTTACACTCCGGTGCGTCTTATACTCCGAAAAATACTGTAACATAAATCATAGACACCTATAGGAGAAAGTAATAGGACAGATGAGAAGATGAGAAAGATGAGACAACGAGGAAGATGCTGATAATCCTTTGATGTTGCATTTTTACATAAAGCCATGTGAGATTTCCCCCCCCCCCTTGGGTTCATTCTGGTTTGCTTAGACAATTGTTAGGGGAAGTCTAACTGGGCAATTCTAAAGGAATTCCATGTGTTGGAGAAGAGGGCCTGAAAGATGGCATTGAGCCATCATTATGCATAATATATTATTATTATTATTATTATTATTGTTGTTGTTGTTGTTGTTGTTATTATTATTAGTAGTAGTAATAATAATAATAATAATAATAATAATAATTAATAATAATAATAATAAATAATAAAATTTGTGTGCTGCCCCTCTCTGAAAATAATATAAGCTGAATGATGCGGTGGCCTAGAGGAGGCTGTAAATTCAGTCCTAGGTAGAGACAGATATTTCTCTCTCTGGACGTGATAATATATCTGCTGAATATAACTCCGGATTGATGACAGGAAGGGCATCCGGCCAGCAAACACTCAGATCCATTCAGTTGCCCAAACTCCCCCCGCAAGGGATTATGGGATCATTAAAAGAAGGTGATTGTGCATAATTATAGGCTACAAGTTGGCTGCCGGCCCAGTTATATTTTGGGTAAATTCACCAAGATTAATGAAACATAACATAGATTGCGGTTAACCTAGTCACACAGATCCAAGTGAATCTAACTAAATATAATTAGTGTAACAAAAGACAATTTCCAATCCATTTGGGATAACAAAACGCTGTCCTGCTGTTTTTGGCTGATGAACAAACAGTGCAGCAAAAGGAATAATTATAAAGTTTAGAGAGGAATTGATTTTGACAGTATAGACACCTTGCAGAAAATGAGTAAGTAATAAGTAGGTATAAGTGATCTGAGAATTAGAATTAAATATTCCAGAGGGTTTGATTTTTATGAGCTCAAGCTTGTTGTATTTCAATTATTTTAATTCTGTTTGCTGTTTCGTTTACAAAGGTTTTATTATATTGTTTGTCTCCCAGGGTTATGTATGTAGTGTGGACAGCCATATAAATTTTCTTCAATAATAAACAGACAAGCAAATAAACCTTTATACAACCTTTCTGCTAACGCTATCTTCTTGGTATCATTCAGCTATACTGGTTTATAGCTGCTACAACCCTCAGACAGATTAAACTGAACAACTATAAACTGAGGAAATAAATTTAAAATGAGGAAATAACTGAAATCCCAATAATTTTGGATAATATTCTCTCTCTCTCTCTCTCTCTCTCTCTCTCTCTCTCTCTCTCTCTCTCTCTCTCTCTCTCTTTGGAAGAAGCTAGATGTCACAATAATATTTCCTCCCTAAAAGAGGCTGATAATTTGGGTGTGTCTTGTATGCTGAATGTGGCTTTCCACCAGTCCTAACCAGCTGCTAACGATCTTCCCAGCTCTTACCTTGCAGGTTCTTTCATTGTTTCTCTTTGAGAAGAATATTTTCCAAGCTTTAAGTCTTTGCAGGGGTTTTTTCATTGCTCTAACTTGCTCTGAATAAGTTCCTTTCCACCTCTAACCAGGTGCTAAAAATGTTCCCAGCTCTTACCGGCTTGCAAGCTATTTCATTGTTACTCTCTGCAAAGAATGTTTTCCAAACCGTGTCTTTGTAGGGGGTTTTTCATTGTTTTACTTACTCTGAATGTTTCTTTCCAGCCCTAACCACTGCTAACAATGTTCCCAGCTCTTACTGGCTTGCAAGCTCTTTCATTGTTACTTTCTGCAAAGAATGTTTTCCAAGCCCTAAGACTTTCCAGGGGTTTTCCCATTGCCCTATTTGCTCTGAATGTTTCTTTCCAGGTGCTAATGATGTTCCCAGCTCTTACTGGCTTGCAAGCTCTTTTATTGTTACTCTCCCGATAAATATTTTTAAGCCCTAACCTGCTGATGAAGGCTCCTCTGACCAAGAAGACATGAGTGACAGGAAGGAGGAGAGTGTGGCAGACAGCTCAGAAGGAGATAAATTATCTCTCTCCTCCTTGGATTCAGAACAAGAGTTAATGATACAGCCACGCATGCGGAGAGCGATGCATAGGCAGCAACAACTGACAGATTATTATCAAAGAAAATGAGGCCACCTGTGGTTGGGTGGGGCTGTGGTAATTAGTGATGCTGCTATAAAGAGCAGCGTGTGGGTTTGGCCATTGTGGAGGATTATCTGATCATTGTGTTTCGTGCCTGCTTTGCTGACTTCGACCTTGGTGTGTTGCTTTTTCCCCGCTTTGAAACTAAAGCAGAGCAAAGTGTGTTTCACTTTGTGAAAGAAGGACTGTGAATTGCCTCACAGCTGCAAGCTAAGTATCTCAGAACTGATAAGGGACTTGTACCAATTACCAGTTTGTTTGGAGAGGAGTGCTCTTTCTATACAAAAAGAGGGCTTAGTTTAAGTGAATTTTCGTTATAAAGAACATTGTTTTGAATTTTCAAACGTGTGTGTGTCTGAAATGTGTTTCTGTGAATTTTCAGGAGAATTCTGCCAGAGAGCTCGACAGAACAAATAATATATGTAAATATACTGTAAATATAAATAATAATAGTAGATTATAGAATGGATATAATATAAAAGGTTGGTATTGATCTGTATAAAATTGTTGTGATTTTTTAAAAGTAAAAAATTGAATAAATAAAGCTTAACAAAGAAAATATGGTTTTGTGAACAGATTTGGAGACCCCGAGCCCGGTGTCGGTAACACTGTGGCCCCAGAGCTGCATGTGGCTCTTTAGACATCCTGCTGTGGCTCCCTGTCCCATAATTGGTTGGCCCCGCCCCTCACCCTCCCCTCTCAGTCACTCCTCACCTGGTCTGAGGAGATAAGGGTGACAGCGGGGGATGGAGAAGTGGCCAGGGCCGATTCTCTGGTGTCTCACTCTTGCTGGGCCTTCTTTCAGCCGTTGTTGCTGAAAGATGCCCTGGAGATGCGCAACTTGCTCTCCAACCCAAGACACTGGCCTGAACCGGCTGCGATCAACAACGGCCTCACTAACACAAGAGCTGGCGGGGTGGGAAATGGATCTGGGAGCATAGGATGCTGGAAAAGAGGATGGATCCGTAGCGCCCAGCTGTGGCTTTAAGAAGCACAGGGCAGCAGAAAAAAGGGGGCTGGCCCCACCAAACCTCACATGACCACCTCAGGGTAATGTAATTTAAATACAACAATATATATATATATATATATATATACAGTATATATATATATATATCCCTCCCTCCTTCCCTCCCTTCCTTTTCCTCTCCCTCTCTCTCGGTCTCTGTGTCTCTTCTCTCTCAGAAAGCCAAGGTTGGTCCAAGCCAGCGTGCTCTCCTTGGCGGTTTTCGCTCCTTTTTTCTGTTGTTCCTGGTGTGTGTTTAAACAACCGGTACTCTGCCCTATCATGACCGGCTGGGTTGGCATGGCTAGGGGGTCATGTGACTGGGAGGCCATTTATTTGTTTGTTTGTTTGTTTGTTTTTATCTATCTATCTATCTATCTATCTATCTATCTATCTATCTATCTATCTATCTATCTATCTATTTTGTATGCCGCCCCTCTCCGCAGAGTCAGGGCGGCTCACAGCAACAGAAAACAATATACTGTATAATACAAATTCAATAATTAGAAAGCTAAAAACCCATCATTTAAAAAACATGCACACAACATACCATACATAAACAGTATAGGCCTGGGGAAGTTATCTCAGTTCCCCCATGCCTGATGGCAGAGGTGGGTTTTAACGAGTTTACGAAAGGCAAGGAGGGTGGGGGCAGTTCTAATCTCAGGGGGGAGCTGGTTCCAGAGGGACGGGGCCGCCACAGAGAAGGCTCTTCCCCTGGGACCCGCCAAACGACATTGTTTAGTCGACGGGACACGGAGAAGGCCAACTCTGTGGGACCTAATCAGTCGCTGAGATTCGTGCAGCAGAAGGGAATGAGTGTCGTGGAATTTGCTATGCCCTCCTGGTGTTTTTTCTCTCTAGGAAACAGGTCCAAATGTCTCTTTGAGTGTTTAAGGTTGCAAACTCCTGCCCCAAGCTGACCAAGAAACTTGTCTGGTTGTGTTGTCACCACTGTGGGGTGAAATACTGGAGATGGGGTGGGTGAGTATTACATTTTGATTTTTTAAAAAAACCCTGAATTTTTAATGTTTGATGGTGCTGGGCGTCACTGTGTGTAAGTTGGGTGGCCATATAAATATGTTTAATAAAACCTGTAACAAATTTCCCTAAGTTGTCCTTTGGAAGATGATTAGTTTTATTAGGGCTGCCAAATTAGGGCTACAAAAATCCAAATGACCACTAGATCGATGGGGCCAAAGAAATATATAAAAGTTTCTCCGCTCTCATTTAATTACCTCTGGCGGCAATTCTCTTTTTTATCTAGAGAGAGATGACAGATTTTCCTTTTGTCACATTATACCTTGTCCATCTTCACTTCTTTGGGCAAGTAGCCCTGAAAAGAATATATATTAAAGTATCTAAGCAACATGACAAAAGCTTTTTGGAGAAGATTTAAGTAGTCCTGAAAAAAATGCCCGTGTGATCTCTGTAGTGTGATAAGAGAACTCTCAGTCCATAACAATCACCATCTAATCTGTCCATGTGGATTCTGTGAGGAGTTTTAAGGAGTGAGGATTGAATTACTTTTTGTCAACGTTGAGGTTGGCCTGGCGGAAGCCATCTTGGAGCTTCAGTGCCGCCACATTGCAGCTGAGGGATGGGAAGGAGCAGCGGTAGGCAGCCACTTACCTCGCTAGCCACACAGTCCTCGGCGGACAGGGTGGGCGGTTCCAGCATGTGCGCGCACACGCCCTGTGCAAGATTTGGCTTCTGTGCATGCACGGTAAGCCAAATCTCGTAAGATTTTGGCTATTTTTGGTGATATTTTTACTTCCATGCATGCGCAGAAGCAAAAAAATAGTAAAAATTAACGAAATCTCACAAGCGCAAGCGAGACTTTGGGCATTTTCACAGGTATTTTTGCTTCCGCGCATGCACAGAAACAAATTAGTATTAGTATTAGTATTAGTATTAGTATTAGTATTAGTATTAGTATTAGTATTAGTATTAGTATTAGTATTAGTATTAGTATTAGTATTAGTATTAGTATTAGTATTAGTATTAGTATTAGTATTAGTATTAGTATTAGTATTAGTATTATGTCAATACAACTCAGCAAACGAGATCACTATGCTGGATTTTGTATTCCATCACCAGTCGGGCGCTTCCCAAGCACCTAGGACTATGTGAGGTAGTGGCGAATTATGTTTGCCGATCCCAGTAAAGAGGCCTTTTGCAATTGACAGATGGAGATTTTGTCAATTCTGATGGTTTTCAAATGCCCGCTCAGATCCTTTGGCACTGCGCCCAGCGTGCCAAGTACCACTGGGACCACTTTCACTGGCTTATGCCAGAATCATTGCAGCTCGATTTTTAGATCTTCATATTTCACTAATTTCTCTAGTTGCTTCTCCTCAACTCTGTTGTCCCCCGGGATTGCAATGTCGATGATCCATACTTTCTTTTTCTCCACAATCAGGATGTCTGGTCTGTTATGCTTCAGAATTCGGTCAGTCTGAAGTCGGAAGTCCCACAGTAGTTTTGCTTGCTCATTTTCGACCACTTTTTCGGACTTATGATCCCACCAGTTCTTTGCCACTGGTAAATGGTAGTTCCGGCACAAGTTCCAATGGATCATCTGTGCCACAGCGTCATGTCTATGCTTGTAGTCAGTCTGTGCGATCTTTTTGCAGCAGCTGAGTATGTGATGTTTCTTTACAGAGTCTGCACTTTGCAGCAGCTGAGTATGTTTCATCTGTTTCTTTACAGAGTCTGCACTTTGGATCGTCTGTTGATTTTTCAATTCTGGCTTTGACAGCATTTGTTCTAACGGCTTGTTCTTGTGCCGCCAGTATTAGTCCTTCTGTCTCTTTTTTGAGCCATGACCAGGTCTTTTCTTTATCCACTTTGCCTTCAATCTTCTCCAAGAACTGGCCATGCAATGCTTTGTTCCGCCAACTGTCCATACGACATTGAGTGACAGTTTTTCTTACTGGTCCTTGGTTTGCTTCACATTATTATTATTATTATTTATTATTTATTATTATTATTATTATTATTATTAATTAATTAATTAATTAATTAAATTTGTATGCCGCCCTTCTCCAAAGACTCGGGGCAGCTCACATACCAACAATACCAAAATACCAACAATTTTCACTTGAAGTCTGTCAGTTGTGCCATTTCCAGGCCATTTCCACTACCCAGATGGTGTCTCCCACATGGGGAGCCCATGACTAGGGAGGAGGGATAAGAGGTAACTAGGGTTGTGAAATCAAAATAAAATACTTTCTCTTAGGAACCAAGGTGTGTTCTGGCTAGAGGAAAGAGGATATCACCATATCACCTGACAACGCTTTGATTGGACCATTTGATTGATTAGGGTTGAGGGAAAAACTTACAGTGGTACCTCTACTTAAGAACTTAATTTGTTTCCGTGACCAGGTTCTTAAGTAGAAAAGTTTGTAAGTAGAAGCAATTTTCCCCATAGTAATCAATGTAAAAGCAAATGATACATGCAAACCCATTAGGAAAGAAATAAAAGCTCGGAATTTGGGTGAAAGGAGGAGGATGAAGAAGAGGAGGAGGACAGTCACTGCCGAAGGAAGAAGGTGTGATGAGGGGAATCAAAAAAATCCAAAACTTTAAGGATTTTTAAAAAAGAGGAATTCTGAGGCTGCGAGGAGCAGCACGCGCCTCCCATACACCCGGCACGAGGCTGCCTCCCATAGGCTGCTCCAGAGAGAGAAACCCAGGGGGAATGGCAGGAAACTGGCTGGACTTTCATGCTGCTCTCAAATTTCCTGAGAATTTTTTCCCGGCTCAGGTTCTTAAGTAGAAAATGGTTTTTAAGAAGAGGCAAAAAAATCTTGAATACATGGTTTTTATCTAGAAAAGTTCTTAAGTAGAGGCGTTCTTAGGTAAAGGTACCACTGTACTTTTAATTATGTAAAAACTGCAGGACCTTTCAGAATCAGTTTGCACCAGACCTTTGCCAATATGATATTTCTAATAAAGCTTTTATTTTTAGGAATCTACCTGTCTTGGAGTTTTGCTTGATGTGGAACTATTATTTGGAACCCTGATGCTTTTACTGTACTGAGTAACTTCTAATAGTGTATTTAGCTTATACATAAGATTTATAACAGAATAACCCTTTTCTCAAACAGGAGACCCCGTACCATGTCAATTAAATGGTTGTCCATTTTTTTCTTAAAAGTTTCCAGTGTTGGAGCACTCACATTTCTGGAGGCAAGTCATTCTATTAATTAATTGTTTTCACTGTCAGGAAATTTCTTCTTATTTCTATTTATTTATTTAATTGGATTTGTATGCCGCCCCTCTCCGAGGACTCGTTGGATTACTCCTTGATTCATTTCAATCCATTGCTTTTTGTCTTTCCTTCAAATATTTTGGAAAATAAGTTAACCCCTCTTCTTTGTTGCAGCCCCTTAGATATTGGAATACTGCTGTCAATCTATTTTTTTCTTAGAAAAACTAATTGATATTTTGTAACTGGGTATCTTCCTTCTAATGTTTTCATTTTTTAAAAATTATATGTATTACAATTTTTCATATACCCGAAAGAAGAAAAGAACCAGAAAATAAAAAGAAAACAAAAAGAAACATGTAAATTATTTCCAACGTTCTTTTCATTTTTACATATTATATATGTATATATAATAAATATTATATTTATTACATTTGTATGCCGCCCCTCTCCTCTGACTCGGGGCGGCTCACAACAATAATAAAACCAGTGTACAATGAACAAATCTAATATTTAAAAGAACATATCTAAAACCCCATTATTTAAAAAACATACAACACAAGCATACCATACATTTTTATTATCTTTACTCCCTTTTCATTTAGTCCTTATGTTTCTTAGTTTTCACATACATAAATCATCAACCCATTCTTCTTTTTGGAAAAAAAAACAAGTCCCTGTAAGGCTTTCGTCCTTTCAAAAAAAGTTTTTATTGTTTGTTTGTCAAACATGTCTGCAATGTTTGACATTTTCACAATCCATCCTTCCACTGTGGGAATTTCCTTATTCTTCTGGCATTGCAAACCGTGTTGCAGTTTTCATTGTTTTTGAACTTATCCAGTTGAGAAAATGGCTACATTTTTGGGACCGCTTGATTTATCTAGAAAAGAATGAGGATAACAAGGAGTTGCCATCAGAAAATAATGACAGGGTTTTGAACCATTCAGGAACTTAGGAAAGCTATAAAGATCTTGCTGCTATATTAAATCCTGAAAGCTGAGATGATATAATACTGTTTTCCCCCCCTTCATAATGGAGTATTTTCTCAGAACCCACAATAATAAAACCACAAAAAAGGTTCAAAAAAGTAGTGGACCCACTATTGAAAGGATACTGATCAGTTGTAGGTTGCTACAGGTACACCTCAATTCGGGTGAACTGGTAGTGGTGGGGGCAGGAGACTCCATCCAACCACCTGGATGTCATCATAAATCAGTGATGGTGAACCCTTTTTTCCCCTCAGGTGCTGATACAGCTTGTGTACACACTATCACACATGCACGAGTGCCCACACTTATAATTCAATGCCTGGGGAGGGCGAAAACATCTTCCTCCGACCCTTGGAGGCCCCCTGGAGGCCGGGAACAGCCTGTATCTCAACTTCTGATGGGTCCAGTAAGCTCGTGTTTTGCCCTCCCCGGGCTTCAAAGGCTTCCCTGGAGCTGGGGGAAGGTAAAAATGCCCTCCACCATCCCCTGGAAGCTCTCTGGAAGCCAAAACGCCCTCCCAGAGCCTCTGTGTGAGCCAAAATTCAAGTGGCTGACACACAGATGCACGTTGGAACTGAGCTTGCATGCCAGCAGATATGGCTCCATGCCATAGGTTCGTCATCACTGTCATAGATGATCTGCTTAGGTGCAGAAGTGGTGTGCACCAGTACCAAAGGTAAGTGAAACCCATTACTAAGATTGATGATCACCTTGGAGATCACAGTGGTAACAACACAATCAGACACTTTTCTTCATTGCCAGTTTGGGACTCTTGGTGCCATTTGGTTTTTTTATTCATCAGCTCGCTCATCCTCTTTCGATTTTATTTCTTCTTGCAGCAAGACCAATTTAGCATATGGAAAAAGAGCCAAACTTAACCTAGTCCAGGAAGAGATCATCCAAATTGCAGAAATTGCAATTTAAGGTGGCTCTCCAAAGGGAGGCCATGTATCCATTGATGGATTCCCCTTCCCTCTGCACCCTTTGTTGAAACGTGTGCTGTCTGGTGATGCATGAGGGAGCTGGAGAATATTGATTCTTTAATTTCTCCTAGAGAGTCTCCCATGGCACTGTGTAAACTGTCCAGATATAAGCAGAGTCATGCAGGAGGATTAGATAAAATACCAGAATATATTGTGGCAATTAAGGAACCAGATAAATGGTAAACTGTCCGGATATAAGCAGAGTTATGCAGGAGGATTAGATAAAATACCAGAATATATTGTGGCAATTAAGGAACCAGATAAATGTCAAAGACACATTTGTATAAAACAGTAGTTTTACTCTTCAGTGTAAAATATCTTCTGCTTCAGTCTTCTATACACAGGAACTTTACATTAGCTGTATTCAGCTTACTTACAGGTAGATACTCAACCAATCCAGGTTTCTTCACATCACTATTACTATTCTACTCAATATTTAACTCACGGTCAAACTGCTTCAGCCAGCCAACTATCTGAGGGGCTGGTTCATGTTTTCATCCAATACATAGATATGTAGTATTAACTCGGGGGAAAACATAAAGCCATTTCTCTTTAGAACACAATACGGTGCTTTCAAAGCAGCATTAACGGCAAGGTCATGAGCGGTACTTTTTGCTCCATCGATTCAGACGTTGGGTGACCCATGGGAGGTCACTGCTTATGTATAGAGTGCAATTAAATCAAGGTTAGACAGGCAGGCTTCATTTAATACAAGATTGAAGTGCCAGAAACCTTATTCTGGTTCCCTAAATTATCAAAAGCTTAGAAGGTTTTTCTCAGACCTCAGGCTGGGTGGCGATTCTGGAAGCTGAAAACCAGTGTACCATTAAGACAGCCTCATAAGCAACACAGCAATGTATTGGCCTCTACAGCTGAACATTTAATATAAACCCAGCCAATTGTGCTTCATTGGATAACTGATGACTAAACAAATAATGGCCTTGTGCAATATATTAACTTAAGTACTGTGTGCATTGCTGGTTAAGTTGCCTCCATTGTCTCAGAAGTCTAATCAGGCAGTTCTGTTGCAGAACCTGAATTTCTCTGGCTGGGAAGAGAAGATCTACTCCATCACATGAAAATAGGAACTACCTCTCAGATAATTCAACGTAAACCAGAGCATTTTCTTCTAGGAATCTTTAGGCAAAATGTCAAAAAAGAAGACCGGTACATTATTTTATACATCCTTCGCGCAGTGAGAATTGTATATGCTCAGTTTTGGAAGCAGGAAAAAGTTCCAATGCAGCTTCTGCTCTGGCAATCTCAAGCTACTCACCAGAGCCTACAAAACTTTTGCCAGACCCATCCTTGAATACAGTTCATCTGTCTGGAACCCTTACCACATCTCCGACATCAACACCCTTGAAAATGTCCAAAGATACTTCACCAGAAGAGCCCTTCACTCCTCCACTCGAAACAGAATACCCTACGAAAGCAGACTATCAATCCTAGGTCTAGAAAGCTTAGACTATCCACGATTGACCTCTCCAGGTTCCTTAGAGGTCAGTAAGGGGCGTGCATAAGTGCATCAGTGTGCCTTCCGTCCCTGTCCAATTGTCTCTCCTTATCTCATTTATCTTTTCTTCCTTTCAAATATGTTCACCTATACTTTTATATCTTTTCTTCTATTCTTTTCTTTACTTATATTATTACATATCTTTCTCTTCAATGTGTATTATGTATTGGACAAAATAAATAAATAAATAAATAAATGAATGAATGAATGAATGAATGAATAAATAAAATAAAATAAAATAAAATAACTTAAACCTCTTAATTAAAATCAAGGAATGCACAGAAATGTTCAGACTGACAATGGAGATCCAAAATAGGAATGAATCTGACTTTTACAAGGCTTGGGAGAAATGGTATCATTGGCTATCTCAAAAAAAAAAAATCTAACCATCATCAAAAAAGAGAACAAAAAACTGAGTCAAAACCCCACCGTCAATATGAAATGAAATGGAAATGTTTTTATAGTTTTTGCCCCAAAAGGCATTGATCACAACAACCTGAACACTATTACCAAATCTCATGAATGTAAACCTTGATATTGACTACAAAGACAAAATAACCACAATATCTGATCGGTATCGATGTACTAACCTTTATCAATTGTATATTACTGACTGCAAACATAAAATAATTGTAGTACTTGTTATTGTTATTGATATATTAACTTTTATTAATTGTGTACTTAACCATCTTAACATATATAATTGAGAGGGTATCTACACCTACCACCCATTTGAAACCACTGGTCGTATAATACCCCCCCTGTCCTTATTCCCCAATTTCCCTATCTTTAATCCTTTTTTTCATCCCTCACTTTTTTCTTTCTTTTCTATACTTGATACTATTGTTATACCATGTATTATATCCTTTTAGTTTTCCTTTTCAATGTTAATACTTAATAAAGATTTTTAAAAAAATTAAAAAAAGAAAATAGGAATTTGTTTATAGTCCTTGAAAGGTTAGAATGAATAGAATGATAACAGAATTGAAAGGGACCTTGGAAGTCATCTAGTCCAGCCCCTTGCTCAAGCCTGCTCGGATTGATAGCCTGGATTGGATTGATAGAAACATAGAAGATTGACGGCAGAAAAAGACCTCATGGTCCATCTAGTCTGCCCTTATACTATTTCCTGTATTTTATCTTAGGATGGATACATGTTTATCCAGTGAAGGGCTACCAAAATTTTTAGTACCACACTGTGGTCACTTAACATCAAAGACATCATCAGAAAAGCACAACAAAACCTGTTCTTTCTGCGCCAACTCAGAAAGCGCAAACTGCCCAAGGAGCTGCTGATACAGTTCTGCAGAGGAATCATCGAGTCTGTCATTTGCACCTCTATAATTGTCTGGTTTGGTTCTGCAACCAAGCAAGACACACACAGACTTCAGAGGATAATCAGAACTGCAGAAAAGGATCAGGTGAGACACGGTAGCAGTTTTCCAATACTTGAGGGGCTACCACAGAAAGGTCAAGCTATTTTCCAAAGCATCACAAGGTCAGGCATGGAGTAGAAACAGAACAAGGAGAGATTCAACCTGAAAAAGTGAGAGCAATCAACCAATGGAACAAAAGTTGCCTTCAGAAATATAGAAACATAGAAGATTGACGGCAGAAAAAGACCTCATGGTCCATCTAGTCTGCCCTTATACTATTTTTTATATTTTATCTTAGGATGGATCTATGTTTATCCCAGGCATGTTTAAATTCAGTTACTGTGGATTTACCAACCATGTCTGCTGGAAGTTTGTTCCAAGGATCTACTACTCTTTCAGTAAAATAATATTTTCTCATGTTGCTTTTGATCTAACTAACTTCAGATTGTGTCCCCTTGTTCTTGTGTTCACTTTCCTATTTAAAACACTTCCCTCCTGAACCTTATTTAACCCTTTGACATATTTAAATGTTTCGATCATGTCCCCCCTTTCCCTTCTGTCCACCAGACTATACAGATTGAGTTCATTAAGTCTTTCCTGATACGTTTTATGCTTAAGACCTTCTACCATTCTTGTAGCCCGTCTTTGGACCTGTTCAATTTTGTCAATATCTTTTTGTAGGTGAGGTCTCCAGAACTGAACACAGTATTCCAAATGTGGTCTCACCAGCGCTCTATATAAGGGGATCACAATCTCCCTCTTCCTGCTTGCTATACCTCTAGCTATGCAGCCAAGCATCCTAATTGCTTTTCCTACTGCCCGACCACACTGCTCACCCATTTTGAGACTGTCAGAAATCACTACCCTTAAATCCTTCTCTTCTGAAGTTTTTGCTAACACAGAACTGCCAATGCAATACTCAGATTGAGGGTTCCTTTTTCCCAAGTGCATTATTTTACATTTGGAAACATTAAACTGCAGTTTCCATTGCTTTGACCATTTATCTAGTAAAGCTAAATCATTTACCATATTACAGACCCCTCCAGTAATATCAACCCTATTGCATACTTTAGAGTCATCGGCAAATAGACAAACCTTCCCTACCAAACCTTCCCCTATGTCACTCACAAACATATTAAAAAGAATAGGACCCAGAACAGACCCTTGTGGCACACCGCTTGTAACCTGACTCTGCTCAGAATACTCGTCATTAACAATAACTCTCTGATGTTTACGCTTCAGCCAGCTTGAAATCCACTGAACTATCCAGGGATTAAGTCCAATCTTCACTAATTTATCTATCAGCTCTTTATGTGGAACCGTATCAAAGGCTTTGCTGAAGTCCAGATAGGCAATATCCATGGCACCACCTTCATCCAACACCTTTGTGACATAGTCAAAGAAATCAATGAGATGGCCTACAAGGTCCCTTCCAACTCTGTTATTCTATTATTCTGAATAGCCCTTCATTCCCTTTGTTAAGTATTAGGCTCTTGGATCTTTCTGTGGTTGCTACAGTTGGATTAGATAAATATCACCAGATCTTGTGGGCCATCTTTCAAACAAACCAAACTTTGTATCCTGCATGATTTTTTTTTATTTGCATGGAGATACTTACACCAGAGTCAAAATGACATCCCTTCTCCAAATATTTTACTGGTAGAGAATAATAATAATAAAAATAATAATGCTATGATAACATTAGCAAATGGCTAGCAAATTGAACCAGAGTAGGCAATTTTTGACTTCACTGTTCATGATGGGCAGAAAGCAAGGCCTTATTACTAAGCTGAGAATTACATACTCCTGGTGACAAAACAACATAAAATAGCCAGAATTTTTACACCTGCCAAAAGAAAATCAAAACTGTGCCTTTCAAGCATTTACAATGTTTTCTATCTCTGGCAGCTCAAATTAAATAATGTACACTGTTTCGAAAGTCAGGCTGACATTACCCATGTTTTTCTATGCAAGACTAGCTCATAAATGAAACAGGAGCCAGATGGAAAAATCTACTGCTAGCTGGGGCGTAAATGTGAAATATCCTCCCTTTATAGAGGAAAATGGGTTAGTTTAGATCATGAGAACGCACATGTTTTTATTTTTGTTACTTTTGCTCCCCATAACATTTCACTGTACACAACCCATTTTTAAATAACATCCCTGAAAGATTTCCCCCCACTTAACAAAATGACATTTTCCTCCAGTAATTTTTTTTTTCCAGTTTTCAAGAAAATAAAAGATACTTTGTGTTGTGATTCAGCCTGAGGCTGCTCAGGGACCAGCTGTGTCTCTGCTGGCTCCATGCCCGGAGGAGGATGACAGCGCAGAGGAGGGGGCTGAACAGTCGGACAGGGGAGAGGAGAGTCAGGAATGGGATGAAGGAGAACAGCATGAGAGCCCCGGGGGGGGGGGGGCTCTCCCCAGCCAGTAGCTTGGAGTCATTAAGTGATGACGCACAAGCTGTCATTGACATGAGACAGAGACGTTCAGAGCAACGAAAGGAGCAGTTAAAGAAATATTATCACCATTGAATTAGAAACAGCTGGGTTTGGGTGTGGTCCTCATCAGCAGGGATTAAAAGGCAGGCAAGGCCTTGAAGCCATGTGGAGTGTTATCAATTGGAGTTGCGGTGACCTGTTTTGATTCTCAGCATCTCTGATCTTGGCTTGTGGCCTCGCAGTCTGGAAGACTCGTGGGAGGCGTCTGTTTGCTATCTACAGCTTCGTCTTGGCAGCAAGAATCTGGTATTGCTTCATGGACTATTCCCTTCGTGTATATATTTGAAGTTCCAGCGTTTTTCCTGTTTGTAAGGACATTTTCTGTTACCTGTGTTTTCCTTGAATTATATAAACTGCCTTTGCCTTTTACCAGTGTGTCTGGCTTCTCTTTTTGGGTTGGTATTGGCTTCTGGAGTGACCCAGACAGAACACTTTGTAAATTGTAGAATGGCTAAAATGTAAGCAAAAAATTGTTATTTATTTTCCCTACTGTAAGAATTTACAATAACAGCAGTTTTGAAGGAGAAGCGTCAAGAAACAACATTGTAGGGTACATAGAGGAAAAAATATATAATTTTCAAATAATAAAGTAAAATCTATTGCTGGTACACCTAAAGGTGCTTTTTTCAGGAAACAACTGGACTTTGTCTTTGCTTTTGAAGATGTTTCTCTTCTCATTCAAGAAGCTTCTTCAGCTCTGACTGGATGGTGGGGAATGGAAGGATTTCTATTCTTTGCAAACATCCTTTTAGCAGGTCATTGAATGATGCAGATTACCAGCTGTCTGCAAGGAGTATAAATCCTTCCATTCCCCACTATCATGTCGGAGTTGAAGAAGCTTCTTGGATGAGAAGGGAAATGTCTTCAAAAGGAAAAAGAAGAAAGTCCAGTTGCCTCCTGAAAAAACACGTTTGGGACAACCATGACTTGGATGACTGAGACTTGGATGACTTATTGCTGGGACAATGCAGGAGTAGCATTAAAATAACACATTAAGATTATAGTATTGCAATAAAAGAAAAAAACCACCTTCTCCCGCACGAATCCCAGCGACCAGTTAGGTCCCACAGAGTTGGCCTTCTCTGGGTCCCATTGATGAAACAATATCGTCTGGCAGGACCCAGGGGAAGAGCCTTCTCTGCGGTGGCCCCGACCTTCTTGAACCAACTCCCCCCCCCGGAGATTAGGACTGCCCTCACCCTCCTTGCCTTTCGCAAACTTCTCAAAACCCACCTCTGTCATCAGGCATGGGGAAATTGATTCCCCTGGGCCGTTTCCCCTTTATTTATGGTCTGTATGAGAAGTAAGATTGTTTTTATATTAAGGGTTTTAAATTGTTTTAAGTATTGGATTTGTACTGTTTCTTGTTGTGAGCCGCTCCGAGTCCTTGGAGAGGAGCAGCATACAAATCTAATAAATAACAATAATAACAATAATAACAATAATAACAATAATAACAATAATAACAATAATGACAATAATGACAATAATGACAATAATGACAATAATGACAATAATGACAATAATGACAATAATGACAATAATAACAATAATAACAATAATAATGTAATCTTAATGTGTTATTTTAATGCAAATTTCAATGCAATATTGTCTGCACCTCTATACCTGTCTGGTTTGGTTCTGCAACCCAACAAGACTGACACAGACTTCAGAGGATAATCAGAACTGCAGAAAAAACAATTGCTGCCAACCTGCCTTCCATTGAGGACCTGTATACTGCACAAGTCAAAAAGAGGGCGGGGAAAATATTTACTGACCCTTCACATCATGGACATAAACTATTTCAACTCCTACCCTCAAAACATCACTACAGAGCACTGCACACCAAGACAACTAGACACAAGAACAGTTTTTTCCTGAACGCCATCACTCTACTAAACAAATAATTCTGTCAACACTGTCAACTTTTTACTAAGTCTGAACTTCTATTTCTACTAGTTTTTCTCATCATTCCTATCATCCTTTTCCTGCCACTTATGACTATATGACTGTACCTTGTTGCTTGTATACTTAAGATTTTTATTAATTGATTCTTTCTTCATTGCTTATTTGTCCCCTATGACAATCATTAAGTGTTGTACCACATGATTCTTGACAAATGTACCTTTTTCCTTTATGTACACTGAGAGCATATGCACCAAGACAAATTCCTTGTGTGTCCAATCACACTTGGCCAATAAGGAATCCTATTCTTCTATTCTATTCTATAACATGTCTACAATATGATTATTAAATTCTAGAGGGTGATGTCATTTCCATTTCTTAGCTGAGGGAGTGAGTATTGTCAAAAGACTTCTGTGGTTAATGTGCTCAACGCATATGAAATGCTGTTACCTTTCCACCAAAGTGGTACCTATTTATCTATTCACATTTACATGCTTTCAAACTGGAAGGTGGACAGGCTTGGGGCCATTAAGTTTTAGTATCTAGCCCCGACCAATGACTGAATGTATGATGCTTGATGGGATGAATGTGATTGATTAATTTTAATAATTGGATTGAATGTTAGAGGGACTTGCAATAAAATTTTACTGTGAGAATTAGTGAATAGACATAAATTAAGAGCCAGGAAGTTAATTTTGATATAAATAAGTAAGAAATTTAAGATTTAAAAGCTTGGACATTTTTTTCTTCTTTTTGTTTTGTTGACTTTTTTGTTTTAATAGTAGATATGTGGTTTTATTTATTTATTTGTTTATTTGTTTATTCGTTTGTTCGTTCGTTCGTTCATTCATTCATTCATTCATTCATTTATTTATTTATTTATTTATTGGATTTGTATGCCGCCCCTCTCCTCAGGTTTTATTTTTTATTTCTTTATTAATTAGGAGAAGGTTATATAAGGGTTTTTATTTTTAAAGAAAAATGTATAAGAAGGGGGAGCAGGCATGACAGCCTACTTAGATTTTTAAGATTATAATGATAATGAATAAACAATGTTAAAAGGAACTTAGTGCTTAATTCAATTAGAAGATAATTTGATATCTAGAAGACAAAATTAGAGTTGAGCTTTGGGAGTTGGATGTGCACCGAAAGTAAAAAGTTTGGAATTTGATTTTTTTTGGGGGGGATTGTAAATGACTGACTAATGAGGTATTGTTTTTATTGTAATGTGAATAGAAGGAATTTTGGAATGTATTGAAAAAGTTTGTATGAAATGGGGAAAAAATAAAAAAATATATAACTGATTAATTTTAAATATTGGGGTTTTTAAAGTGTATTTTAATTTAGATTTCTTACATGTTTTCTATTAACCTTTGCTGTGAGAACCCTGAGTCTGAAGACTATATTATTATTATTATTATTATTATTATTATTATTATTATTAATAATAATTAATTAATATTATTATTAGTAGTAGTATTAGTATTGTTGTTGTTGTTGTTGTTTATTAAATAGAATATATTCTATTATTCTATTCTATTCTCATTCTATTATTTAAACAGCTTAAATACTAAAAATAAGAAAGAAGTAAAAAAAACTTCTATTAGTATTAATAGCATTCAGTGTTAATATTGAAAGCATAATATTATGACCATGGCATATCATATCAAAGCAGCATTTATGTGATAATTTCAGTTTGAAATGAATTACTTCAGAATTAAGATCCCCACTGTATTATTATTTTGTATGTGGGTGTACAATATGTGGTGAAAAGGAATAAAAGACAAATTTCAATAGCAGAATTTCTGAGTCAGCCATCTCATTTAGAAATGTAAGACTCTGTTGTTGATCTTCCAAAAAGGATCCCATGAGCCAATGAATTATCTTGCAAAATAGAGACAGAGAAAGGAAAGAAAGAAAGAAAGAAAAAGAAAGAAAGAAAGAAAGAAAGAAAGAAACATAGAAACATAGAAGTCTGACGGCAGAAAAAGACCTCAGAGTCCATCTAATCTGCTCTTACACTATTTTCTGTATTTTATCTTAGGGTGGATATATGTTTATCCCAGGCATGTTTAAATTCAGTTACTGTGGATTTATCTACCACATCTGCTGGAAGTTTGTTCCAAGGATCTACTACTCTTTCAGTAAAATAATATTTTCTCATGTTGCTTTTGATCTTTCCCCCAACTAACTTCAGATTGTGTCCCCTTGTTCTTGTGTTCACTTTCCTATTAAAAACACTTCCCTCCTGAACCTTATTTAACCCTTTAATATATTTAAATGTTTCGATCATGTTCCCCCTTATTTCTTCTGTCCTCCAGACTATACAAATTGAGTTCATTAAGTCTTTCCTGATACGTTTTATGCTTAAGACCTTCCACCATTCTTGTAGCCCGTCTTTGGACCCGTTCAATTTTGTCAATATCTTTTTGTAGGTGAGGTCTCCAGAACTGAACACAGTATTCCAAATGTGGTCTCACCAGCATTCTATATAGCGGGATCATAATCTCCCTCTTCCTGCTTGTTATACCTCTAGCTATGCAGCCAAGCATCCTACTTGCTTTCCCTACCGCCTGACTGCACTGTTCACCCATTTTGAGACTGTCAGAAATCATTACCCCTAAAGAAAGAAGAAGGAAGGAAGGAAAGAAGGAAGGAAGACAGGAAGGAAGGAAGGAAGGAAGGAATTTATCCATCTAGTAGTCAGAAGCTAAGCTAGACACAAGGGCAGGATTTTAAATTAAAATTATATAATTTAATTAATTCGCACAAGTAAATTTAAATACATACATGTGTATCTTGACCTCTACCCTTTATGAATCCATTGGGAGAACATGTGGTAAATAAAAAAGAGATAGAGTTAAGGATGATGGGGTTTAGAATTAAAGTGGATTGAAAACAAAAATGAATGAACAGTGTGATAGGAATTTTTGATGGTGAATCATTCATATAAAAATATTGAATGGACATAAGAAGGAAGAGTGAATGAATGAAGAAATGAAAAAGGTCAAGAAAAGATGACTATTGTAATTCAAGAAAAGACTTTGGCTAACTTTGTTTCTACTTGGAACCATTGTTAGACATCTTGCTACAAACAGAAGAAATGAAAATTTAATTTTGGGATCTGACCATTAGCACTGTTTATAAAACTACTATGCATTATTGCTGATTTTAGAGGAAGATCTATCTGTAGTCTGCACAAAAAGGTTGGAGATTATTATTTTCCTCCTTTCCTTCTTTTTGTTTGTTTGTTTGTTGCACATGAGAAAATATTATTTTACTGAAAGAGTAGTAGATCCTTGGAACAAACTTCCAGCAGATGTGGTAGATAAATCCACAATAACTGAATTTAAACATGCCTGGGATAAACATATATCCATCCTAAGATAAAATACAGAAAATAGTATAAGGGCAGACTAGATGGACCATGAGGTCTTTTTCTGCCGTCAGACTTCTATGTTTCTATGACTTATTCCTTCTTTTCATTTCATCAAACACTTCTGACTTGGCTTTTTTTTAAACAAAACCTTCCTTTTCCATATCCCCTTCTCTCTTTTTTTATTCTTTTTCTACTTTATCATTTATTGAACCTTAATGAAAAAATTGTATCTAGGAGGAAGCAAAAAAACCCATGGTTAAATTTGAGGATATTCTCAAAAAGAGACAGGTAATTAATGTAAACATACAAAGATGCATAAAGACACCCTGAAAGCCAGGTAGAAAAATCTAAGGAGAAGGGATTGGGGTTTGTTCACTTTTTATATAGTGAAACTCAGGGGTCCTGGCTAGGACTGGATCCGGTCCATGGCATGCTTAGATTTGGCCCATGGGACCACCCTGGAAACAGCCCATCGTGCTTCCGCCAGCGAAAACAGCCACACAAGGCCCTCCGTGTTCCATTTTTGCTGGCAGAGAGTTGCAGGAGGCCATCATACCGGAAAATCCCTTCATTTTGCCAACGCTGCTTTGAATCCCAGCGAGGGGAGCCTCAGGGGAATCCCAGCAGCACAAGAATGGGTGCTTCGTCTGGCAATGGAAGTCCGGAGGCGGAGATTCCCAGCGGCGCAAGGCAAAAGGGGTGAATTTTGGGATTGCATGCATTATTCCCTCAACACTGTCAGACTTTCTACTAAATCTGCACTTCTATTCTACTAGTTTTTCTCATCATTCCTATCACCCATTTCCTCCCATGTTGACTGTATGACTGTAACTTGTTGCTTATATCCTAAGATTTTCATTAATATTGCTTCTTCATTGCTTATTTGACTCCTATGACAATCATTAAGTGTCGTACCACATGATTCTTGACAAATGTATATTTCATTTTATGTACGCTGAGAGCATATGCACCAAGACAAATTCCTTGTGTGTCCAATCACACTTGGCCAATAAAATTCTATTCTATTCACTTTTACATTGATTCCTATGGGAAACATTGTTTCATCTTACGAACTTTTTTACTTATGAACCTCGTCACGGAACGAATTAAGTTCGTAAGACGAGGTACCACTGTATTTTCGTTGGCAGAGCATTCGGGCCAACACAGGTGCCCCCAACATGAATGACATCGAGCAGGCCACATCCACCCTGGCCTCCCCAAGGTCAAACACAACCTTGATATGGCCCCCAATGAAATCAAATTTGTCATCCCCGCTACAGGTAGTCTTCAACTTATAACCATAATTGAGCGTAATCTTTTCATTGCTAAGCAAGGAAGTTTTTGAGGTTGGCCGCATTTTAGTGTGGAGAAGAGGAAAGGACCTTCTCCACGCTAGACCCATTTTTTTGTTCTTGATGGCATTCTCCATCAGTGCCTCCTGAGGCAATAGAAAAGCCAAACACTCTGCTGAAGAAATACATGGAATTGCAGGTTATGTTTAATTTGGCCCTGAGGTGGAAGCCTTCAGTTGCCAGGGTCCATTGTTCAAGGAATAGGTAGGTATCAGCAGAGGATGTTGGGTATGTGTGCCCCCATCACCTCGATACTCGACTACTGTAACACTCTCTACATGGGGCTACCTTTGAGAAGTGTTCGGAAACTTCAGATCCTGCAGAATGCAGCTACGAGAGAAATTATGGGCTTTCCCAAATATGCCCATATAACACCAACACTCCGCAGTCTGCATTGGTTGCCGATCAGTTTCCGGTCACAATTCAAAGTGTTGGTTATGACCTATAAAGCCCTCCATGACACCAGACCAGATTATCTCAGGGACCGCCTTCTGCTGCACGAATCCCAGCGACCAGTTAGGTCCCACAGAGTGGATCTTCTCCGGGTCCCGTCAACTAAGCAATGTCGTTTGGCGGGCCCCAGGGGAAGAGCCTTCTCTGTGGCGGCCCTGGCCCTCTGGAACCAACTCCCCCTGGAGATTAGAATTGCCCCCACCCTCCTTGCATTTCGTAAGCTCCTTAAAACCCACCTCTGCCGTCAGGCATGGGGGAACTAAGATACTCTTTCCCCCTAGGCCTTTACAATGTATGCACTGTATGTTTGCTTGTAGGTAGGATTGGTTTTAAAATAAGGGTTTTTTAGTTGTTGTAGTATTGGATTTACATGCTGTTTTTATTATTGTTGTTAGCCGCCCCGAGTCTACGGAGAAGGGCGGCATACAAATCTAATAAAAGAAGAAAGAAAGAAAAAGAATTGACTTTGATAATTGACAAAATTGAACGGGTCCAAAGACGGGCTACAAGAATGGTGGAAGGTCTCAAGCATAAAACTTACCAGGAAAGACTTAATGAACTCAATCTGTATAGTCTGGAGGACAGAAGGAAAAGGGGGGACATGATCGAAACATTTAAATATGTTAAAGGGTTAAATAAGGTTCAGGAGGGAAGTGTTTTTAATAGGAAAGTGAACACAAGAACAAGGGGACACAATCTGAAGTTAGTTGGGGGGAAGATCAAAAGCAACATGAGAAAATATAATTTTACTGAAAGAGTAGTAGATCCTTGGAACAAACTTCCAGCAGACGTGGTAGATAAATCCACAGTAACTGAATTTAAACATGCCTGGGATAAACATATATCCATCCTAAGATAAAATACAGAAAATAGTATAAGGGCAGACTAGATGGACCATGAGGTCTTTTTCTGCCGTCAGTCTTCTATGTTTCTATGTTTCTATAACACTGATGTTACATCTAGAATTTATTTCTAGCTCCGATGACATTTATTTCATCACTGTCTCGCTGTTACCATGGTTAATCGATTCATATGATTCCCCCCTACCCCGTTTTCTTTCCTGTTTTGTGCCTTTCTGCTGCTCTGCAGAACATATATTTGTGATGATAAGCAACAGTGGTTTTTCTGAGCAAATAAGAGTGTTGAATATCTAAAATAAATTAGATGTGCAAATGAAGTGTGACATACACAGCTGAATCTCCTTTGATCTCGAGACTGATTTGCAAGGTGATTTTTTTCCCTAAGATGAGAAGGACAGATCCAAACACAACAAAATAAAAGCGGTTTCTTTTTCTGAGATAAAACTAAATCTCCCCTTAGATCGTTTTAATAATTGTGATAACCAAGAAATCAATACTTTAAATAAAAAGAGCCTTATAATCTAGATTAAAATTTAATACCCCTGTTTTCTAATGCCTTAATTACTTCCTGTTTGGATTAGTGCAATTTGCTCCACATGGGACTGCCCTTGAAGGACATCTGGGAGCTGCGACTGGTCCAGAATGCAGTGCCAGACCCACTTTCGAGTGGTCTATAATTAACTCATGTAACAACACTGCAAAAGCAGAGACATCACCCTGTCAATAAAAGTGTGCATAGTCAAGGCTACAGTTTGACCAGTTGCAATCTATGGTTATGAAAGTTGGACCATAGGAAAGGCTGAGCACCAACTCTCCATAGTAATATTTATTTATTTATTTATTTATTTGTTTATTTGTTTGTTTGTTTATTTATTTATTTATCTTTCTTTTTTCTTTCTTTCTCTTTCTTTCTTTCTTTTTCTTTCTTTCTTTCTTTCATTCATTCATTCTTTCTTTCTTTTTTCCCCTTTCTTTCTTTCTTTCATTCATTCTTTCTTTCTTTTTTCTTTCTTTCTTTCTTTCTTTTTCTTTCTTTCTTTCTTTCTTTCATTCATTCATTCATTCTTTCTTTCTTTCTTTCTTTCTTTTCTTTCTTTCTTTCTCTTTCTTTCTTTCTTTTTTTCTTTCTTTCTTTCTTTGTTTCTCTTTCTTTCTTTCTTTTTCTTTTTTTCTTTCTTTCATTCATTCATTCATTCATTCTTTTTTTCTTTCTTTCTTTCTTTTTTCTTTCTTTCTTTCTTTCTTTCTTTCTTTCTCTTTCTTTCTTTTTCTTTCTTTCTTTCTTTCATTCATTCATTCTTTCTTTCTTTTTTCTTTCTTTCTTTCTTTCTTTCTTTCTTTGTCATACAAATATAGTATTGTATTGTAGTATGTTTAACATAATATAACTATAAAGTAGAGAAAGAAAAGATAAAAAGACATTAGGACATAAAGGACATAACTGTCAACTATACTGTTGACCTTTGTGGCTTATGACCTGATGGCATGTTTTCTATACGGGTACATCCTATTCCTTGTTCTATTTTTATTTTATTTTATTTTATTAATATTACTATAGAGATTTAGAGAAAGAGGAACATGTACAAATAAGCACAAAGTAGCCATTAGTAGAAAAATATAGTATAAATGACGGTTTTACTGTCCCAAGTGACTCCTAGTGACTTACAATAACATAAAAGCATAAATAGTAAAGGCATTGAAATTAAGGTTAATAATAATTAAGTAAAATTAATTAATAATAATCAACTAAGCTAACAGAGCAAAGTGGGTGGTCTTTCACTCAGTCAACCCCCTGTATTCTGTATTGTATCTGTATTGCTCTCCAATAAACATATCACTTTTATTTGTTCCCCCCTCCTATAACCCATCTCTCACTCCAATATCATCAAATCCATTTCTTTGGTTTGATTTCAATGATGCTTGTAACTTACTGTGTGATTCACTTTCCTTGCTATTGCTTCTGTTTCTTTTCAATAAACTGCATTCTTAAAATTGCTATATTCCAGTGAGGGAGCTTTCCTCGCTAGAGCTTTGTTTATGTTTTCTCATTTATTTACTTTCTTCTTGTAAAAAGTTCAAGCTTGTTTCTTTATTTCCCCCTTGCTGAACAGTAGAGTATAAAACTTAATATCGAGACAATTATGAGCCAATGTTTTGCTGATATTTGATTCAGTTGAGTTACATCAATGGAAGCAATTTTCCCATCTCCTGTACATTGCACAAACCTTTATCTGAGATGGTTACTTCAGGTTATCTTCTCAACCCTTAGTGGTTTTAGTTGAAAGTCCTTCTGACCAAAGTCAACATGCTTTGGCTATACAATAATCCCTCATTTTTCACAGGGAATGCATTCCATGAAAAACGAATAGTGTTGGGCGAACTGAACCCGCAAAGAAATTGGAGGAAAGAGTGTTAAATAATGTTGCTTGCCACTTTGAGTTGATTATAAAAATAATAAAGATGGGATTAAATTAAAATAAAGCCCTTCATGGCATCGGACCAGAATATCTCAGGGACCGCCTTCTGCCGCACGAATCCCAGCGACCAGTTAGGTCCCACAGAGTTGGCCTTCTCCAGGTCCCGTCGACTAAACAATGTCGTTTGGCGGGACCCAGGGGAAGAGCCTTCTCTGTGGCGGCCCCGACCCTCTGGAACCAACTCCCCCCAGAGATCAGAGTTGCCCCACCCTCCTTGCCTTTCGTAAGCTCCTTAAAACCCACCTCTGTCGTCAGGCATGGGGGAATTGAGATATTCCCTTCCCCCTAGGCTTATAAAATTTATGCATGGTATGTCTGTATGTATGATTGATTTCTTAAACTGGGGTTTTTTTTAACATTATTTTTAGTATTAGATTTGTTCATATTGTCTTTTTGCTGTTGTTAGCCGCCCCGAGTCTACGGAGAGTGGCGGCATACAAATCTAATAAATAAATGAGCCCAAATAAAATTTGGGCTCATACCGAACTTTGCAAAGTTCGCTATACTGAACCCAAACACGAACTTTTCTGAAAGTTCGGCAAAAGTTCGGGTTCAGGAGAACACTGAGAAATGCCGCTGCCCGGCTGTCACCTTCCCAGAAGAGCCAGGGAGCTGTTGGCCGGTCGGGAGGCAAAACGGAGGTGGGGAATCCCAATAGGGGATTCCAGGGGCGGAGCTTTGACGTCACGGAGACGTCCTTCCTGGAGTCCCCGTTTCAGCCGGCCAGGAAGGACATCTCCGTGATGTCAAAGTTCCGCCCCTGGAATCCCCTATTGGGATTCCCCACCTCCGTTTGCACCTCCCGACTGGCCGACAGCTCCCCAGCTCTTCTGGAAAGTTGACAGCTGGGCGGCGGTGCTTCTTGGCTTTCTCCTGAACCCGAACTTTTGCCGAACTTCCAGGTTCGGCATTCCGGAGAACGCCGAGAAGCGCCCCAGCTGTTTCGGAAGGTGACAGCCAGGTAGCGGTGCTCCTCAAGTTCGGATTTGGGTAAAGTCCGGGTTCAATTGCACTCTATAATCTGAAACCTACGGTACCAGAAACCAAACCTCTCCATTCCACAACATTCCCTTGTTGGATTCTTCTTCCCCTTTGAAGATCGCTTCCATAGCTGAGGAAGCTGAAGTTCACCTGAGAACTCCATGGCAGGAGTGTCTAACTGTTGGCCCATATGACGGATGCATCACACAAAGGCCATGCCCACCCTATCTCCATGAAAGGGGAAAATGTAGCAGTGGGCTATGAACCGGAATGCTAAATTGTGCTCGCCGCCGTGGCTCGTAAGAACTTGGGGGCCAGTGTGATTTTCCTTCCACAACTGTGGAGGTAGCAAAATCGTGCATGGAGCCACAGGTGCGCCCATGTTTCAGCGAAGTTTTTTTGCTTCTGCGCATGCTGAAACACGGGCGTGGCTCCATGCACGATTTTGCTACCTCCACAGGTGCAGAAGCAAAATCACGCTAGCCACAGAAGCACTTATGAGCCGCCATGGCGAGCACAATTTAGCATTCCGGCTTGTAGCCCACCGCTGGGAAAATGTCATATTTACTTATTTATTAGATTTGTATGCCGCCCCTCTCCGCAGACTCGGGGCGGAGCCAGTAGTGGGTTGCACCCAGTACAGATAGAATCAGCGATCCGTTAGTGGAAATGGAGATGTGTATGTATCTTTGCACCCCTGATGCGTGTACCCGCATGCACATGTGAGGTTTGGCTTCTGTGCATGCGCCAGAGGCAAAATCTCATGCGAGGATGCACTCACGTGCGAATGTCACCCATTAATGTCAGGGGTTTTGCTTTCACAAATGCGCGGAAGTAAAAATATTGGCGAAAATTGGCGAAATGTCACTCTTGTGTGCATCCTCTTATGGGATTCGGCTTCCAGCACATGCGCAGAAACCGAATCTCACATAAGGATGTGTGCATGCCTGTGCCAGTCTCCAGGAGTGTTCTGGTAGAGCCAAAAGGTAGGAACCCCCGCCTGATGGCAACGTGATGTGGCGATTGCAAGCCATTGACAACAATTATTTATTTATTTGTTTGTTTGTTTCTTTGACCCCGCCCCTTCTCCTCTTTGTTTGTTTGTTTATTGGATTTATACGACACCCCTTTTGTCAGAGTGTGCACAGTGTGACTATGGGGGACAACCAGGACCATATACAGTAAGCAGAGGTTTGTATTTTAATAGTGGTTTTATCTACAAAAGAATACAGTTTACCTCTACTTGTGAACTTAATTTGTTCCGTGACCAGGTTCTTAAGTAGAAAAGTTTGTAAGAAGAAGCAATTTTTCCCATAGGAATCAATGTAAAAGCAAATAATATGTGTGGTTGTTGAAGCCACAGGAGGAGGCCCTGTTTCCTCCCAGGAGATTCCTAGAGAGGTCTCATGGAGGCTTCTCCCCACATTTTCCAGCCCTGTTTGCTCCCAGATGATTCCTAGAGAGGCCCCATGGAGGCTTCTCCATGCCTTTTCTGGCCCTGTTTCCTTCCAGGAGATTCCTAGAGAGGCCCCAAGGAGGCTTCTCCCTGCCTTTTCTGGTTACAGTTTCGGAGGCTCGGGTTTCTAAGTGGAAAATGGTTCTTGAGAAGAGGCAAAAAAATCTTGAGCACCCAGTTCTTATCTAGAAAAGTTCGTAAGTAGAGGCGTTCTTAAGTAGAGGTACCGCTGTCTATACATACACGTACTTTAGTCAGACCTCAAACAAATAGCAATCAGCTATTATAGCATGGAAGCACACATGGAGAGAGAGATATGACCCCACCTAGTCTCTTCTTATTACAGGCTCTTAAAGTGATGTCAGCCACCAAATCTTGCTGAATCATTTCCAGCATTACATCATTGTATTATTACATCATCATTACATCATTGTAGCAGCTAGTCAGTTCTTAAGGTATTTCCCTTACAGATTTGCTTAATGATAATGGCAGAATTGAGGTTGCAAGTCCATCATGGTCACATCAGGTCTCACTTAAAGTGTGAAACTGTCAAGATTGAACCGCTTTGAAACTTCAGCTTTCTACGAGGTTTGCCCAGAAAGTAATGCACCACTTTTTTTTCTCAGCCTACAGTAATGGTACGAATGCAAAGCTTTAGATATACATTATTTGAATTGTCAGGAGTACGTGTGTAAACTTTGCATTTTTTCAGACAGATAGGGTAGCTGCAGCAGTGTTTCGAAATGGTGTCTGTAAGTGATGTACGTTACAAGCAGCATGTCGTCATTGAATTTCTCACTGCGGAGAAAGAAACTGTTGGGAACATTCACAAACGTTTATGTACAGTTTATGGAGAATCTGCAGTCGACAGAAATACGATTAGTCGCTGGGCACAGAGGGTGAGGACATTAGAGATGATTCGCACTGTGCAGAAATGGCTTCGTGACCAGAACAAGGAGTGATACTAACAGGACACACATGCCCTTGTGTCTTGCTGGAGGAAGGCCATAGAATGGGACGGAGATTACGTGAAAAAATAGGGAGTGTAGAAGAAATTATTCTTTCTTGTGTGTAAGTTTCATTGTGTTCAATAAATAATTGATGAAGAAAAAAAATGTGGTGCATTACTTTCTGGGCGACCCTCGTGTCTTGAAAAATTAACTTGCTAATTCAAGTCTTATCGATATTCAACTTGCCAAAGAACTGGTGGAGGAAGATGGAAGGGTAAGAAAGAATGCAGATGCTCCAGGGATAGACCATGAGAGACAAGAACCCACCAAAGTCACTGATGCAGGTTTCCGAAAAACAAGTGAACTGTTCTCAAAAATGAAAGGATGATTCATAATTGATCAGCATGACCATCCATGAGTGAGGAGAATGCAAAGCAATTAATAATAATAATAATAATAATAATAATAATAATAATAATAATAATTTATTGGATTTGTATGCCCGCCCCTCTCCGTAGACTCGGGGCGGCTAACAACAATGATAAAAAACAACATGTAACAATTCAAACAACTAAAAACCCTTATTATAAAACCAAACATACACACAAACATACCATACATAACTTGTAATGGCCTAGGGGGAAGGAATATCTCAACTCCCCCATGCCTGGCAGTACAAGTGAATCTTGAGTAGTTTACGAAAGACAGGGAGGGTGGGGGCAGTTCTAATCTCCGGGGGGAGTTGGTTCCAGAGGGTCGGGGCCACCACAGAGAAGGCTCTTCCCCTGGGTCCCGCCAGACGACATTGTTTTGTTCCTGGGACCCGGAGAAGGCCAACTCTGTGGGACCTTATCGGTCACTGGGATTTGTGCAGTAGCAGGCGGTTCTGGAGGTAATCTGGTCCAATGCCATGTAGGGCTTTAAAGGTCATGACCAACACTTTGAATTGTGACCGGAAACTGATCGGCAGCCAATGCAAGCCACGGAGTGTTGAAGAAACGTGGGCGAATCTTGGAAGCCCCATGATGGCTCTCGCGGCTACGTTCTGCATGATCTGAAGTTTACGAACACTTTTCAAAGGTAGCCCCATATAGAGAGCATTGCAGTAATGGTGATGAGGGCATGAGTGACCGTGAGCAATGACTCCCTGTCCAAATAGGGCCGCAACTGGTGCACCAGGCAAACCTGGGCAAACGCCCTCCTTGCCACAGCCGAAAGATGATGTTCCAATGTCAGCTGTGGATCGAGGAGGACGCCCAAGTTGCAAACCTTCTCTGAGGGGGTCAATAGCTCCCCCCCCCCAGTGTAATGGATGGACAGATGGAATTGTCCTTGGGAGGAAAAACCCACAGCCGCTCCGTCTTGTCTGGGTTGAGTTTGAGTTTGTTGACACCCATCCAGGCCCCAACAGCCTCCAGGCACCGGCACATCACTTCCACTGCTTTGTTGACTGGACATGGGGTGGAGATGTATAACTGGGTATCATCATATTGTTTAACCATGCAAGCATCACGTGGGCAAAACCAGAGCTGGTTTTGCTCCTTCAGTACCAAAATGGTGTATCTAATAAAGTTTTGCTTTTGGGATTACAAAGTTCTTGAGAGTGCCTACTTTTTGGGGGTGGGTGGTTTGCCAGTCGGACCATTGACAGGACTTAGCAACAGCATTGCTGACAAGCAATTGTGATTGTTAAGTAAGGATTATCTACACCAGTGTTTTTCAACCAGTGTGCCGCAGCACACTAGTGTGCCGCGAGACATGGTCAGGTGTGCCGCGAAGCTCAGCAAGAGAGAAAGAGAGAAAGAAAGCAAGAGAGAGAGAGAAAGAAAGAAAGAGAGAGAGAGAAAGAAAGAAAGAGAGAGAAAGAGAGGCAGGGAAGGAGGGAGATAGAAAGAGAAAAAAAGAGAGGAAGGAAGGAAAAGAGAAAGAAAGAGGGATGGAGAGAGAGGAAGGAAGGGAGAGAAAGAGAGAAAGAGAGTGAAAGGGAGGAAGAGAGAGAGAGAAAAAATTTGTCCAAACTTTTTTTAGCTCCCCCACTCCCCCCGCTCAATGTGCCCCATGATTTTGTATATGTAAAAAATGTGCCACAGCTCAAAAAAGGTTGAAAATCACTGATCTACACTACCTTGCTTGCTATCATGTTCTCTTATTGATTTATTTAGTCCAATACATAATACACATTGAAGAGAATAGATATGTAGTAATATAAATAAAGAAAAGAATAGAAGAAAAGATATAAAAGTATAGGTGAACATATTTGAAAGGAAGAAAAGATAAATGAGATAAGGAGAGATAATTGGACCGGGGACGGAAGGCACACTGGTGCACTTATGCACGCCCCTTACTGACCTCTAAGGCAGTGATTTTCAACCTTTTTTGAGCTGCGGCACATTTTTTACATATACAAAATCATGGGGCACATTGAGCGGGGGGGGGAGAGGGGGGGGCTAAAAAAAGTTTGGACAAAAAATTATCTCTCTCTCTTCCTCCCTTTCACTCTATTTCTCTCCCTCTTTCTCTCTCTTCCTTTCTTCCCCTATCTGTCCATCCCTCTTTCTTTCTCCCTTCCTTCCTCTCTTTTTTGCTCTCTTTCTATCTCTCCCTCCTTCCCTGCCTCTCTTTCTCTTGCTTTCTTTCTCTCTCTCTTTCTCTCCTGCTTTCTTTCTCTCTCTCTCTTTCTCTCTCTCTTGCTTTCTCTCTCTCTCTCTCTTGCTTTCTTTCTTTCTCTTGCTGAGCTTCGCGGCACACCTGACCATGTCTCGCGGCACACTAGTGTGCCACGGCACACTGGTTGAAAAACACTGCTCTAAGGAACCTGGAGAGGTCAACCGTGGATAGTCTAAGGGAAAAATGTTGGGGGTTAGGGGCTGACACTACTGAGTCAGGTAATGAGTTCCACGCTTCGACAACTCGGTTGCGGAAGTCATATTCTTGAGAGTGCCTACTTTTTTGGGGTGGGTGGCTCTTTTTTCTTCAACTTTCTTTGTCATGGATGATTCTTCTATCAGTTTATTCATTGTTTGATTTGGAAAACTGTTATCCTCTTGAAAAAGCTGAAGTATACCACTCGCTGTTCTGAAACTTTTACTTTTTCTTCAAGGACCACTACAAGATTGTACTTGCTAGAGTTGCCAAGTTTTTTGGCAGGAACACACACATGTTGTGAGCATTGCAAGTCACAGAATCCTCTCGATTCTTTTTCAGTTTTGTTACTTCCAGGAAAAAAACCTTTCTGTCCCCTGTTCAGTTTCTCAAGTTGGCCAAGTACAAACTCAGAACTTGCAATGGATATTTATTAGAGACCGCAGAGACTTACAGAAGAAAAAATATGACTGCAATAGAAATGAATAAAATTGCAAATTGCTCATTGCAAATTGAAAATCACATTACAAATTGCTAAATTCTGCTCATGGGCATTCCCATTGCTTTCCCTGGGACAGATACTATTAGATTAGCTTTCACAACTGAAAGAAGAATGTTGAAGGAAAAAAGGACAAATTTAGAACTTTTTCTTTAAGGGTATTAACAAGGTTGAGGATCTCATTTTAAAACGAAAGTCTTTGATAGTTTCAGACAAGAAACATCTTATGTTATCTCCACGAAGATAAGCTGGAAGAAGTAACTTAAATTTAATGAGTTATCTGGAATTGGGATGCAATTTTCTCTGCTTGAAATTGTTCTGTCGGGCTCTCTGGTAGAATCCTCCCAAAAATTCACAGGTACAAATTTCAGACACACACACGTTTGAAAATTCAAAACAATGTTCTTTATAATGAAAATTCACTTAAAGCACTCGTCTCCAAACAAACTGGTAATTTGTACAAGTCCCTTATCAGTTCTGTGATACTTAGCTTGCAGCTGTGAGGCAATTCACAGTCCTTCTTCTTTCACAAAGTGACACATACTTTGCTCTGGTTTAGTTTCAAAGCGGGGGAAAATCAGCACATAAAAAGTCAAAGTCAGTAAAGCAGTCACGAAACACAAGGATCAGATAATCCTCCACAATGGCCAAACCCACAGGCTGCTCTTTATAGCAGCCTCACTAATTACCACAGCCCCACCCAACCACAGGTGGCCTCATTTTCTTTGATAATAATCTCTCAGTTGTTGTTGCCTATGCATTGCTCTCCGCATGTGTGGCTGTATCATTAACTCTTGTTCTGAATCCAAGGAGGAGCTAGATAATTGATCTCCTTCTGAGCTGTCTGCCACACTCTCCTCCTCCCTGTCACTCATGTCTTCTTGGTCAGAGGAGCCTTCATCATCAGATTCCACCGGGGGCAAAACAAGCCTGCAGCATGTGGATGTCTCCCCCACATCCACAGTCCTTGGGGCAGGAGCAGGGCCAGAGCTAACCACAACAGAAATGTGCAACTGAAATAAAGGTTTAACCCAAAGCTTCCCAACTCTACTTTTTTGAGATGATGGAGTAGCAGCAGAGAAATTACTTGCCAAGAGTTTGAGTAAGTCCATTGAGCTAAAGCAGGTCAAATTGATACTACAGAGATTCCAGGAATGTTACATTTTAGATAGTCCTTAAATTACAACTGGAATTGGGCTTAGAATTTCAGTCATAAATTGTGATAGACATAAAGTGAGAAAAGATACATGACTGGACCCAATATTTCAACTATCTTTACAGTGGTTGTTCAGTGAATAATTTATCGTAGGTTCGATTCCCATGGTTGTTAAGCGTATTATGCTTAATTTTAATTCCTTTGCAGAATTGAAAAGATTTAAATTATTTTATGCTGCCTTGACAATTCTACAATGCTGGAAAAAGTGGAAGGAAAGAGAAGAGGACTACCAATAAGAAGGTTGGACTTGATTTCAGCTACAGGTGGTGCACTGTTGGAAAAACCGAAGGATCAAGTTGGGGATAGATCAGCCTGGAGAAGACTTATGTACGTGTAAGAGTCAACTGTCAGAAGTTCGATTCTGACCAGCTCAAGGTTGACACAGCCTTCCATCCTTCTGAGGTGGGTAAAATGAGGACCCAAATTGTTGGAGGCAATATGCTGACTCTGTGAACTGCTTAGAGAGGGCTGTAAAGCACTGTGAAGCTGTCTATAACTCTAAATGCTATTGCTAGAACACATAATCAGTCAATTAATCAATGAAATTTCCAAGACAACACATTGAAAACAGAAAGTTAGTAATAAGGATGATGGCCATGAGACTTGCTATAAAGAAGAGGAAAAACATTATTGTTAAACTTTATCCAATATCTACTTTTTCTGGCTATTAGTTTGGATAAATGAGAGAGGGGAGGTGTATTTGAATAGGTTCCCCACCTTTTATCTATTTGTTTGTTTTGTCAAGTATGTATTGATGGTATACAAAGATATAATAATATTTATATACATGATACTAGTAAAAGAGAAACATTAGGACAGGGGACGGAAGGCACTCTGGTGCACTTATGCATGCCCCTTGCTGACCTCTTAGGAATCGGGAGAGGTCAACAGTGGATAGTCTAAGGGTAAAGTTTTGGGAGTTAGGTGATGATACTACAGAGTCTGGTAGTGAGTTCCATTCATCAACCACTCGGTTACTAAAGTCGTATTTCTTGCAGTTGAGTTTAGAGCAGTTTACTCAAGGTTTTACAAATACCTTAGGTATTTCTAATAAAATAAAATAAAATACAGACAGTGAATGAATGAATGAATAAATAAATAAATAAATGCATGCATGCATGCATGCATGCATACATACATACATACATACATACATACATACATACATACATAGTTAATTTCCTGAGGAATTCATCATACTTGACTAAAAATATTTTGCAAGTTCACAGAATAGTTTGAATACTATTTTTTAAAAAATGAAATACATCTCAAATCTTGCAAAATTTGAACCCATTTTCCACCCCAAAATCATTATGTTGTGAATTTGGGACCTTTAAGCCTTGCAAAGATTCCAGGAACCTACTAGGTCTAACCCACTCAGTCAACAAAGAGATATCGTTCGTGCCCATGACCAAAATAGGTTGGTGGGGGAATGGCATGCAGGATATGGCCCCCTAACCTGATCCTCTTTCCCCACTTGTTTGCAGAGAAATTATTCAGCTTCTTGCCCAATGCATACATATCTCTGAGATTTGAGTCTCCAGAACTGCGAAGCCGACTTCCCAACATCCTGCTATGATTACAGTATTATCAAATGAAGTCATCGTTTTCCCTGTTTGCTTTTCTGCTGCAGGCTGTTTGACTTGTTTGTCTATCATCGGGGCAACCCTGCAGTTAAAAACTCCGTGATGTTCTTTTTCTATGCCAGCAAAAAACAAACAAACACACTTTTGGGAGATTTCTGGAATTTGCTCAGAAAGAGAAGAGGTCATGTTCACCTCTTTGTCGGATAAACCATAAACCTCTTTAGGAAAATTACACGAATTCTGAGAGATGGACAAGATGCCCAACCACTGATACACATGGATAGCATTGCTGATTTCATTCATCTATATAAAATTGGGAATAGGGGAAAGAGGAAGATTTCTCTTCAATTCCTTTGTCTTTAGGCAATTCCACCATTTAACCAACTCTACTAGATTCATAGAGCATCTTTATGCTATGGATCCGTTCGGTGTGTATACAGGGCAGAAAGAATATTTAATTATATTTTCCAGGTCCCCGGCGTGCGCATGTGTCCGAGCAAAATTTTGCTTCGGCGCATGCGCAGGAAGCAAAATCTCACAAGGGAATATGCGCGCGAGATTTTGGCAAATTTTTTTGCATCTGTGCTACTCCTTTCCATCTGCTAATAATCTTCCTATCTCTGTTGCTCTTGAGAGGCATGTCTAAGGATAATCCAATGACATAAATATAAATTTTAGGTGGGAAATTGCAGTCCTTTGGTCAATTCTTATCCAAGGAAAGAGTAAAATAGGCTTGCAATCTCCAGATGAGGAAAATTATATCAATTTTTTTTTCCAGGCATTTAAGAAATTGTATTTGAGGCCTGGGACCTCCAGCTGCGGTCTAGTAAGAGTGACTGTGTGCATTATTCATCATTGTATTTGGGATTCATTTTTTAAGGTTCTTGCTTATACAGCAAATGTTTTCTGTGGCTGGATTGGAACATCAGTGCTAAATGCAATTCTACATTTGCAATTTTTTTAAAAATTCTGCTGCTTGGTGTTTTTTTAAAAAAAATGGAAGTTGAAGTACATATGCAAATACACATCGTATGCTCCATCCTAGAACCCCCCCCCCCAGCTTTCCTGCACAGGATAGAAACATAGAAACATAGAAGACTGACGGCAGAAAAAGACCTCATGGTCCATCTAGTCTGCCCTTATACTATTTCCTGTATTTTATCTTAAAAATGGATATATGTTTATCCCAGGCATGTTTAAATTCAGTTACTATGGATTTACCAACCACGTCTGCTGGAAGTTTGTTCCAAGGATCTACTACTCTTTCAGTGAAATAATATTTTCTCACGTTGCTTTTGATCTTTCCCCCAACTAACTTCAGATTGTGTCCCCTTGTTCTTGTGTTCACTTTCCTATTAAAAACACTTCCCTCCTGAACCTTATTTAACCCTTTAACATATTTAAATGTTTCGATCATGTCCCCCCTTTTCCTTCTGTCCTCCAGACTATACAGATTGAGTTCATTAAGTCTTTCCTGATACGTTTTATGCTTAAGACCTTCCACCATTCTTGTAGCTTGTCTTTGGACCCGTTCAATTTTGTCAATACCTTTTTGTAGGTGAGGTCTCCAGAACTGAACACAGTATTCCAAATGTGGTTTCACCAGCGCTCTATATAAGGGGATCACAATCTCCCTCTTCCTGCTTGTTATACCTCTAGCTATGCAGCCAAGCATCCTACTTGCTTTTCCTACCGCCCAACCACACTGCTCACCCATTTGGAGACTGTCAGAAATCACTACCCCTAAATCCTTCTCTTCTGAAGTTTTTGCTAACACAGAACTTCCAATGCAATACTCAGATTGAGGATTCCTTTTCCCCAAGTGCACTATTTTACATTTGGAAACATTAAACTGCAGTTTCCATTGCTTTGACCATTATGGTGATCAAACAATTTTTAAGTTTTACTTCTTTTCACTGCCGATATTAATTTGTCCTTCTAATCAGGTTACACATGCCAGGGTTTGGGCTTCTTCTGGTAACCCATGTGATGTTTCATTGTTACTTTTGATTGATTTTCAGAATGTGAGATAGAAATCAATTTCCATTTGCTTTTCCCCATTATTTCTAAAGGAAGAAATATAGTTCAAGAAGACATACTCGCCATTGCTGTGGGTGTTATTTATTATCTCAGCAACAAGGCTAATAGCTAATGATCCCCATGATATTCATGAATTGGTCCAGCCCTTATTTTGAAGCCAGACAATTTGGTAGCAAATTCCACATCTTTTGGTCTAAGGCAAATTTTAAGGCAAATTCCACACAGCATTCTGTGTTTTTTAAAATCCTTTTTGTCCAAAATGAGTGTCGTGGGGAGTTTATTTATTTATTTATTATTTAGATTTGTATGCCGCCCCTCTCCGCAGACTCGGGGCGGCTCACAACAAAGTGAAAACAATTTACAACAAATCTAAATTACCATTTAAAATTATTTAAAAACCCAATTTTCTAAACACACATACATACAAACATACCATTCATAAATTGTATATGCCCGGGGGAGATGTCTCAGTTCCCCCATGCCTGACGACAAAGATGGGTCTTAAGGAGCTTACGAAAGGCAAGGAGAGTAGAGGCAGTTCTAAATCTCCAGGGGGAGTTGGTTCCAGAGGGCCGGGGCCGCCACAGAGAAGGCTCTTCCCCTGGGGCCCGCCAACCGACATTGTTTAGTTGACGGGACCCGGAGAAGGCCCACTCTGTGGGACCTAATCAGTCGCTGGGATTCGTGCGGCAGCAGGCGGTCTCGGAGATATTCTGGTCCAGTGCCATGAAGGGCTTTAAAGGTCATAACCAACACTTTGAATTGTGACCGGAAATTGATCGGCAACCAATGCAGACTGCGGAGTGTTGGTGAAACATGGGCATACCAAGTAAGCCCATGACTGCTCTCGCAGCTGCATTCTGCACGATCTGAAGTTTCCGAACACTTACCAGTTAGTACATAACTGGTAAACAAATTAACAATTAGCTGCTGATACAGTTCTACAGAGGAATCATTGAGTCTGTCATCTGCACCTCTATCACTGTCTGGTTTGGTGCTGCAACCCAACAGGACCGACACAGACTTCAGAGGATAATCAAAACTGCAGAAAAAACAATTGCTGCCAACCTACCTTCCATTGAGGACCTGCATACTGCACGAGTCAAAAAGAGGGCAGGGAAAATATGTACTGACCCCTCACATCCTGGACACAAATTGTTTCAACTCCTACCCTCAAAACGTCGCTACAGAGCACTGCACACCAAGACAACTAGACACAAGAACAGGTTTTTTCCGAACGCCATCACTCTACTAAACAAATAATTCCCTCAACACTGTCAGACTTTCTACTAAATCTGCACTTCTATTCTACTAGTTTTTCTCATCATTCCTTTCACCCATTTCCTCCCATGTTGACTGTATGACTGTAACTTGTTGCTTATATCCTAAGATTTTTATTAATATTGCTTCATCATTGCTTATTGACCCCTATGACAATCATTAAGTGTTGTACCATATGATTCTTGACAAATGTATTTTTTATTTTATGTATGCTGAGAGCATATGCACCAAGACAAATTCCTTGTGTGTCCAATCACACTTGGCCAATAAAAATTCTATTCTATTCTATTCTATTAAATGTATTGAAACACTATTGCTTTAAGAGTTAATGTTACAAGTTGCCATAAGAGGGAGCCAGAAGCGTGATTCTCTCTCTCTGACTCCCTCTGCTATTTCTCTGTGACTGCTGTAGTAAGAACTGTGTGTTAAATGCTGATTTATGAATTTGTAAGCTAAACAGGTAAGACTTATACTTTTGTATATGTATTGACTGATTTACCTGTGTGTGGCTAGGACTGTTCTTTACTAAGATATATGCCAAAGTAAATAATATTTTATACACTTAATGTATCTGGATTGTATTACTGAATAATTACTCATATCTCTGGGCTATCAGCTGCATAGTTGCTAGAACTCCACATTTCCTCTGTGTATGTGTATCTTTGACAACTCAGAGATTACTCTGCAGACTACTTAACACAAGGACTCCTGGGAGGGGTGGGCACGGCCAGCCAAGAGTAGGATTTGAGGGTTCTCTGAACTGCACAGAATCTTCACTAGAGGGTCTCCTAAACCTCTGTGAACCCCCAGTAGCCCAAACCTGCTGAGTCTACCATGATTTTTCCAGAATTCAGTTTCCTTGGCAAGACTGCTATGTAATACGGCTAATTTGCCTTCAATCAGAACATCAAAGCATTTTTAATCCCCTTCTTAGTGCCCCCACCCCCAAAAATGAGCCTTGCTCAACTTGGATGAGCGATTCATATTTTCTGAGAAAAATAGAATGCCTATGGAAATTCTCAACCATCCAGGTCATGGTTGTCCCAAAGGTGCTTTTCCAAAAGGTATCTGGACTTTCTCAATTTTTTCCCCTTGAATTGATGATGCTTTTTGGATGAGAAGCAAAATGTTTTCAAGGAGGACACACACAAAAAAAAGTCCAGTTGTCTTTTGGAAAAGCACCTTTGGGACCACAGAAACAGAAATTCCTCTTTTCCTATTCCTTGCTATCCATTAGGCATTGATAACCTTAATTTTCCTTAGATCCACAAAAAAATTAATATCCTTTTAGCACATTCTTTTTTGGAAGGCCATGTATTTCTTTGGAACTAAATGCTCTGAGCTGGAACATATTTTGACACGGTGTTCCACAGGAAATAGACTGGTTTTGTATCCAGATCATGTACAGTAGTCCTTAAACTGCTTTTGTTTCAAAGGATTGACTTCTATGAATTCATTGATGCTGGAATGGCACACCATGGAGGAAAATGGGGCAATCTAGAACATCTGTCATCATTAACTATACTTCTGATTTGTCCAGACTCATAATTTTTCTTGGTGGATTACACAATCTTCAGAAACATCACAATTATAATTTTTGAAAGCATCACAAAATCAATAGTAAATAGCAATAGCACTTAGACTTATATACTGCTTCACAGTGCTTTACAGCCCTCTCTAAGCTGTTTACAGAGTCAGCATATCACCCCAAACAATCTGGGTCCTCATTTTACCCACCTTGGAAGGATGGAAAGCTGAGTCATCCTTGAGCCTGGTGAGATTTGAACTGGTGAAGCAGTCAGCAGAAGCAGCTTGCAGTACTGCACTCTAGCCACTGCGCCACCGAGGCTCATTACAATTAGGACAATAGTATGGTAAAATAATTAGGACAAAACATCTAATTGGAATCACGGAATGCATGCAATTGAGAAGCATCTTTTAAGTCATGTAATCCATCTCCTGTTTGGTGCAGGAATCCATTACACTATCCACTAAAGCAGTAATAATTCTACCTCTCAATCTGTTGTTAAAACAACTGTTTTAATGCATATTTAAGGAGGAGGGGGAGGAAGAAGAAGATGAAGAAGAAGATGAAGGAAGAAAAAGAAGAAGGGGAAAGAGAAGGAGGAGGAGAAGAAGAAGAGGAACAAGAAGAAGAAGAAGAAGAAGAAGAAGAAGAAGAAGAACAAGAAGAACAAGAAGAACAAGAAGAACAAGAAGAAGAAGAAGAAGAAGAACCAGAACAACAAGAAGAAGAACAAGATGAAGAAGAAGAAGAAGAAGAAGAAGAACAAGAACCAGAACAACAAGAAGAAGAACAAGATGAAGAAGAAGAAGAAGAAAAAGAAGAAGAAAAAGAACAAGAACAACAACAAGAAGAACAAGATGAAGAAGAAGAAGAAAAAGAAGAAGAAGAAGAAGAAGAAGAAGAAGAAGAAGAAGAAGAAGAAGAAGAAATAAAAAATAAGATGAAGATGAAGACAAAAGAAGAAATAAGATGAAGACAAAGAAGAAGAAGATAGTTTGCTGTTAAATATCAGGGACCGGGGTGACATAGGTGAGCTGCAAGCAGAGATGGCCCAAGATTCAAAACAAAATAAAATTGAGGTGGCATCATAAGCACATGCTAAAAGATGGGGCACTTTTAATGGGCATTAATGTATATACAGATAGTCCTTGATTTATGACCTTAATTGAGCCCAAAATTTATGTTGCTAAGTGAAACATTTGTTAAGTGAATCTTGCCCAATTTTACGACCTTTCTTGCCACAGTTCAGTGCGGCAACACGGCAGTTGTTAAATTAGACACAAGATTGTTAAGTGAGTCTCGTTTCCCCATTGACGTCACAAAAGGGGGTCCCATGACCCTGGGACACACACACCCTTATTAATATGAACTGGTCGCAAAGTGTCTGAATTTTGATCACGTGGTCATAGGGATGCTGCAAAAGTCGTAAGTGTGAAAATGGTCATAAACAGAGGTGGGCTCCTACCAGTTCTAACAAGTTCTTTAGAACCGGTAATAAACAGGTGATGTCGTCACAGAGCTGTTTCTGTCGGTGTTGGTCCATGGGTGTTGTCATCTTATTTATTATTTATTTATTTATTTATTAATCAGATTTGTATGCTGCCCCTCTCCGCAGACTCGGGGAGGCTCACAGCAATAACAATACAATGTAAACAAATATAATATTTAAGTTAATTTAGAACCCCAATTTAGAAACCAATCATACATACTAGCATACCATGCATAAATTTTATAAGCCTAGGGGGAGGGAAAGTATCAATTCCCCCATGCCTGACAATAGAGGTGGGTTTTAAGGAGCTTACGAAAGGCTAGGAGGGTGGGGGCAAATCTGATATCTGGGGAGAGTTGGTTCCAAAGGGTCGGGGCCGCCACAGAGAAGGCTCTTCCCCTGGGTCCCGCCAAACGGCATTGTTTAGTTGACGGGACCAGGAGAAGGCCAACTCTGTGGGACCTAACTGGTCGCTGGGATTCGGGCGGCAGAAGGCGGTCCCGGAGATATTCTGCTCCGGTGCCATGAAGGGCTTTATAGGTCATAACCAACACTTTGAATTGTGACCGGAAACCGATCGGCAACCAATGCAGACTGCGGAGTGTTGGTGTGACATGGGCGTATTTAGGAAAGCCCATGATAGCTCTTGCAGCTGCATTCTGCACGATCTGAAGTTTCCGAACACTTTTCAAAGGTAGCCCCATGTAGAGAGCATTACAGTAGTCGAGCCTCGAGGTGATGAGGGCATGAGTGACTGTGAATCTTGAATTTTGTTTCTGCATATGCGCAGAAGCTATTTTTTTATTTCTGCGCATACCCGGCACAACCCCCAAGTGAACTGGCAGTTAAAAGATCCACAACCCATCTCTGGTCATAAGTCATTTTTTCCAGTGCCATTGCAACTTTGAATGGTCACTAAGTGAACTGTTGTAAGTCAAGGACTATCTGTAAAAAGGATTGAGGCTTCCACCTTGCAGTTCTGGTTGCCATCTTTTGCTGTTTTGACCCACTGTCTGCAAACCGCCCTGCCTCTGCTAAATGACATAGAACATGTGCATTTTATGGCCACTCCTGCAGACCAACTGCATGGAAATATATTTTTAAAAGTGCGGCTTGGCTCCACAAGAACCTGACAGAATTTTGCTACTCTGCCAAATGAAACACGATAGCCTGCCAGCCCTTCTATCTTACTTGACAGTGCCCTTAAAAATCTCCATGCCACCCTGAAATGATATTTGTAGAGAAATAACGCTTGGTGGAATGCTCCTAAAATTAGATTTTTGATTAAGAAAAGAAAGACACATTCTCTTCTACCGTGGAATGGAAGAACGTTGGAAAGTAAGGATTATTTGAATGTGCTGCCTATGAAAACATGACTCGACAATCTCATCAGGACTCTTTTAGAAGGGAAAATGTGCCCTGGCAAAATATTGGGGTCGTTCTAATACATATTGTGAGTTTTATTGAGGGTTTGATCAGAATACCCTACGAGACTAGACTTTCAATCCTGGGCCTAGAAAGTTTCGAACTAAGACGCCTTAAACAAGATCTAAGTATTGCCCACAAGATCATATGCTGCAACGTCCTGCCAGTCGGCGACTACTTCAGCTTCAACCACAACAACACAAGAGCACACAACAGATTTAAACTTAATATTAACCGCTCCAAACTTGACTGTAAAAAATATGACTTCAGTAATCGAGTTGTCGAAGCGTGGAACTCATTACCGGACTCCATAGTGTCATCCCCAAACCCCCAGCACTTTACCCTTAGATTATCTACGGTTGACCTATCCAGATTCCTAAGAGGTCAGTAAGGGGCGAGTACAAGTGCACTAGAGTGCCTTCCGTCCCCTGTCCTATTGCTCTCCTATATCTCCTATACTTTTCTTCTATTCCTATATCTCCTCTTCTATTCTTTCATTGATATGTTCTATTACTATATCTTCTTTTCTATTATTTCTTAGATATATTTTACTATGAGTATCTCCTCTATAACCTTCATCATGTATTTTACTTTGTGTATATAGATATATACCCACTAAAACCCTCATTGTGTATTGGACAAAATAAATAAATAAAAAATAAATAAATAAAAAATTTATCAGGTAAAAAGGGGTTGCATATAGACATATTCTAATGCACATGCATACATATTGCAATGCACACGTATTCTGTTGAAACGGACACGTATTCTAATACGTATGAGCACATAGTATTTATGACTGTGCTCCCACAATGTTTAATAATACAAATGCAAGGCTAAGAAGAAACAGAGCAAGCATCCATCTTAATAAATCTTAAGTAAACAAATACGTATGTTGGCAATTACTTAAACAGAATCAGTTCTTCCCATATTAAAAGCTTAATGGGAGAGAATAAGAAACAGATTTCCTCTGAAATTTGAAAGTTGAAAGCAGCAATTTAAAAATGATTAATAACGCCATTAGTATAAAAACCAAGAAAACCAAATGTGGGTAGAATTTGAAGTTTTGTTAATAGGGCCATTTGCTTATAAACAGACTTTCCTGTTTATGCCTCTCGTATATATTCCAGTTCTCAGAATTGGTGTATGACAGGCAGGTTGGGAAAGGCTGATTTATAACCTCTGCAGTCCCAGGGACTCTAAATTAGGTCTTCTCAAACTTAGCAACTTTAAGATGGGTAGTTTTCAACAACCGCCCCATATTTACCAAGTGTAAATGATCCTGTCTTTGAAAAAGGCAGGTAGTATGTAAATGACTTACAATAGTTCATTTAGTTCAAAATTTTATTTATTTATTTTATCATACAAATATAGTATTGTATTGTAGTATGTTTAACATAATATAAGTATAAATTAGAGATAGAAAAGATAAAAAGACATTAGGACAGGAACAGTAGACACAAAGGTGCACTTAAGCACGCCTCTTACAGACCTCTTAGAAAAGGGAAGAGGTCAATTGTAGATAATGTAAGGTTGAAGATTTTGGGATTGGGGGAAGAAACAACAGAGTCCGGTATTAAATTCCAGGCGTTCACCACTCTATTGCTGAAATCGGATTTTCTGCAGTCTACTCTGGAGCGATTTACATTTAGTTTGTATCTATTGTGTGCTCTTGTATTGTTGTTTTTAAAGGTGAAGTAGTCGCTAACAGGGAGTACATTATGATGTATGATTTTATGAGCAACAGTTAAATCAGTTCGGAGGCGGTGTAGCTGTAAATTTTCTAAACATAGTAATTGAAGTCTGGAGGAGCAGGGTAATTTGTTGCGTGAGGAGGAGTGGAGGACTCTTCTTGTGAAGTATTTCTGGACTCTTTCAATTGTATTAATGTCTGCTATGAAGTGTGGATTCCATACAGGTGAGCTGTATTCAAGAATTGGTCTGACAAATGTTTTGTATGCTCTGGTTAGTAGATCGGTGTTTCTAGAGAAGAAGCTGCATAGAATTAAGTTTGTGACTCTTAGTGCTTTTTTGGCTGTTACAATTTGTATCTATTACGTGCTCTTGTGTTGTTGTTGTTGAAGGTGTAGTCGTCACTAACAGGCAGGACATTATGGTGTATGAACAACAGTTAAATCAGTTTGGAGGCGACGTACTTGTAAATTGTCTAGCTGTAGTATTTGAAGTCTGGAGCTGCGTAAGATTAGGTTTGTAACTCTTAGTGGTTTTTTGGCAATGTTGTTACAGTGAGCTCTGGCACTTAGGTCATTGGAAATGAGTACTCCAAGGTCTTTGACTGAGTGAGGGTCTTCTGCAAGTTCAGTTTGTCCAAGTGTGTATTTAGTATTCGGATTCTTTTTACCAATGTGTAGGACAGAGCATTTGTTGGATGCGATTTTGGAGTTGAATTACAGCAGACCATCGCATCCCTAAACAGCTCCTCTATGGTGAGCTGTCTAAAGGAAAGAGATCGCACGGGGGACAAAGGAAGCGATACGGGTACGGGCCACTCTATAGCATGAAAGTGGACCTCTGCGTGCAGTTCCGTGTGACCGGTGGGTTTGCACAGGATGCTTGTGTGTGCAAGATTATGCTGATTTTTTCTTTCCAACAGCACCGCTGACAAAGGATAATTGCTTCGCCACCATGAAGTAGTAGTTCATAAAACCATCTGCCACAATGTTCTACCTGTCAATGACTACTTCAGCTTCAACCACAACAATACACGAGCACACCAGAGATACAAACTTAATGTAAATCGCTGCAAACTCGACTGCAACAGAGTCACTATCCGACTCTGAGGTTTCTTCCACAAAAAACCCAAAACCCTAACTTTAGACTGTCTACTGTTAACTTCACCCCATCCTAAGAGGTCTGTATGGGGCGTGCATAAGCGTACCAGCATGCGTCTTACTATCCTATTGTCCTCATTTATCTGTACTTAATTTGTTTATACCTATACCTGCTGTCTTGTACATGACTGACAAACAAATAAAATAAATAAGAAAGAAAGAAAAAGAAAAGAAGAAAGGAAGAAAAGAAGGATGGAAAAAAGAAAAAAAGAAAGGGAAGGAAGGAAGAAAAAAGAAAGGAAGAAAGAAAAAGAAAAGAAGGATGGAAGAAAGGGGAAGAAAGAAAAAAAGGAAGGAAGGAAGGAAGGAAGGAAGGAAGGAATGAGGCTTGGCAAGGCTTGCTTGGTGTCTGGAATGATGCGTTGTTTGAGTGACAGGTCCCAACTGCTCTCTCTCGTCCTGTGAACCGTCAGGCGAGCTGTCTCTGAACTTTTAGTCTAGCAATAGTCCAGATCTAAAAATAGCCTGGCTGACCAAGACACAGAGATGGACAGTGAGAAAGCATGAGAATTGATGGGCAGCATTAGAATAGGGACCAAGAAGGATTCTCTACCACTTTATTCAAGATCATCTCCCTGCATCTAGGTGGCTGAGCTACAGGTAGTCCTTGACCTGCAACCATTTGTTTAATGACTGTTCAAAGGTTACAGTGGCATCCTATTATATTCTATGCGCCAAGAACCTTGGTGGTGCAGTGGTTAGAGTGCAGTACTGCAAGCTACTTCTGCCAGCAGTTTGGCTGATCGAATCTCAGTAGGTTCAAAGTTGACTCAGCCTTCCATCCTTCCAAGATCAGTAAAATGAGGACCCAGATTGTTGGGGGCAATACGCTTACTCTCTGTAAACCACTCAGAGAGTGCTGTAAAGTAGTGTTTCCCAACCTTGGCAACTTGAAGATTATTATTATTATTATTATTATTATTATTATTATTATTATTATTATTACTACTATTATTATTACTATCATTTATTAGATTTGTATGCCGCCCCTTTCCGTAGACTCGTGGCAACTCACAACACAATAAAACAGTTCATAACAAATCTAATAATTTACAATTTAAAATATTTAAAATACCCCATTATTAAGCAGACATACATACAAACATACCATACATAAATTGTATAGGCCCAGGGGAGATATCTCAGTTCCCCCATGCCTGACGACAAAGGTGGGTTTTGAAGAGTTTACGAAAGGCAAGGAGGGTAGGGGCAGTTCTAATCTCTGGGGGGAGCTGGTTCCAGAGAGTCGGGGCCGCCACAGAGAAGGCTCTTCCCCTGGGGCCCACCAAACGACATTGTTTAGTTGACGGGACCCGGAGAAGGCCCACTCTGTGGGATCTAATCGGTCGCTGGGATTCGTGCAGCAGAAGGCGGTCTCGGAGATATTCTGGTCCGATGACATGAAGGGCATTCGCTGGCTGGGGAATTCTAGGATTTGAAGTCCAGATATCTTCAAGTTGCCAAGGTTGGGAAACACTGCTGTAAAGCACTGTGAAGTGGTATATAAGTCTAAATGCTATTTCTATTTCTATTCTATTTCTATTCTATTCTTTGACCTGTTGGTCAATGCATGAAGAGGAAGAATGCAACCCAGCAAGACAGAGAGACTTCAGAGGATATTCAGAACTGCAGAAAAAACAATTGCTCCCAACCTGCCTTCCATTGAGGACCTGAATATTACACGAGTCAAGAAGGAGGGTACAACTGACCCCACTCAGACTTAGCACTACCAAGGCATGGCAATGGAGGCAGTGCCCAGCAGAATCAAACCACAGAGTATGCAAAATGTGGCTTTGCATTAATTATTTGGTAGTTCAGCCTTTGAGCTGAAGTACTCTTCACAAATATTCCTTTCTGCAGAAAATTATCTCTGCATGAAATCGGCTGCTGGGTTCTGGTGGCTACAGCCCTGCCTCTATTTCCCCCTCTTCCTAAGTTTTTTGTACACTTTGAGGCAAGGTGCAGACGTTGGTGATAAACAGTGATGGGCTACCAAAATTTTTACTACCACACTATGGGCATGGCTTATGCATTTTGTTTCAATATCTTTCAGTGCATATTGGGTGCTCTGGGGTGGAGCTCCAAATTTTGCTACCGGAACTGCGTTCCTGGCTGTTCCCGTAGGAGCCCATCACTGGTGATAAATCAACAGCTTGGCACACTATCTGTAGAAGGCCTGATGTTTATGGGAACTTGGGAGGGGTGATTTAATGACGGAGCAGATGCAGCCACAAAGCATTCTGTCGAGAAGTTCAAGGCCATCCTATGTCCACCACCTGGGCGGAAGCGGAAGAACGACTTGCCACGCTGGCACAACCTGAGTGGGCAACGTCACAAGTTGTGGGGCAAGGCATGTGGATCTTCAACTAGGTGGGAAGTTCAGATTCGGGTTCCCCAGTGGAGGTACCAGGATGCTCCGGAAATAATTTGGAACTTTGGGGAATGCCTTGACTTGGGACTCTGATTTCAATTTGGACATTACCTGGAACCCTGAGACCAGGAGTGTGTTCTAACTCACCTCACTGCTTGTTCACTCCTTCCACGCCACATGCACAGTGCTGAAAAATAAAAATAAAAAAATCACCAGCAGGTGGCTATCGGTTTGGGCAAACTGGTTTGAACTGGGAGGAAGCTTGAGGCTGTCCAGGGAGAATACCGTAATAAGCTCTAGCGCAGTGTTTCTCAACCTTGGGCGTTTGAAGATGGGTGGACTTCAACTCCCAGAATTCCCCAGCTAGTGTTGCTGGCTGGGGAATTCTGGGAGTTGAAGTCCACCCATCTTCAAACGCCCAAGGTTGAGAAACACTGCTCTAGCGTCATGATTTCTGAGAGTTAAAGCCCACACCTCTTAAAGTTGCTGGGGTTGAGAAATACAGATAAGTCCTCGACTTATAACAGTGCATTTATTGACCGTTCAAAATTACAATGGCACTGAAAAAAGTTCTACAGAGAGGACCATTTTTCACACTGATGACCAGTACCCCCATGGACATGTGATCCAAGTTCACATGCTGGACAACTGACTCATATTTATGACCGTTACAGTGTCTTGGGGTCATTTTTGAAACCTTCTGACAAGCAAAGGCAATGGGGAAGCCAGATTCACTTAATAAATAGGTTACCCCTTGCATCGTGGACACAAATTGTTTCAACTCCTACCCTCAAAATGTCGCTACAGAGCACTGCACACCAAGACAACTAGACACAAGAATGATTTTTCCTGAACGCCATCACTCTACTAAACAACTAATTGCCTCAACACTTTCAAACTTTTTACTAAATCTGCACTTCTATTTCTACTATTTTTTTCTCATCATTCCTATCATCCTTTTCCTCCCACTTAGGACTATATGACTGTAACTTGTTGCTTGTATCCTAAGATTTTTATTAATATTCATTGTTTCTTCATTGCTTGTTTGACCCCTATGACAATCATTAAGTGTTGTACCACATGATTCTTGACAAATGTATCTCTTTCTTTTATGTACACTGGGAGCATATGCACCAAGACAAATTCCTTGTGTGTCCATTCACACTTGGCCAATAAAAAATTCCATTCCACTAACCAGTGCACTAATATATATGGGTCTATTTATTATATATATGTTGGTGGCTGGGTAGGTAGTGGTGGCTGTGTGTATATACCCACACACCTACATACATACATACAAACACACACACCTGTAAGCCACCTTGAGTCACCATGTTCTTTCTGCGCCAACTCAAGAAGCTCAAACTGCCCAAGGAGCTGCTGATACAGTTCTACAGAGGAATCACTGAGTCTGTCATCTGCACCTCCTTAACTGTCTGGTTTGGTTCTGCAACCCAACAAGACCGACACAGACTTCAGAGGATAATCAGAACTGCAGAAAAAACAATTGCTGCCAATCTGCCTTCCATTGAGGACCTGTATACTGCACGAGTCAAAAAGAGGTCCGTGAAAATATTTACTGACCTCTCACATCCTGGACACAAACTGTTTCAATGCCTACCCTCAAAACCATGCTATGGAGCTCTGTACACCAGAACAACTAGACACAAGTATAGTTTTTGCCCCCAAACGCCATTGCTCTGCTAAACAAATAATTCCCTCAACACTGTCAAACTATTCACTAAGGGCTGAACTATTATTAAACGTCTCATCGTTCCCATCCCCATCTCCTCTCACTTATGACTGTATGATTAATTTGTCGCTTGTATCCTTATGATTTATATTAATATTGATTGTTTTCTGATTGCTTATTTGTACCCTGTGACAATCATTAAGTGTTGTACCTATGATACTTGACAAATGTATCTTTTCTCTTATGTACACTGTGAGGTATGCACCATATATATTTATATCTCTTTTTAGTCAATAAAGAATTCTCTTCTCTTCTTCTCTTCTCCTCTTCTTCTCTTTCATTCCATTCCATTCTATTCTATTTGCGAATAAGCGGCAATATACATTACCTAAAATGAATAAAATAGATTTAAAAAACAACAACTGTGGCAAGATAGATGGTAAAAAGTGGCAAACCCCGCTTAATAAATGTCTCACTTAGCTATAGAAACATTGGGCTCACTTGTGGTCATGAGGACTACCTACCGCTTTAGGCTTAAAACTATAAACAAGAATAATGCTGTGAACTGAGCTGAAATGAAAGAAAAAAGGCAGCTGGTGTGAGTAAGGTTGATGTGCTATTATATTGACCAATTTAAGCCCTGTGCTTGGGGAAGGGGGAGAAAAGAAAGAATAGGGAATGAACCCCCTTCCCTCTGGGCCTGGATGCTTCATCTATCTGCTGCCAACGATGGATCATAATTTCTCCCCCGTTTTTTCACTCCTCTTAATCCATCTCAGGACAAGTGGGAGCAGCAGCAACGCCCAGAAGGGTTGTAGATTGTGAGTGGGAGGATTGTGACTCCCCGCCCTCTGCTCCCTACACATTTGCGCCTTTGAATTATCCACACACCACCCGCTCACCCCCGGTTTTTTGTGATTTTGCTAAAGTTACAGGCTCGGTCTCTCTTCCTCCCCAATCTGGGAAGAGAGAAAGAGCGACAGAAAGAGAGAGAAAAAGAGAGAAGGAAAAAGAAAGAGAGAGAGAGAAAAAGAGAGAGAGAGAAAGAGGGAGAAAGAGAATGAGAGAGAGAAAAAGAGAGAAAGAAAGAGAGAGAAGAGAGAGAGAGAGAGGAGAGTGAGAGAGAAAGAAAGAGAAGAGAAAAAGAGAGAGAGGCAGAAAAGATGCAAAGAAGGGGAGACATGGCTAGTGATCCAGAAAGAAAGAAAGAAAGAGAAAGAGAGAGAGAAAGAAGAGAGAAAAGATGCAAAGACGTGGCTAGTGATGTGGAAAGAGAGTGAGAGAGTGAGAGAGAAGAGAAAGAGAAGAAAAAGAGAGAGAGAAGAAAAAGAGAGAGAGACAGAGACAGACAGAAAAGATGCAAAGGGGAGACTTGGCTAGTGATCTAGAAAGAAAGAGAGAAACTGAGAAAAAAGAGAGAGGAGAAAGAAAGAGAGAGAGAGGGAGAAAGAGAATGAGAGAGAGAAAAAGAGAGAAAGAAAGAGAGAGAAGAGAGAGAGAGAGAGGAGAGTGAGAGAGAAAGAAAGAGAAGAGAAAAAGAGAGACAGGCAGAAAAGATGCAAAGAAGGGGAGACATGGCTAGTGATCCGGAAAGAAAGAAAGAAAGAGAGAGAGAAAGAAGAAAGAAAAGATGCAAAGACGTGGCTAGTGATGTGGAAAGAGAGTGAGAGAGTGAGAGAGAAGAGAAAGAAAGAGAAGAGAAAGAGAGACAGACAGACAGAAAAGATGCAAAGGGGAGACTTGGCTAGTGATCTAGAAAGAAAGAGAGAAACTGAGAAAAAAGAGAGAGGAGAAAGAAAGAAAGAAAGAGCGAGAGAGAAAGAAAGAAAGAAAGAAAGAAAGAAAGAAAGAAAGAAAGAAAGAAAGAAAGAAAGAAAGAAAGAAAGAGAAAAGATGCAAAGAAGGGGGAGTCGTGGCTAGTGATCTGGAAAGAAAGAGAGAGTCGATGCAAAGAAGGGGAGACGTGGCTAGTGATTAGAGGCGGCGGAAAGCATCCGAGCGAAGGAGGAGGAGCTGAAGGGCGCCCGGGCAATGGGGCTGCGCCCACCGTCGTCTTTCCTTCCCAAGTTCTGCCGGGAGCGGGGCTCGGCCGCTAGGGGGCAGCACCCAGCCCGGGTTTCGACTTCAGGCGGGCAGGTTGATTCGACTTCCCCGACTCTTCTCTCGCCTGTAGCATTCAGTCCGGCGCTCATCCTGGACAGGACGGCGAGGAGTCGGGACGGCTTCTGCAGCCGCTGGGGGCTGAAGGGGAGCCGCTCGGGGCTTGGAAGGAAGCGCCTTCCTCCGTTTCCCGCCCAGAAGAGCGGCCGTCGCAGGGTCGGGACGGACGGAATCCTAAAGGAAGAAACTTTGCGGCAGAAGCCAACCGCCGTCGAGTTTTGGGGACGCTAATCCAGCCGCGCAGGTGCACTTTCCCCTCCGCTACACTTTCCCTCGGGAAGCAAAGCAGGCGGCGTCTCCTTCCGAGGCATCTGCGGAACTTTCTGCAACTTGGACGGACCGATTCTGGGGAGCCAGTCCGGCATGGAGCGGCGGTGGCGATCCAAGCGCGCTTGAAGCCTTTGCCGATCCCAGCCACTTTTTCCTTCCAGGTGGAATAGCGCGATCCTAAGCGGAATAACCGCGCAAACGAAGCCGGAGCGCCCCTTTCCTCCTCTCCGCCCGCCAGGAATAAGCAACACCCCCAACTCCGTTGGGTTCCCAGGATGTGACGGACCGAAGGATTTCGATGCCCAGAGCGCAGAGGCTGCCGCGCAGCGCCCGTCCCCTCCAGCTTTAAGGTTGCGCGCGATCCTCTTCCTTTCGCCCAACTTTCGGGCCGCACCGAGGGGAGAGATGAAAGCCAAGGGGGTGACCAGGGATCCCTCGTCTGCCTCGACCTCGTCCACCCAGGACGGCTCGGTCCTCCTGGTGCCTCCTCCTCATCCGTCGGATCGGGATCCTTTCGTGGGCAGAGAGCGGGTCGAAGCCATCGATCTGACCCTGGACGGCCTCCTGTACGCCCGGAGCAGCGAAGACGAGGAGGAAGACGAAGAAGACGAAGAGGAGGAGGAAGAAGACCACGACGGGGAACAAAACCACAAGGACCCGAACCAGCTCTCCTCCATCCAAGAAAGCCCCGGCTTGCCGTCGGGCAAAGACGCTTTGGATCGCGTCCTGGATACTTTCCTGACTTCGGCTCCGGGCCAATCGGACAGCCCCTCGGCGGCGTGGTCGTCATTCTTCGGCTCGGAGATGCCCGATTTGGCCGCTGGGCTCCCCGCCCGCCGCTCCCTCGACGGCAAAGAAGAGGGCGCGCCCCTCGCCGTCGCCGCTTCGCTGCCGCCTCCGCCTCTTTCTCCCTCGGCCGCCGCCTCTCCTTCCCTTTGGAAGGGGGCTAAAGATGCGGAGGGAGCGCCTTTTAAAAGCCCGAGGGGCAGGGCGCCTAAAGGAGAGCAAGCACCCTGCGCGGGGCAGAATAATCTAGTCCCCGGAGCGGCAGAGGCCTCGTCGTCCTGCTCCTCCAATTCTCCTTCCTGCAAGGTTTTGGCGGCTTCGGGCCGCTCCCCTCTGGCCGCCCCTTCGGCCTGCCCCGAGTTCCTCAACGTGCCCATCCTGCCTCTCAACCCGGCTTACTTAGCCGCCCGGACGCGGCAGCTGCTGGACGTGGAAGAGTGCCAGGACTGGAGCCCCTTTTGCGGCCACCCCAACGCCGCGGCCTCGCCCGCCTCCTGCGGCCTCCAGGATTACGCCGGCTTCGTTTACCCGCCCAAAGAGGGGAACCCTCAGCAGGCGCCGCCTCAGCAAGCGCCGCTTTACCTCACGGACTTTCAGCCCGGCTTCAAAATCAAAGAGGAGAGCCTGGCGGCCGCCGTGGCCAAAAACAACACCGGAGGAGGAGGAGGAGCGCATTTGGGTCCCGGGACATTGCCGGTCGCCCCGGACTACGCTACCCCGCTGGCCGCCCCGAAAAATAACATGAGCAGCTTGGAAGCCGCCCAGCCGTCGTCGTCGTCCACCCTGGAGTGCGTCCTCTACAAGGCCGAGGTGGCGGCGGCCGGCGCCCTGCCGGGTTCTTACGGACCAGCGTCTTACAAAGCCTCCGCCGTCGGGGCCCTAGCGCAGCGGGAGGCTCTTTCTTTGCCCTCCACTTCGGGCGCCCCGCCTCAAGCCCTATACCAGCCGCTCGGCTTCCACGGCGGCCAGCAGCCCTTTTATTCGCCTTACCTGGGCTACCTGAGGTAAGTTGGGCTGCTGCTTTCACCCGCCGGGAAAGAGGCTTTCGTGGAATTCTCAGGTGGTGCAAACCGGTTTTCTCCTCTCTCCCCTCCACCCCACCCCCAAGATCCAAAGCACCCTGTCAATATGACTGGCACCTGTCAAGTTATGGAGAACCATAAATAAAGAATATTGAGAGAAATCGGTCTGCCCTCCTTCTGAAGCCCCTCCCCCTCAGGAGGCACATTAAAAAGCTCAGTTTATTTATTTTAATTTATTAATTTCTTTCAATTCGAGGTTTTAGCCTTGTTTGTTTGTTTGTTTATTTCCTTCCTTCTTTCTTTCTTTCTCTTTCTTTATTTTTCCCTCTGTCCCTCCCTCCGTCCCTTCCCCTTCCTTCCTTCCTTCCTTCCTTACTTATTTCCTCCCTCCCTCCTTCCTTCCTTCCTTCCTTCCTCCCTTCCCCTTTCTTTCTTTCTTTCTTTCTCTCTTTCTTTCTTTCTTTCTTTCTTTCTTTCTTTCTTTCTTTCTCTTTCTTTCCCTCCTTTCCTTCCCTCCCTCCCTCTCTCCCTCTTTCCTCCCTCCCTCCCTTTTCCTCCCTTCCTTCCTTCCCTCTCTTCCTCTCTCCTTTCTTATTCCCTCCTCCTTCCCTCCTTTCTTTCTTTCTTTCTTTCTTTTTCTTTCTTTCTTTCTTTCTCTGCTTCCTCTTGGCCTTTCCTACTTTGCCTAGCCCGCTGTTTTGATGATCTACAAAGAAACATCAAGTGACATTTTATGCCAGCTGAATTGAGTAGGCTGTGCACTTATCCTGATCTGGATATTGGGGCTTTCTTTCTTTCTTTCTTTCCTTCCTCCCTCCCTCCCTCCTTCCTTCTTTTCTTCCTTCCATTAGATTTCTATGCTACCCTTCTTCTCAGACTCAAGGCAGCTCACATCAAGAATGTGAGAAAGATAGGAACGAAACTCCTTAAAAAATCTATAACGAACAGAATATCACTGCAGGAAACTTGGGAGTTCGTATAGTAGCAGGGTCTCCAATCTTGGCAACTTTTATGCGGACTTCGACTCCCAGGAAGCTTCGCTGGAACCGGGGAATTCTGGGAGTTGAAATCCTCCAGGAGTTGAGCTCCAGGGCAGGGGGCTCCAAACTTTGCCAACTTTTAAGACTTGTGGACTTCAACTTCTGAGTCTTAAAAGTTGCCAAGGTTGGAGACCTCTGTTCCAGGGGATTTCTGTCCCAGGGGAATTATTCAGTCCTCCAGGGGGATTCTGGGAGTTGAAATCCTGGAGAAGTTCTTCAGGGAGTTGAAGTCCTCTAGGCTTTGCAAGTTGCAAAGGTTGGAGATTCCTGTTCTAGCCCAACCTCCTGCTCAAGCAGGAAATCCTAGACCATTTTAGACAAATGACTGTCCAATCTCTTCTTAAAAGCCTGCAGTGTTGGAGCATTGGACACTGGAAGTTTTTAAACAGATGTTGGATAACCATCTGTCTGAAGTAGTGTAGGCTTTCCTGCCTAAGCAGGGGGTTGGACTAGAAGACCTCCAAGGTCCCTTCCAATTCTGTTGTTATTATTTACAACTTCAGAAAGCAAGTCAATCTTGGGTCTGGATTTGTTCACTCCCCTGCCCCTTGTCGCTTTTGAAGTCCAGCAGCTACTCTAAGACAGTTTTCCCTACAGCTAGAAAGAATATGGAAATAACAACAACAACAACAACAACAACAACAACAACAACAACAACAACAACAGAGTTGGGAGGGACAGGGTCTTTTAGTCCAACCCCCTGCTTAGGCAGGAAACCCTACACTACTCCAGACAAAATGGTTATCCAATGTCTTCTTAAAAACTTCCAGTGTTGGAGCATTCACAACTTCTGAAGACAAATTGCTCCACTGGTTAATTGTTCTAACTGTCAGGAAATTTCTCCTTGGTTCTAAGTTGCTTCTCTCCTTGTTTAGTTTCCTCCCATTGTTTCTTGTTTTACCCTCAGGTGCTTTAGAAAATAGCTTGACTCCCTCTTCTTTGTGGCAACCCCGAGATATTGCAACCCTGCTATCGTGTCTCCCCTAGTTCTTCCATTCATCAAACTAAACATACCCAGTTTCCTGCAAACATTTTTCATATGTTTTAGCCTCCAGTCCCCTAATCCAGTGTTTCCCAACCTTGGCAATTTGAAGATATTTGGACTTCAACTCCCAGAATTCCCCAGCCAGCTGGCTGGGGAATTCTGGGAGTTGAAGTCCAAATATCTTCAAGTTGCCAAGGTTGGGAAACACTGCCCTAATAGAAACATAGAAACATAGAAGTCTGATGGCAGAAAAAGACCTCATGGTCCATCTAGTCTGCCCTTATACTATTTTCTGTATTTTATCTTAGGATGGATATATGTTTATCCCAGGCATGTTTAAATTCAGTTACCGTGGATTTATCTACCACGTCTGCTGGAAGTTTGTTCCAAGGATCTACTACTCTTTCAGTAAAATAATATTTTCTCATGTTGCTTTTAATCATCTTTCTTGCTCTTCTCTGCACTCTTTCTAGAGTTTCAGGCTCCTCAGGGTAGTTGCTAAGAATTGAAAATGACTTAAAGAGTACACCATTATCATTAAAAAAAACGGTGGCTAATTTTTCACCCAGGTCAGCTTGACTTTTGATGGGCATTTCCACAGGGTGTCCTTGGCAAAAATTACACTGTTTTCTTTTTAGAGGTTGATCAATTTTCCAGTCCAGCCTACGTCGTCTCCGAGTGGTGTCCCATCCTTAGGAGATATAACTGTGCTTAGTTCATGTATTTATTTTATTCATTGGAGTTGCAGCTTGCATCCCACCATTACTTTATAAGTAACTCAAGATGGCAGATATACCTAAAACTCCTTCTTATTTGCCCCAGTGACAACAACTCTGTCAGGTGGAATGGGCTGCAGGAGACTGATTGTAGTGAAGGGCTGTAATTTTTTTTTACTACCACAATGTGGGCGTGGCTTATTTTGTGGGTGTGGCTTGATGGTCATGTGACCGGATGGGAGTGGCTTGCTGGCCATGTGACCAGGCGGCAGTGGATTAACAATCATGTGACTGGAGGTGGCTTAAAGGTGCTGTGACTGAGTGGGAGTGGCTTACCGATCAAGATAAGTTTTCAAATAGGTGCTTGGACTAATTCAGTGGATTAAATCACATTATCTGAATGGCTATCAAAAATAAAAGCATTATTTGTTGAGGAGTACAGTAGCATTTTAAGGTTTTGTACTGAACCCACAAGGTTCAGTATGATAACAGATTAGGCAAGTAGCTCAGTTCTAGATAATGATTAAAATGATTAAAGCATTTATGGGTAAAAACATACTATTTCATTAATTCCTATTTTAAAAGTAATTAAGGATCATACTAAGTTACTAGAGAAGGAAGGACAATAAAAAACTATTAACTATTCAATAAATAGTGCATAAACTTACTACCCACACTGTGTCCCGTTCCCCTCCCATTCTCCGTGGGGGCAGCAGCCCATTGCTGCTGAGTTTCTGACCTAAAGTCTCTCAGATGGTTTTCATGTCTAAAGTGGGACTAGAACTCTCAATCTCCCGGTTTCTGGCTCGGCCCCTTCCAAGGGGTCCCAAATTTGGCAACTTTAAGACTTGCGGACTTCAACTCCCAGAATTCTCCAGCACTGACTTTAAGATGTGTGGACTGCAACTCCCAGAATTCTCCAATGCTGGCTGGGGACTTCTGGGAGTTGAAGTCCACAAGTCTTACAGTTGCCAAGTTTGAAGATCTCTGGGCTACTTTACTTCCCTAGAAAAATCAGACAGGATCTGCTCAATACTGCCATCTACTGTGACCCTATTGCATTCTCCTGCTACACTGTTGTCATTTTACTAGAATGTCTTATCTCCCAGTTAATGTTCCTTACAAGGCATTCCATTAATGTTGGACTACAAATCCCATCTCCCTCATACTGGAAAGTTAGAGATGTTGTCATCTGGCTCCCCTTTGAAAGGCACCAGTTTGGAGAAGTTTGGTAAAATATTAAAGCTGTTCAGTGGAGCAGGACAATTTGACAGCTATGAGCCATTATTAAAGTAGAATAGAATAGAATTTATTGGCCAAGTGTGATTGGACACACAAGGAATTTGTCTTGGTGCATATGCTCTCAGCGTACATAAAATAAAATATACATTCGTCAAGAATCATGTGGTACAACACTTAATGATTGTCATAGGGGTCAAATAAGCAATGAAGAAGCAATACAGTATTAATAAAAATCTTAGGATATAAGCAACAAGTTACAGTCATACAGTCAACATGGGAGGAAATGGGTGATAGGAATGATGAGAAAAACTAGTAGAATAGAAGTGCAGATTTAGTAGAAAGTCTGACAGTGTTGAGGGAATTATTTGTTTAGTAGAGTGATGGCGTTTGGAAAAAAAAACTGTTCTTGTGTCTAGTTGTCTTGGTGTGCAGTGCTCTGTAGCGACGTTTTGAGGGTAGGAGTTGAAACAATTTGTGTCCAGGATGTGAGGGGTCAGTAAATATTTTCTCCGCCCTCTTTTTGACTTGTGCAGTACACAGGTCCTCAATGGAAGGCAGGTTGGCAGCAATTGTTTTTTCTGCAGTTCTGATTCTCCTCTGAAGTCTGTGTCGGTCCTGTTGGATTGCAGCACCAAACCAGGCAGTTATAGAGGTGCAGATGACAGACTCAATGATTCCTCTGTAGAACTGTATCAGCAGCTCCTTGGGCAGTTTGAGCTTCCTGAGCTGGCGCAGAAAGAACATTCTTTGTTGTGCTTTTTTGATGATGTTTTTGATGTTAGGTGACCATTTTAGGTCTTGAGATATGATAGAACCTAGAAATTATTAAAGTATGGATCATAATAAGGCCTTTTTGGTTTTTCCGCTTAATTCCAAATAGCCTTTTCCCATTTCTCAGGATTCTCAAACACGTACTCCCAGGTTATCTGGAGAGCTTCAGGTTGAAGAAAGGGGCTGCCATAAAGATGAGGGGGTCAACCTATTTTCCAAAGCACCAGGGCAAGAGAAGATTAGATTAGATTATTATTAGAGTTGGAAGGGACCTTGTAGGTCATCTAGTCTAACCCCCTGCTCTAGCAAGAGTCCCTACACCATTTGGGACTAATGGCAGTCCAATCTCCCTTTGAAAGGACCAATGGATGGACAATTAATCAAGGAGAGAAGCAATCTAAGAACCCAAATGGCAGTGTCCGGGCAGGTGGGCATCGCTACCTGCTCTCTGACCACCCGTAGGCACGCCTGAAAAGGGAGATTTCACCCCTGGTGCTCTATCATTGGAGGCTTCCAAGAACAGACTGGACAGCTACTTGTCCAGAATGGTATGTGGTTCTCAACCTTTCTAATGCCTCGGACCCCTTAATACAGTTCCTCATGTTGTGGTGACCCCCAACCTTAAATCTAGCACCAATTCTCCCAACAGAGCTTTAAGCTGATTGGCAGGAAGGTCAGAGGGACACACCCACTGTAAATGCCTGATTGGTCAGATTGTAAAAATGAGGTCCAAGGCGCCAGAATAGAAACTTTAGTTCCTAACACCATGGGAAATTTGTCTTTTTTCATGGACTTAGGCGACCCCTATGAAACGGTTGTTCAACCCCCAAAGGGGTCCCGACCCCCAGGTTGAGAACCCTTATTCTATAAAATCTCCTGCTTGAGCAGAGATTTGGACTAGATGACCTCCAAGGTCTCTTCCAACTCTGTTATTCTATGTTAAGATGTTTGGGATAAGACTCTTATGACTAATAATGGTTATCTGGTTGTTCATTTTAGTTGCTTGAGGCTGTGGCTTCATTGTAGGACTGGTTTTTGAATGGACAAAAGTAGGCTGCAGTTGTTAATGATTAAATGTGCATTGGCTAATGGCGATAATTCATGATCGTGACAATTCATTATTCTGCAAAACCATTTGCATTTTCAGCATGGGAATGTCAGTTACAGCTGTTCGTTATCTGATTTCCTCTTTTTTGAAAAAAAAACCCCTTTTGATCTTGTTCGTTGATACTTATTGAAAGTTTTCTTCAACTGCAGATTTTAAAATATTGAGTTGACACCCCCTTTTGGATTAGCATTGAAATAAATTAAATTCACAGGAACGTTTCCTATTTTTCACACGGCCCTTTGCTGTGTGACCGGAAATTAAAATATAATTGACAGAGTTGCTATGAGAATAAAATAGAATAGAGTAGAATTCTTTATTGGCAAAGTCTGATTGGACACACAAGGGATTTGGTGTATATGCTCTCAGGGAACATAAAGGAAAATATACATTTGTCAAGAATCATGAGGTACAACCAGGGGGGCCTGCTGCCCGGATGGGGGGGACGACGCAGTGGGGTAGCAAAAATGGAGCTCCACCCCAGAACACCCAATTTGCATTGAAAGATGTTGAAAGAAAATGCATAAGCCCCGCCCACAGTGTGGTAGTAAAAATTTTGGTAGCCCTTCACTGGGTACAACACTTAATGATTGTCATAGGGGTCAAATAAGCAATGAGGAAACAATCAATATTAATAAAAATCTTAAGGATACAAGCAACAAGTTACATAATAAGTGGGGGAAATGGGTGATAGGAATGATGAGAAAAAACTAGTAGTAATAGTAGTGCAGATTTAGTAAATAGTTTGATAGTGTTGAGGGAATTGTTTGTTTAACAGAGTGATGGCGTTCAAGAAACAACTGTTCTTGTGTCTAGTTGTCTTGGTGTGCAGTGCTCTGTAGTGATGTTTTGAGGGTAGGAGTTGAAATAGTTTATGTCCATGATGTGAGGGGTCAGTAAATATTTTCCCCGCCCTCTTTTTGACTCGTGCAGTATACAGGTCCTCAATGGAAGGCAGGTTGGCAGCAATTGTTTTTTCTGAAGTTCTGATTATCCTCTAAAGTCTGTGTCGGTCTTGTTGGGTTGCAGCACCAAACCAGACAGTTATAGAGGTGCAGATGACAGACTCAATGATTCCTCTGTAGAACTGTATCAGCAGCTCCTTGGGCAGTTTGAGCTTCCTGAGTTGGAGCAGAAAGAACATTCTTGGTTGTGCTTTTTTGATGACGTTTTTGATGTTAGCTGAAAACGATACACAATGGTACCTCTACTTAAGAACTTAATTCGTTCCGTGACCAGGTTCTTAAGTAGAAACGTTCTTAAGTAGAAGCAACTTTTCCCATAGGAACCAATGTAAAAGCAAATAATGCGTGCAAACCCATTAGGAAAGAAATAAAAGCTCAGAATTTGGGTGGGAGGAGCCCGAGATGGCCAGGATTAAAGGGGGAATGGCAGGAAACTGTCCGGGCCTTCATGCTGGGAAATTTTTCCGGGCTCAGGTTCTTAAGTAGAAAATAGTTCTTAAGTAGAGGTAAAAAAAATCTTGAACACCTGGTTCTTATCTAGAAAAGTTCTTAAGTAGAGGTGGTCTTAAGTAGAGGTACCACTGTACTTTGTGTCACCCTGGAAAAAGGAAAGTTCTGAATATACTAAAAATATAATTATGTAAACCCTTTTCCCTATTCCATTCATCCTTGCAACTCTCCATTAATGAATCTCATTACATACACTGACGTTACTGTAAGTGTCAGAAGTTGTTTTTGCTTATTATGAGTCAAGCTTCTACAGTACAAATGATGTTAAAAAAAATACGAACAGCTGGCATGCGGATAACTGTGACTTGCGGGATAAATACAAGCTGTTTCTCCTAAACCAGCGATGGCGAACCTTTTAGACACCGAGTGCCCAAACTGCTTATGCGCATGCCCTAGTTGAAAGGTGCACACACACGCTTGTGAATGTGAGGAATGTGTACACACAGACATGTGCATGCACAGACATCAGAGATGGGCCGCTACCGGAATGGTCAGGTGCAACACTCTGGTAGCAATTTTCGGGATGCGCACGCAACTCCGCCTCCCTGACATGTGCACATGTGCCCCCTCGTGAGATGCCACATAAATCCTGTTGTGGTTAGCTCTGGCCCAGCTCCTGCCCCAAGGACTGTGGATGTAGGGGAGACATCCACATGCTGCAGGCCTGTTTTGCCCCCGGTGGAATCTGATGATGAAGGCTCCTCTGACCAAGAAGACATGAGTGGCTGTATCATTAACTCTTGTTCCGAATCCAAGGAGGAGCTAGATAATTGATCTCCTTCTGAGCTGTCTGCCCCACACTCCTCCTCCCTGTCACTCATGTCTTCTTGGTCAGAGGAGCCTTCATCAGCAGATTCCACCGGTGGGGGCAAAACAGGCCTGCAGCATGTGGATGTCTCCCCCACATCCACAGTCCTTGGAGCATGAGTTGGGCCAGAGCTAACCACAACAGAATGAATGTGATGTACTGGTGCCTTGAGGCTGTTAGGATCTGGATGGGAGTCAACAGACTCAGATTTAACCCAGACTAGACCGAGTGGCTGTGGATATTGCCTCCTAAAAACTATGTCAACTGTCCATCCTCGACTCTTGGGGTGGGGAGAAATTGTCCCCCTCAAAACGGGGTTTGAAATTTGGATACTACTACTACTACTACTATTTATTGTAGTAATAGTTATTGGGAGGAGAAAACATTTGTTAAGTGAGACTGTTAAGTAAAATGGGACAGTTTTATGACTTTTCTTGCCACAGTTTTTAATTGAATCACTGCAGTTGTTTAGTAAATAACCCGGTTGTTAAGTGAATCTGGTTTGCTTGTCTGTGCGTGCATCCTGGCGATATTTCGCTTCTGCTCATGAACAAGAAGCAAAATCTCGCAGCAAAGGGATGTGCGTTTCAGTGATTTTTTTTCTTCTGCATGCGCAGAAGCAAAAAACCACCGAAATCCTGTGTGTGTGTGCGTCCCCTCATGAGACTTTGCTCCTGCGCGTGGACGGAAGCAAAATATCATCGGGATGTATGCACACGCACACCAGTGACCTCAAGCTGCTCCATTTTTACTACCAGTGTGGCATCCTCATCCGTAGCGGTAGGAATCCGATACTGATTATGGGATCATTGAAAGAAAAAAAAATAAAAGACCATGGGAATTCTGTGATTCATGTGAACTGGTCATAAATCACTTTTTAAAGTGCTGTTGTAATTTTGAAAGATTGCTAAATGAATGGTTGTACCTGCTTTCATATATTTTAATCCTTCTAAACCACTTTTCTCCCAGTAAGCTTTCTCATTCCGCAGTAAGCACAGTTAGTGGTTTTTTATTTTAATTTTCTTTAGATACATCATTCCCATGCACCCAATTTCTTATTTCATGATTTATTTTCATGCTTTCCATACTGATTCTGCTTCTATTATGTACCGTATTTTCTTTCTTTCTTTCTTTCTTTCTTTCTCTCTCTCTCTCTCTCTCTCTCTCTCTCTCTTCTTTCTTTCTTTCTTTCTATTTCTTTCTTTCTTTCCTTCCTTCCTTCCTTCTTTCTTTTCTCTCTTTCCTCTCTTTCTTTCTTTCTTTCTTTCTCTCTCTCTCTCTCCCTCTCTCTTTCTTTCTTTCTTTCTCTGCTTCCCCTGGCCTTTCCTACTTTGCCTAGCCCGCTGTTTTGATGATCTATAAAGAAACATCAAGTGACATTTTATGCCAGCTGAATTGAGTGGGCTGTGCACTTATCCTGATCTGGATATTGGGGCTTGATTGGAAATAACTTTGCTGGGTGCAAAGTTAAACTGGAAATGACTATAACCAACAAAGTTAAAAAAACCTCCCTTGAGATCTTTGTGGGTGTGTCCATTCAATTTTTATGGTGATCCTGTGGTTTGCATTTCTTCTGATAATCAGAAGAGAATTCTTTTGGATTAACTGATGTCTCCCTTCCAAGAATTAGCAAGGATGGGCCATGCTTAGCTTCCCTTAAATAGCTTTTCATTAGCCTCTGGATGATCCAATTTGATTTCCTGTTGCTAAAGGCCAGAGGGGAAGACTCCTTGCTTCCTTCCTTCCATTGTTTTTTTTCCCAAATTGGGGAAAAAAATATCCATTAATGGATCTATTGAAAACCAAACTTTCGTCCAATAATTCTCTTCCTCTGCTATGTGTGCCAGCAATGGGAAGAAGTGATTTATCTCTCAGTGCTTAAGAGGTGACTGAACAGCTGAGTGCGGGGAAATAAATAACACTCCAGGAGCTGCTGCAGAGTAGCCAGCCATAATTTACTGTGAGCTGAGCTCCACTTCACTCTCAAGTTTAGTTTTCTTCCTCCAGCAACTGGATCTTAAAGTGTATTTTGCACATTTCAACCTCTTTTTAAAAGGAATATTGCTTCAAACGATGCTAGGAAATAGAATACTCAAATAAGATTTGACAAATATATTTATTTATTTATTTATTTATTATTATTATTATTCATTATTCATTATTTATTTATTTATTCATTATTTATTTATTTATTTATTTATTATTTATTTATTTGTTTATTATTTATTTATTTATTTATTATTCATTCTTTATTTATTTATTATTTATTATTTATTATTTATTATTTATTATTTATTATTTATTTATTATCTATCATTCATTCATTCATTCATTCATTCATTCATTCATTCATTCATTCATCCATCCAATACACAAATACATAGGAAGAAAAATAGACATGTGATAATATAAAAAGAGGGTGAAGGTGAACTTAGAGGAGAGGATATATGAAAGGGAGAGAATATATAAGACAGGTGAAAGAAAGGAAAGACAATTGGACAGGGGACGAAAGGCACACCAGTGCACTTATGTACTCCCCTTACTGGCCTCTTAGGAACCTGGAGAGGTCAATCGTGGAGAGTCTAAGGGAGAAGTGTTGGGGGTTAGGGGCTGACACTATTGAGTCCGGTAATGAGTTCCACGCTTCAATAACTCGATTGTTGAAATCATATTTTTTACAGTCAAGTTTGGCGCGGTTCGTATTAAGTTTGAATCTGTTGCGTGCTCTTGTGTTATTGATGTTGAAGCTGAAGTAGTCATTGGCTGGTAAGACATTGCAGCATATGATCTTGTGGGCTATACTCAGATCGTGTTTTAGGCGTCGTAGTTCTAGGCTTTCTAGGCCCAGGATTGTTAGTCTATTTTCGTAAGATATTCTGTTTTGAGTGGAGGAGTGAAGGGCTCTTCTGGTGAAATATCTTTGGACATTTTCAAGGGTGTTGATGTCTGAGATGTGGTATATATTTGCATATTAAAGTTGGACGTTGGAGTGGATTTATTCCATTGCTTGTTTAACCTAGTTTGTAAAGAGATGGTCTAATTTGTAAAAAGATGGTGTGAGGACCTAAGATTCTTGTCCAAGGCCTGTTTATCGACAGCCCAGGAACTGGGAGAGAAGACTGAGTAAATCTATAGAGACGGAATATGTTGTTGTTGCTGCTGGCTCAACTGAGCAATTTTGCTCTTGGCTTCCTCGTTGGAAACCCTGAGCTGGAGATTTCCTTCCATGAGATGAGGATGTGCTTCTGTGTTTTGCTGTAGGGTACCCCTATTAATAAAACTTTATGTTTTCATTTTTTTTTTTAAAGAAATATACAGACATGTAAGAAGGAAATTATGAACTGAATTCTCAGTGCTTTTACAAAAATGTCCAGACGGTTCTATTGCTAGATGTGTTTATTCTGACATGTATTTATATAAAAGATACATCCTTTGGGGTTGGGGGTGGCAAGGCTTTCATTTGCCTATAACCAGATCTCCCACCCCCTTATGTGTCACAGATGGAAGTAGATGAGCATTTACAAGGGACAGTTTAATAGCTCCCTGCAAGAGCTGTTAAATCAGTCCTGCAACCTAAGAGAGGGCTGACTTGTATTCATAACTCTTTTGAAAAAAAATCTTTCTTATTAATCAAGTACGTGCACCTATATGTTTTTCTAAACCCCTTAGGATTTGACTGTCCTTTGTAGAGTAAGGTTTGCTGCTGCTTCCTTCTTGACTTTCTGTTTCTTATTTTTTTGTCTATTATCTTTAGGTCTGATGCCGAAGCTGGTCAGAGCCCTCAGTATGGGTTTGAACCGTTGCCCCAGAAGATCTGCCTTATCTGTGGTGATGAAGCTTCTGGGTGCCATTATGGTGTCCTGACCTGTGGAAGCTGCAAAGTCTTCTTCAAAAGAGCAATGGAAGGTATGTGTGGCTTACAGTGGCTTTTCTTCTTCTGGTTGAAATTGGTTTTAAAAAAAAAAATATTTTTATTACAATTTTCCAATTGAAAACCAAAAGCAACACCAATTGGCTATTGTTGTACACAAACACACACACACACATATATATATGGTAATGTGCAGCTAAATTTTTTACTACCACTGTGGGTGTGGCCTGTTTTGTGGGTGTGGCTTGATGATCATGTGACTGGGTAGGAGTGGCTTGCTGGCCATGTGACCAGTTGGGATTGGCTTGAACGATCATCATCGTGCAAGTGAACTTACAACCTCACCAGTGTCACTCTCTAGGGTGACAATTTGCTTTGCATTTCCCGTGCTCTCCTTCCTGGGTTGCCCCCTGCCTCAGGCTGGGTAGCTAGGCGAATGGGTGCCAATCAGCTGTTGAGAAAAGATGGGGGAGGAAATGGGCCCCCTGCAACTCCTGCCGGTGTTGGGCTGCCTGCCACTTTCCGAGGAGGAAGAGGAGGATGGGAGGGGGGATGGTCAGCTGGAACTGGCATGGTCAGCTGGAACTGGACACACATCTTTATTTTTGCTGGTGGAACTGTATTTCACCCCGTCCTGCCTGCTGCCCACCCCTGCATATGTATGTATGTAAGTAAGTATGTATGTATGTATGTATGTATGTATGTATGTATATGTATATATTTTCCTCATTCAATATATACACTATTACCTATTATCCCATAATTCCATATTCTTATTCATATTTATATACACTATATACATTATATTACAGTCATTTAAGTTTAATGTTACACCTCTGACATTCCCTCTTTATTCACACATTTCATTCTTACTTAAATTTATAGATTAATTTTGCTTTTCTTCTCGAGTAAATCATACCAGCTATTCCAAATTTTGTAATAGCCCTTCTCTCTTAATTCCATGGTTAATCTACTCATTTCAGCATGTTCTAGTACCTTTTTCACAATCTTCGCATTGGGGGGGGGGGTTCTTACCCTTCTTCCAATTCTGTGCAAAAGTGATTCTTGCTGCCGTTAATATCTGTTGTAAAATGTAATAAATTTCCTTTTTCACATTTTCCCCAAAGAAATAATTCTGGTTTCAATTCCAATTTTCGTTCTGTTATTTCTTCAAGCCAATGTTTAATTTTCTTTCAGAATTGTTGAGCTTCGGGACATGTCTGGTTGAAATTGTTATTTGTTGATAGACTTTGTGGTAATGTAGGCCAACAACATGTCACCCACGGATAGTATGTGTGTCTGGATGTATATGTGGGAGGTGATTGGAGGTTGTTTCTATAATACGATCTTGGGCATATGCCCTTCATGCTGCTAGGGAACCAGAGGAATTGAAATAAACCAAAGGTAACATGATAAATTGGGCTAAAAATATTGGCCATACAATTCATTTAGACCAATGGGAAAAAATATGGCACACCAATTATAAAATCACAAAATCTACTGCATACAAAGAAAATGCAATTAAAATGTTCTATAGGTGGCACATGCCACCAGCAAGGCTAGCTAAAATGTATACCAACCTTAAACCTAATTGTTAGAAATGTGGAGAGAAACAGGGCTCATATTTCCACATGTGGTGGACCTGTAAACAAGTTAAAGGAATTTAGCATAAACTTCAAAAATGGATAAAAGAAATAATTAAGATTGAATTAGAAATTAAGCCGGAAATATTTTTGCTTGGTATTATTGAAAATCAGATGAAAAAGGAACAGTACTATTTGATACAACACCTAATAACATCAACAAGAATAACCATAGCCCAATTCTGGAAAAACGAAGCAATGCCGAATGAACGGAACCTAATAAAAAAAATGTTGGACTGTGCTGAAGCAGACAAGCTAACATTGGAGCTAAAAAAACAAGATAACTCAAAATACCATCAGATTTGGAAAGACTTCTACACATGGTTGAATAAAAGAACAACTACTAGTAGAGCTGCGTGATAAAGAAATGTTATAAATTAAAACTACTAAAGAATTAATACAACTCTTTTTTCTGTCTATTTAATGGAATATACATTAGGTATATTCTACTATTAGCTATAAAATAAGAATGTAAATGCAATATTATATAATATAAATCACAAACTACATGTTTATGATTAAACCATTGGTGTTAATACCGCTAAGAACAAAAGGAGGGGAGGGAAGATATATAATACACTTGTCTTTTAATTTTTGTGTGCATATTGTATATTGTTTAGATGCAAATGTATTGTCTGTCATTATTGTTTAAATGTTTATATGTAAATAAAAATTATTTTTTTAAAAATAAACCAAATAAGTCATTAAGGATGAATAAGGAAACCGATTTCCAATGATGAAAAAAATATAGAAGAAATGGATGTCAGAACTACAGTAATCATGGACACAATCAAGAAGAGATGTTAAAGCCAAGAAGGCTAAAAGAAACTTAAAGTAGTATTTCAAAGTTGTTAGAAGATACTATTAGAAGAATTACAACAACGTTTGAAGATGAAAACAGACATGGAACGTGTTCCAAAAATTCTCTGAATTTAGAAGAAGGTTCCAACTTCAACCTAAAGGATGTCAATGGACAAATAGCTGATTCAAAAAAATATGAAAGATGAAAGAAATATACTGTAAAAGATATTTTAGCAGATTTTTCCCTACTTACAAGAACCTCTATTATTAGAAGATGAAATTAAACCAGCACTCCAATCTTACTGAGTCAGCTTTCAGGAGCTGATCAGCTATCAACAATAAAGGAATGAAGCAATCAAGAAATAGGCTACAGACTAGCACTTGGTACAATAGTCACCAAGGCCTGGAAAAAGACATTTGGATGCTATGATATGTCTGTATGTAAAGGTACTTACTTAAAGCAGGGGTCCTGAACCCTCGGTCTGTGAACTGGCACCAGAAACCAGTCCACACAATTAATCAAAGCCCCATCTGTGGGACACAGGCAGCACCCAAAATCATGCTCCCCTCTGGTCTGTAGAAAAACTTCTGTCCATGGAACCGGTTCCTGGTGCCCAAACGATTGTGGATCACTGACTTAAAGGTAAGCAAGCTGTTGTGTTCGTTTAAATAATTGAAGAAAATCACTGATTGGTTAAGACGCGGCTTAATGTAAGTTGCCGCCAAAGTTAAACAGTTGTCAGTTAGAAAAGCCCGCGCTTTAGAAAAGGTATAAATAGGGCAACGGGTTAGCCGTTGCCCTTGTTGGGAGTTGCTTTACTGGAGAACGCTTGCTCGTTGTGTTTTATTGAATAAACGTGTTACGGTTCAACAGAAGTCTCCGGTGCAGTGATTTAACAGTGGCGACGAGGAGGTCGAACTCCCGCCAAGCAACCATGAGTTCGGTCATGGCTCCACCACCACCTTTCTTCAATTCAGACTCGGAATCCTGGAGATCATACATGTCCAAATTAGCAATGCAGGCAAGGGTTCCTTGTCTCCGGCGCTACTGGTGCATTCCAGTAGGCAGGCACGCACACATCAGTGTGAAATTTGCTTCTGCGCGTGCACTGGAAGTGAAATTTCACATGAGATTTCACGTGCGCGGGGGTAAGATTTTGCCGATTTTTACCAACTTGATGATGCATAATCCGTCAGTCAATCAATCAAATCAATTCCATTAGCTTTACAGCTATTCTGCTAACTGACAGCAGTTCAATCCTGACTAGCTCAATGTCGATTCAACCTTCCATCCCTCCAAGGACAGTAAAAATGAAGACCCAGATTATTAGGGGCAAGATGCTGACTCTATAAAACTGCTTGGAGGGGACTGTAAAGCAATGTGAAGCTGTATGTACGTCTAAGTGCAACTGCTATTATACTGTACATAGCAAACTTAAGAATAGGATTTCTTAGTTGCTTCTACGCAAAACGTCATAGAATCTCTTTAGGCTACATTCAAGAGGACGATCTTTGATTAAAGTGGACATGTACAGTTAACATGTATCATGTTGAAGATTAATTAAGCAGTGCTTAATTATTTAATTATAAAAATATTAAAACAATTACAGTGTTCCCTCGATTTTCGCGGGTTCGAACTTCACGAAAAGTCTATACCACGGTTTTTCAAAAATATTAATTAAAAAATATTTTGCGGGTTTTTTCCCTATACCACGATTCTCCCTGCCCAATGACGTCATATGTCATCGCCAAACTTTCATCTGCCTTTAATAAATATTTTTTTAATAAACTTTAATAAATAAACATGGTGAGTAATGATCTAAATGGTTGCTAAGGGAATGGGAAATTGCACTTTAGGAGTTTAAAGTGTTAAGTGAAGGCTTGTGATACTGTTCATAGCCCAAAATAGTGTACTTACTTCCGCATCTCTACTTCGCGGAAATTCAACTTTCGCGGGCGGTGTCGGAACGCATCCCCCGCGAAAATCGAGGGAACACTGTACTCCCTTTTAATAATGTAAACAATACAGTTAAAAGATTAACAGAGTATTGACTGATGAGTCAATATGAAATGCTTGCATCTACTGCTGTTCATTTTTAACTGTATTGTTTAAATTATTATTTATTTATTTATTATTTATTGGATTTATATGCCACCCCTCCTTAATATCATTAAGAGAGGGTTAACATGTACTATATTGGAAAGACAGTGCTCAATTGTTTACTTAATTATATTTAAAAAATCATTTTAGGAGAGACTTTTTTTTTGTAATACACAGGAGGAAAGCTTCTTTTAAGACAATGTCTGCCTTAATATGTGAATATATCATCTGAAAATGTTGGCTAGCTTTGCCCAGTTGTAAATTTTATTTGACATGCAACTGAATAGTTTTCTAAAATGTAGAAATATCCATTAGGTAGCTAGCTAGTGGTACCTTCCTTCCACTGATGACCGAAAGAATTGGTCTGGACTGAAATAATGGTTAGAAGAAGGTCAAAGGTTCAGTCACTGTCAGCTATGCAACAAATGATACAAAAGATTTCGCTGCAAGAAAAGAAATGAGTTGTTTCCTTTCCTTTCATTTTTCTATAGCACAGTTTCAACCATTTTAGACATAATGGAAGATTCCGCTCAAGAGCTATTTCAACTCCTTTTAAAAAGTTGATTCCTTCCTTAACTCTATATTTAACATTTATGAGATATGTGCGCCCCTCAAACTAAGATTTGGATTATGTATTATTTCACATAATTTTGGTTTCCCTAAACATGGGACAGAAGCAAGCATTCCTCCTCCGTGGCTCACTCCGGATTATTAGAACTTGTACCTAAACAGATCTGTGTGGCCAGGGTTACATTTTACATTCCAAGTCATTTTGGTGGGAATCAGCGCAGTTTACTGTATGAGTGTTGGGAGAAAACCTCCTTGCTTCAGAAGGATTATGATGAAGCTTCCTAAAAATATATGTGTGGCTGATGCAAAAGGAAAGCAATAAAAATGAAAGGTAGACATTATAATGCCGGGGACTTGTGTGGGAAAATGCTTTGTGGAATATTGTGAGTCTTTCTGAATAAATATGCTTTTATGCTTTTAAATATAGCACGCAAAAATACTTTCAGATTTTTTAGCCCATAAATGAACATGTTGTAGTACTTTTTTTAAGATGCCACAAATTTTTCTGTTATACTAATGGAAGTAGTCATATTATAACCATGATGGCGAACCTATGGCACGCGTGCCACAGGTGGCACACGGAGCCATATCAGCTCCAGCTCGTATGTGCACACTAGCCAGCTGATTTTTGGCCTTGGGGAAGGTGATTTTGTCCCCTGGAGGCTTCAGGGAAGCCCTGGAGTGCAAAAAATGGCCAAATGGGCAAACCAGAAGTATGGAAAAATGTACCTCCGGTTGCCCATTGTGCTATTTTTCACATTCTGGGGCTTCAGGAAGCTTCCCTGAAGGCTCCGGAGTGCAAAAAACAACACAACGGACAAACCGGAAACCCATTTTCCCAAACTTTCGGTTTGCCCCTTTGACTGTTTTTTCACTGTACCAGGCTTGAGTTCCTCGTGTGAGATTTCTCTTGCTGCACATGCGCAGAAGCCAAATGTCACGCGGGGGTGTGCATGCACGCATCAGGGCACGGAGATTACCCTGATTACCATGTAAGTAGATCAGTTTTTACTATTAAGAAATGAGATATAATATTTGAGATTCACTGCTCTGAAAAGATGCACACACATCTTAGAAAATGAAAGATAAACAAGACTCTGATTATTATAAAATTTGGGGGAAGTTTTATGATTGTATGGAACATTAAAAGATAAATAGATATTAATATTTAGTTATTTTGGGGAAGGATGAGATTTGAAAATTGAATTAAACTTTTGTTAGCCAGATGGCAAGATAAGAATTGGTGGTAGCATTATATAATGATACGACACAAATTTACTTATTAATAAGAATTTAAACATAGAGAATTTTCTAATACAGCTTATGTGATATATGATAAGTATTTTTTCTATTTTAGATATAATGTATATAGAACGATAGTAATTACAGGATAAATTGATATTGGATTAATTAACTCAATGTAGAAATGAAAATTTATTATTTATTTATTTATTTATTTATTTATTTATTTATTTATTGATTGGATTTGTATGCCGCCCCTCTATGCAGACTCAGAGCGGCTAACAACAATGATAAAAAACAACATGTAACAATCCAATTTAATAAAACAACTAAAAACCCTTATTATAAAAACCAAACATACACACAAAAATACCATACATAACTTGTAATGGCCTAGGGGAAGGAATATCCTAACTCCCCCATGCCTGGCGACAAAGGTGGGTCTTGAGTAATTTGTGAAAGACAAGGAGGGTGGGGGCCGTTCTAATCTCTGGGGGGAGTTGATTCCAGAGGGCCTGGGCTGCCACAGAGAAGGCTCTTCCCCTGGAGCCCGCCAAACGACATTGTTTGGTTGACGGGACCCGGAGAAGGCCAACTCTGTGGGACCTTATCAGCCGCTGGGATTCGTGCGGTAGAAGGCGGTTCCGGATGTATTCTGGCCCAATGCCATGTAGGGCTTTAAAGGTCATTACCAACACTTTGAATTGTGACCGGAAACCGATCGGCAGCCAGTGCAGAATAAAGTTTGTATTAAGATGGGCATGATAGAGAATTCGATATTGCTTATACTGATGTAATGCAATTTTTTAGTGTAAGGTGGGGAAAAGACTATTGTTTTCTGATGCTTTCTTTACTTGATAATATTATATAAGTTCTATAGAATGCTTTTTTTTAAATGGAAGAAAATAAGCCTCCATTGAATGATCAATAGAAAAATAAATTTTTTATATATGGTATGTTTTATTTTAAGCAAGGTTTTACTGTTTGTACTTATGTTGGAGAAAAAAAATAAATTTTCTATTTGAAAAAAAAAATCCCGCTACCGGCTCCTGTGCATGCCCAGAGGGTAATTCCCGGGTGTTTTGTGTGATGCGAACCGATAGGGAAGGTAAGTGAAAACACCACCACCACAACTCCAGGTCAGACATGTTTCAAGTGGCTCTGAATTGTATCTTGTTTTGCACAATCTTGGCTGAACTGGGGCTGTCTAGCAACTCCCAGAATCCTATCTGTTAGTCAAGCTGGGTGTGAATTTTTGAAGATGAATCCTAGAAGATCTGGAAGATGCCAGCTGGGCAGAAGCTGTTTTTAACATGCCTTGTGATGACTCCCATTATTTTGGTATTGATAGTGTACACATACTGTGTGGGTTGTTGTTGTTTTCTGCATCTTTTGACTGCACAAGATTGAGAGAGAAGGCGGACTCTTGCTGACTGCGTTCCTCAAAGCCACCTTTTGATTTGTGGCACAATTAACTGCTAGTCTACAGCAGTTTAGGTGTATATTACTTTTTAAAAAGCTTTCCTCCAGTGGCATTTTTGTGCCCTATAAATACAAGGCAGGTAGGACGGCCGTAATTGCAAGTGTCAAATTAATTTAATGTCAGCATTTTCTTTTTAACAAAGGTCATGCAGTGTCTTATTTTTTTTAAGTGTACATTTCCCAAAGAAACGGGCTGCATCAATCCTGCTGTTATTTCTCGAGTCAAAACACAATCATTGGGGTTAAGAGAGCGAGATGAAAGTCATAAAGGAGGAAGAAATGGCTGAGAGTGCCTACCGTCTGAATGAATGAGCAAATAAATGAATTTAACACATTGCTGCACAGGGCCTGCTTCTCAAATTGGAAGAAGGTAAATGTCTATGGAGATTCCCAGTCATCCAGGCAAGGCGGGGCTGATGCTACCGCTGCTAACGGTGTGCTGCAGGCTGGCACACACATGCACATTGGAGCTGAGTTCGGGCAACGGCTCGCATGCCAGCAGATATGGCTCCGCGTGCCACCTGTGGCACCCGTGCCATAGGTTCGCCATCACTGGTGTAGGGATTCCTGCCTGAGCAGGGGGTTGGACTAGATGACCTACAAGGTACCTTCCAACTAAAATAAGTAAGTAAGTAAGTAAGTAAGTAAGTAAGTAAGTAAGTAAGTAAGTAAGTAAGTAAGTGAATAAGTAAATAAATAAGTAAATAAGTAAATAAGTAAGTAAATGAATGAATGAATGAATGAATGAATGAATGAATGAATGAATGAATGAATGACAGCTGAATATCATTCCTGAGGTAGACCAGGGCAAGCCTTCCCTACTTGCCCTGAGATCTTTGGTGATGAGAAGCAGTCTTTCCTAGGCGGAACCAGGGCAAGCCCAGATGATCAATGCCTTTGTTGCCTTTTTCAGTGCTGCTATGCACTGCAGCAGGAGCCTAGGCTTAACTGCTAATCGTGTCAAAAATCCCAGAAAAAGGGAGGCTTTCTCAGTTAAAAATTAAGAATAAAATTAAAAATACAGTGATCCCCCGTTTATTGCGTCCCCAACCATTGCGAACAGGGTACTTTGCTATTTTTCAACCCGGAAGTCAAAAATACCATCTACGCATGCGTGCCGGGCACGCATGCGTAGATTGCAGCGGCTTCCCTGGGTCTTCCCCCTCTTGCTGGCGTCTGCGAGGAGTTTCCCCACCGCCCACGCAAACTCCTCGCTGCCGCCCGCCCTTCGCCCGCCCACGCCGTTCATTCTCGCCGCTTTTGAGCTGAGTCCCGGAGCGAATTCGCTTCCGGACTCAGCTCAAAACCGCCGATAGCAAGCGGCAAGGAACGGCTTGTCTCGGCGCTTTCGAGCTGTCAGCTCGAAAGCGCCGAGACAAGCCGTTCCTTGCCGCTTGGTATCGCCGGTTTTGAGCTGAGTCCGGAAGCGAATTCGCTTCCGGACTCAGCTCAAAACCGCCGATAGCAAGCGGCAAGGAACGGCTTGTCTCGGCGCTTTCGAGCTGTCAGCTCGAAAGCGCCGAGACAAGCCGTTCCTTGCCGCTTGGTATCGCCGGTTTTGAGCTGAGTCCGGAAGCGAATTCGCTTCCGGACTCAGCTCAAAACCGGCGATACCAAGCGCCCCCCGGACCCCCAACCCGGGTTTGGGGGGCTGCTAGGAAGCCCTCCATGCCGGCGGCAAACAGCCGCCCCGCCCCCAATCTTCGGCTCCTCGCTAGCGCTGTGGGAGTAAAAACACCGTCTGCACATGCGCAGACGGTGTTTTTACTTCCGCATCGCTACTTCGCGAAAACCCGCTCGTTGCGGGGGCTCCTGGAACGGAACCCTCGCAACGAGCGGGGGATCACTGTAAAGGTAAAATTTATTTATTTATTTATTATTTAGATTTGTATGCCGCCCCTCTCCGCAGACTCGGGGCGGCTCACAGCAAGACACAACAATTCATAACAAATCCAAATAACTTTAAAATATTTAAAAGGAACCCCATTTTTCTAACAAACACACACACAAACATACCACAAAATTAAAAATGGTGCCACTCAAAAATGAAAATAAAAAAAGTACTTTAATGAAATCATCTACTCACGATGATGGAGCCAAGTTCAGGAAGGGACATTGATAACCATGTGTTTCCAGGCTGAGGACCGAGCAAAAACTGGGATCCAGGTGAGCGGATCCAGCAAATAAAATAACATAAATAATCTTATTGCACCTGTTCACATAAGATATGTTATTTTGTTATTCTGAATTAAACTCTCAGATTTGGGGTTGTTGTTTTTTTTGGCATGCTAGTGATTGTAAACTTTGAGAACAGTAGCGGTAGTGCTACAGTAGCTGGCAAATATCAAGTAGAGAATGCCTATTTAAGCAAGCAAACAGTATTAGGCATCCTAAATGTGTTTGTAGGCCTTTGGTTGTCACAAATATTTATGCCACAATGAATTGGAATTAAATAAAGAACTGAGTGAGTTACTGAACCAGGATAGAGAAATCATACTGCTATATAATCAGATTTATATTATATTAATCCTTGAAATAATTTACTGGGTGTAAGCATTCAACGTAGCTCCAGCTATATTAGCCAGTCAATCAAAAGTTATTGTTTCATTGGTACTAGACATGTTGAAGCCAAAGGTATTAACAGAAACTTAAATTATGCCAGTAAATTAAGGCTTTTCTTTCACCCCCTTGCACCTATAACAGGAAGGCAGCCAATCCATGCTGGCTGGGGAATTATGGGAGTTGTAGTTCACACCTTTTAAAATTTCTCGGCTTGGGAAATGCTGCTTTAGCCAATTTAAAACATAAGCTTGTCCATTAAGACTCATTTACAAACCCTCTTCTAAAAAACCCAAAAATATAGACCAAGTTTTCTCTTGGAGTTGTTAAACATGGTTGTATTGCAGATTGACATCTTGGGTTAAAGAGAAGAATTGGAATCAAATGTATTTAATTAGTTAATTGTCTAAGATCAGGACTAGCTACACCATAGGTATCAAACTCAAGGCCCGGGGACCAGATTCATCCCATGTGGGGTACTTAGATCTGGCCCATGGGGCCACTGTGTAAAACAGTGGAGGAGTGACCTGTAGTGCCTCTGCCAGTGAAAATGGAGGTTTTGCTGGCAGCTAGAGCTCGGGACCCCATTTTTGCTGGTAGAGTGTTTGGGGCCAAACAGGCATTTTACCTACTGACTTACTTACTTACTTACTTACTTACTTATTTATTTAATATTATTTATATTATTTATTTATATTATTTATATTATTTATTTATATTATTTATTTATATTATTTATTTATATTATTTATATTATTTATTTATATTATTTATATTATTTATTTATATCATTCATTCATTCATTCATTCATTCATTCATTCATTCATTCATTCATTTGCCGCTCACTCCAAAACGGACTCTGAGAAGTTAACAGTAAGAATAAATACAACAACAATAAAAACAGTTAAAATCTAATAATAAAAAAACAACAATATAATAAAGCAGTAGTGACATAAAAAACCCATACATACTTGCAATCAACCTAATGCCAGGCCTGCCGGAAAAGCCAGGTCTTTCCGGAAGACTGGTAGGGTGGAGATAGTGCAGATCTCTGAGGGCAGTTGGTTCCAAAGGGTCGGAGCCGCCACAGAGAAGGCTCTTCCCCAAGGTCCTGCCAACCAACATTGTTTGGTGGACGGGATCTGGAGAAGGCCAACTCTGTGGGCTCTTATTGATCGCAGTGAGGTATGAGGGAGGAGGCGGTCCAACATGAGTGATGCCAAGTTGGCCATGCGCACCCATCTCCGCATTCCCGATGCGTGCACATGAGGTTGCATGAGATCCAGATTCTGCGCATGCGCAGGAAGTGAAATCTCGCATAAGGATGCTCCCATGTGTGAGATTTTGCCAATTTCTGGTGGTTTTTTGCTCCTGCACATGCATGGAAGGAAAGAAATCAGCAAAAATCGGTGAAAACTCACCCGCGACCTTGCATGAGATTTAGCTTCCTGAGCATGTGCAGAAGCTGAATCTTGTGCTGGCGTCCATGCATCTGCGCGCCGGACGTCCACATGCCAGCACCTATTGCCGGGAGTGCACCGGGAGTGCACCGGGAGTGCGGGCAGCCCTTCACTGGATATTCTATACTTTGACCTGGGAATAGGATGGGGGTTGGGGGAACCACAAAAGTTGGCTCACTATTTCAAACAGCACAATGTCTTGATCTGAACCCAACTGTGACCAAACGTTTACTTTCAGCTAATGAAAACGTGAATTAATTCAGGCCCTGGAGTACCAAATATGCAACACATACAAGCCAAAACATTCCAGACAAAAATAAGAACATAGGCTTAGTGAAAGCTTTACAATGTCAAAGAGTACAAATGTCAGCAAGTGTTGGTTGAGAACTTCCTTTTCACTCTATAATCAGGAATTCCTACCCTGTTTTCCCCAAAATAAGACATCCTCTGATAATAAGCCCAATTGGACTTTAGAGTGCATGGCCATAAGGCGCAAACACTTATTTCAGGGTTCAAAATACAATAAAAGAGAGGGTCTTATTTTGAGGGGAAACACGACATGAACCCGAATTATATTAATTTTTGCTACCAAAGATGTGCTACGTCTTATTTTCAGGGGATGTCTTATTTTTTTTAATGAAGAAGAATTCACATTTATTGCTGAACAAAAAAATTAACATTTATTATATACTGTACAGTATTTGTCATCACAAACCAGCATAGCCAGACAAACTGTGAATCCTATCGAGAATTTCTTACTACTACCATACTGTTATTTCCATGTACAACAATTATACTTTCTTCAAATGTATCTTATATATGTTCTGTTCGGGAATGCTGCAAAATGAAAAGCCTCCTACGTCTTACTTTTGGGGGATGCCTTATATTAGGAAATTCTATGAAACCTCTCCTACGTCTTACTTTCGGGGGTGACTTATTTTCGGGGAAACAGGGTAACATGGAAGAAAAATAGCATCTGCATTTTCATACAGCAACAAGGTTTGCCCCCATATCTTCCAAGTTGTAGCAAATTCAACACTGGTAAGAGAGTTTATATGACAGATCTTATCTCTGAAGTTGGCTGTCATGCGAGAAAAGGTGGAAGGAAAGAGAAGAGAATGACCAGAAGCAAAGAGGGATGGATTCAGTTACAATATTGATCAGTGAATCAGGTCAGAGAGAAAACCAAAAGAGAAATCTAAAGAAAAAAAAGAAATAAAAGAAATGGAAAGAAAGAATAGGGAGGAGATGGAATATTGCCTTCAGTTTTGGTTGCCGCAATACAATACCCTGAGGATCTTGAGACTCTAGAACAAGTGCAGAGAAGAGCAACAAAGATGACTTTAGGGGACTGAAGGCTAAAATATATGAAGAATGGTTGCAGGAACAGAGTATGTCTAGTTTAATGAAAAGAAGGACTAGGAGTGACATGATGGCAGTGTTCTAATATCTAAGGAGCTGTCATAAAGAAGAGGAGTCAACCTATTCTCCAAAGCAACTGAAGTCAGGACAAGAAGCAATGGATGGAAACTCTTGGTGGACAATTAACTAAACATGAGCCAACAATGTGCAGCAGCAGCTAAAAAAGCCAGCACAATCCTAAGCTGCATCAACAGCGGAATACACTCCAAGACCAGGGAAGTCTTAATACCACTCTATTATGCCCTGGTCCGACCTCACTTGGAGTACTGTATTCAGTTCTGGTCACCACACTTCAAAAGAGACATTGAAACTCTTGAGAAGGTGCAAAAAAGAGCAACCAAGATGATTAAGGGACTGGAAACCAAGACTTACAAAGAGAGACTGAGGGAACTGGGCATGGATAGCCTAGAGAAAAAGAGGGTCAGAGCGGACATGATAGCAGTCTACAAAGGGATGTCACAGAGAGGAGGGGATCACTTTATTCTTCAGGGCACCAGAGGGCCGGACGAGGAACAATGGCTGGAAGCTGACCAAGGAGAGATTCAACATGGAGATAAGGAGGAACTTCCTGATGGTCAGAGCGATCAACCAATGGAACAACCTACCAGCGGACGTTGTGAACTCCAACACTGTGGACATTTTTCAGAGAAGATTGAACTGCCACTTGACTGGTGTGCTATAGGGTTCCTGCTTGGGCGGGGGGTTGAACTCGATGGCCATCATGGTCCGTTTCAACTCTAACAATAAATTAAATTAAATTAAATTAAATTAAATTAAATTAAATTAAATTAAATTAAATTAAATTAAATTAAATTAAATTAAATTAAATTATTAAATTAAATTAAATTAAATTAAATTAAATTAAATTAAATTAAATTAAATTAAATTAAATTAAATTAAATTAAATTAAATTAAATTAAATTAAATTAAATTAAATTAAATTAAATTAAATTAAATTAAATTAAATTATTAAATTAAGGAGAGAACCAACCTAGAACTTAGGAGAAATTTCCTGACAGTAAGAACAATTAATCAGTAGTATACAGTAGTGATAGCGAACCTATGGCACAGGTGCCACAGGTGGCACACGGAGCTACATATGCTGGCACGTGAGCCATTGCCCAAGCTCAGCTCCAACATGCATGTGTGTGCTGGCAAGCTGATTTTTGGCTCACACTGAGGCTCTAGGAAGGCATTTTCGGCTTCCAGAGAGCCTTCGGGGGGATGGCAGAGGGTATTTTTATCCTCCCTCCCAGCTCCAGGAAAGCCTTTGGAGCCTGGGGAGGGCAAAACACGAACCTGCTGGGCCCACCAGAAATTGGGAAACATGCCTTTTCTGGCCTCCAGAGGGCTTCTGGGAGGTGTGGGAAGCTGTTTTCGTCCCCTCTAGGCATTGAATGCCTATAATGCCTGCACAATAGTGTGCGGTCAAACTCCTTCGGCACCTCAGGAAAAAAAGGTTCGCCATCACTGATTTAGGGTTTCTTGCCTATTTCCTCCAAGGTCCTTTTCAACTCTTTTTGTTATACGATGGTGAGTCAAAAAGTAATGCCATTCTATTTAGGACATATATAATTACCAACACAGGAACATGTAGCATACATCAAAATGAAGTTGGTCCTCTGTGAATCACATTCCTACTTCTCAACATAGTCACCGTTTCTCTCAATAGCAATGTTCCACCTTCGAATGAGAGCAAGTATCCCTGCCGCTTAAAATTTTGTTAACTGTTCTTTGAGCCACTTCTTCACTGCAGTTTTCACTTCCTCGTCACTGGAATAGCGTTTGCCTCTCAAATCCTCTTTCATGGAGCCAAGCAGATGATAGTCTGAAGGCACACACACACACACACACACACACACACAAACAAACACATTTTTGTAATCACCTGTGAATGTTCACAGGGGTTTTCCCCCTCAGCAACAAGGAATTCAATCACTGCTCTTTGTTTTTGAAGCAACTCTTAAGGGGCAGCCATTTTGAAATTTCCCTGCGAGTCTACAAATCTTAAAAGTAAGAAACATATTTCAGAACGTAAATGATATAATCATTTATAACTGGGAAAAACCTCAGGTATTTTTTAATCAAAAACGTCACCTGAAATAAAGAAAATGGCATTACTTTTTGACTCACCCTCGTACTTACAGTAGGTTCAGGGTCAGTGAGGGTTTCTGCCAGCTCAAAAATCTGTGTGCCACAGTAATTGAGGAAAAAAGCAAGCTTGCAGCCGCTGTCGGCGTCTTTCATGCCGGCCGCTTCCAAAAATATTTCAAACTTCGCCATGTAGGCTGTCCAGGTCATTCTTTCTGGGTCGAAGAATTCAGGTGGCTGGACTACCGACGGATTAGCCATAATAGCACACGGAGGGTCGGTCTCCTCGTCGCCAATGTAATAACTCTCAAAGAAAGGTTGAATCAAGCAAGGTTTATTTCGCTAACAGGACAAGGAAGTCAATTCAGTCAAGAAGCAATTGAGAGCTCTATACAATGACAGTTCTCACTATTTATACAATCTAGCCCAGCAACAGGCCAGTTTTACAAAGATACATTTTTAGCGCCAAAAGAAGGCAACCAATCAACATGCAATAAACAAACCTGAACTTTTGACTTTTACACTGTCTGGGTAGGTCATCCGGGCAAATAACTAACAATAATAATAATAGTAATAATAATAACAACAAGAACAACAACAACAAAAACAGAGTTGGAAGGGACCTTGGAGGTCTTCTAGTCCAACCCCTTGCTTAGGCAGGAAACCCTACACTACTTCAGACAGATGTTTATCCAATATCTTCTTAAAAACTTCCAGTGTTGAGGCATTCACAACTTCTGGAGGCAAGCTGTTCCACTGATCAATTGTTCTGACTGTCAGGAAGTTTCTCCTTAGTTCTAAGTTACTTCTCTCCTTGTTTAGTTTCCACTTGATTAAAGTCCTCTAAGATCCTTTGAACAATATCATTTCTGCAAAACTCAGAACAGCTGCTCTGTCTTTGTTATTTGTCTGACATGGACCTGAATGCTTGGATTTCCTTGTGAATTCGCTTGTTAGGTATTGGCAAAGCCTCAACAGGAGGGGAGGCTCGTAGGCTGAGAAAATGGGGTTAGTATGCGAGGTTTTCCTACCGGTCGTGCTTGGCCATCCTCCACCAGAAATGGGTCTTCCCAAGGCTTCTCACACTGGTGCCGCCACTTGCGCCATGATTAATAAGCTGCCCAGAGTCCTCTGGGAGTTAGGCAGCATATAAATTAAATTAATAAATACCGTATTTTTCGGACTATAAGACACACCCTTTTTCTTCCTAAAAGAGGCTGATAATTTGGGTGTCTTATATTCTGAATGTAGCTCCCCTGCTCCCCCAGCCCTAACTAGTTGCTAATGATCTTCCCAGCTCTCACCTTGCAGCCTCTTTCATTGTTACTCTCTGCGAAGAATATTTTCCAAGCTCTAAGTCTTTCCAGGGTTTTTTTTAATTGCTCTAACTTGCTCCGAGTAAGTTTCTTTCCAGCCCTAACCAGGTGCTAACAATGTTCTCAGCTCTTACCGGCTTGCAAGCTCTTTCATTGTTACTCTCTACGAAGAATAATGTTTTCTAAGCCTTAAGTCTTTGCAGGTTTTTTTTCCATTGCTCTACTTGCTCCGAATGTTTCTTTCCAGATGCTCATGATTTTCCCAGCTCTTACTGGCTTGCAAGCTCTTTCATTGTTACTCTCTCGGAATAAAGTTTTTATTAATCCCTAACCAAGGGATAAAATAATGTGCTGAAGCTGACCAGACTAAAGACGCTAGCCAGATGAATACCTGGTAAGCAGATTCTTTTCCCTATTTTCCTCCCCAAAAACTAAGGTACATCTTATACTCCGGTATGTCTTATACTCCAAAAAATATGGTAATTAACAATAAATAAATAAATAAATGATGCTGCGAGGCTGGTCGTGCTATTGAGCATTTTTATCATGTGTTTTCTAATTCAGCTAATTAAAATACGTAAAATTAACACATTTTATCTCAGAGGTTGATCATTTCCCAAAACTTGTAGGCCGGTGTTATCAACCAAACTCCTTAAAACCCACCTCTGCCGTCGTCAGGCATGAGGAAATTGATTCTCCCGGGTCGTTCCATTTTAGTTTTTCCATTTTTTTTTAAAGTACATGATCATATTTACAGATGAATCCACATCATATATACATTCCTATCAATATTGTCTTTTAATTGCTTTTGAATTTCTTAATATTTTATTTCAATGCTTCTTTTAAGTTTCTTTTTTTTTTGTCCATTGGTACCATTTTGTCCAGGTTTCATAATAATCCGATTCTTTTCGATTATTAAGCTCCATTTTCAATCTGTCCATCTCTGCACAGTCGTATATTTTCTTGATGATTTCATTGTCTTCAGGTATTTGCGGATTTTTCCAGTTCTGTGCAAATACAATCCTTGCAGCTGTTGTAATATGCAAGCTTAAACATTTTACATTTTTAGAATAGGTGCCTCTCATAATACCCAGTAGACAAAACTCTGGCGTATATTCCATTTTTATAATTTGTTATTTGACACAACCAATTATTTATTTTTTTCCAATATTTTCTTGTCTCGGGCCGTTCCATTTTATGTATAGTTTGTTTGCGATGTATGATTGTTTTTATATTAATGGGTTTCAAACTGTTTTTAGTCATTAGATTTGCACTGTATTTTGTTGTTGTGAGCCACTCCGAGTCTCCGGAGAGGGGCGGCAAACAAATCTAATAAATAATAATAATAATAACCCACTCCAGAGCATCAACATGTGATTGCCCATTCAAACGTAATTGCCTTAAAGAAGACTAATAGGCAGAGCTCAGACTGACCGCACAAGTAGTTTCATATCTCCTCGTTGCATGCACACAATGTGGATTATATGCTCTTTACAGCTCCTTGGAATCAAGCCTTATAGAACTTTATAAGCAAAAGTGAGAAGTTTGATTAGAATTTGAAAGCCTGCTGGCCATTTGGACAAAAACTGAGTGGATATTACATTAATGTAATAACCTCAGGCCTGTGATACCGCATCCTACACCAAGGCTAACTTACAACTCATTTTCAGATACAACTCCATGTGATTAAGAGGAGGATTTTTAAAAATTAATACAAAGCTTTGCATGATTGCCTTTCTGGGGGAAAAGTACTTTTATCATATAATCTGAGACTAAATGACCTGAAATTGGAATTGAAATGTATTTTAAAATTACTTGATGGAAGCTCAAATTTGTACTTTTAGTCTGAGAATATTGAGAAGAGAGGTGGGGAAAGTATACAGTATAACTTTTTCCCTTGATCACTGCGGTTTATATATTCGTTAGTTTTTGTTATTTCATTAATTAATTATTTCATTAATTAATATACACCAAAAGAACTAAAGAACTGATAATTGACTTTAGGAGGAAGAAAGATGTATATTCACCATTGCACATAAATGGCGAGGAGGTGGAGAGGGTTGGTAGCATAGTTCCCTCTAAGCTGAGCAGTGAGCAATTGCTCACTTAAAAATCATCATCAACTCAGAGTTTTCCAAACCTGCCCAGAAGCCGAGAGGGAAAGAGTGAGAGGGAAGGAGAGAGAGAGAGAAAGAGAGGAAGAGAGAGAAACAGATAGAAAAAAGAGAGGAAGGAAAAGAGAAAGAAAAAGAATGGGAGTAAGGAAGAGAGAAAGAAAAGTTTGAAACTAGCTCAACTATTTAAGTGGCATTTTGATATTGATAGAGTTGCCCTATTATGAGCTCACTGTTATAGACACACAGTACAGTATTTTATTTTGAAATTCTCTGAGGCAAAACAGGGTGGGTTATTTGTTTGTTTGTTTGTTTGTTTGTTTGTTTGTTTATTTATTATTTCTGTGCCGCCCAGTCCCGAAGGGACTGCCGCTCAGACACTATACTTTTTTGCCCACTCCCCCAAAAAATTAGAGGGAACACTGGTTGGTAGTTTCAAATTTCTGGGCACTTATATCTCAGAAGACCTCTCATGGATTATGAATGTTAATGTGCTTGTGAAGAAGGCACAAAAGAGGCAGTACTTCCTGAGAATGCTCAGGAAGATAAATTTATCTCAGCATCTACTGTTGTCCTACTATCGCAGCACCATTGAGAGTGTTTTGACATACGGCATCCTAGCTTGGTATGGGAGCAGCTCTGTAGCAAACAAAAAAGCTCTACAGAGAATTATTAAAACTGCCCAGAACATCATTGGGCTCCAGCTACCTGCCCTGGATGACATCTTCACATCTCGCTGTTCTAGGAAGGTGCTTACTATTCTCAAAGACTCTTCTCATCCTTCTTTCAATCTCTTTGAATTGTTGCCTTCTGGCAGAAGATATGGAACAACTAGAACTCAGACCACACGTTTCCTGAATAGTTTTTATCCCAGAGCTATACTCGCACTTAACAACGAGCTAAAGGATCACCATCAGTGAACTGTTGAACAATATTACTCGGTTTGTCATGTAGATGGTTGAGTGGTTCAGGGTGGGAAATTTGTAGTGGGTGGGACATTTATTCTATTTTTTATTCTATTTTTTATTCTATTTTTAAATTTACCTATTCTGATTTTATGTATGGTGGGACTGGTCTCTGGGTGTCACACGACTTTCGTTGCCAATGACAATTTGTTGTTTTTGACAATGACAAAAAAATTATTATTATTATTATTATTATTATTATTATTATTATTATTAATAATAATAATAATAATATGCCACCCCTATTGTAGAACCTGTGGAGTGTTAAGTTTCAGAAAAAGTCACAAAGTTGAATCATATAAATATAAAAAAATAAATTATAATTTATAAAAATACAAAAAGTAATGGATAGAAACTTATTAATGAATAGATCCAACCTAGAACTAAGAAGATGTTTCCTGACAGTGAGAAAAATTAATCAGTGGAATCGCTTGCCTCTAATATTTGTGGGTTTTAAATAAGAGATTGGATAGCCCTTTGTCTGGAATATATAGGGTTTCCTGCCTGGGCAGTGGGTTGGGCTAGAAGATCTCCAAGGCCCCTTCCAACTCTGTTGTTCAGTTATTCTATTCTACATTTCGTAAAAGCCAGAGTAAACCCATAGAAAAGGGAAAAATCCCCAGAGCAACCACAGAAAAATACCTTAGCATTAGTTACTACATCAATTGTAGCAGAATGAGTTTGCTCAACAAAATAAATTATAAGCTATTGTCTCAAACCACAGCGTGTAGGTTCATAGGACACAAGAAACCTAAACAAACTCATGACAGCTTGCTGTAATTTGTCAATCATAGAACTTGGCACTCCTTTCAATTCAGCACTAGCTTTAAAGTTGGTTTGAGGTGAATTCGTTTGTTTGCTTGTTCAATTTTTGTAGCCGCCCAACTCAACCAAGTGAGTCTAGGTGGCTTAAAATTCTAAAACAATAAAAACACTCATAAAAAAGAAACAGAATAACAGAGCTGGAAGGACCATGGAAGTCTTTTAATTAAATAATTAATTAATTAATTAATTAATTAATTAATTAATTAATTAATTAATAAACTTACTTACTTACTTACTTACTTACTTACTTACTTACTTACTTATTTATTAGTTTTGTATGCCACCCCTCTCCGTAGACTCGGGGCGGTTCACAGGATACAATAAAACAATTCATAACAAATCTAATCAATTTAAAAAACATTTAAAAACCCCATTATTAAACCACACACACACACACAGACATACCATACATAAATCGTATAGGCCCGGGGGAGAGGGGGGAATGCCTCAATTCCCCCATGCCTGACGGCAGAGGTGAGTTTTAAGGAGTTTACGGAAGGAAAGGAGGGTGGGGGCAGTTCTAATCTCCGGGGGGAGCTGGTTCCAGAGAGTCGGGGCCGCCACAGAGAAGGCTCTTCCCCTTGGACCCGCCAGACGACATTGTTTAGTCGACAACCCACTGCTCAAGCAGGAGACCCTACACCAGTGATGGTGAACCTATGGCATGGGTGCCATAGGTGGCACGTGGAGCCAGATCTGCTGGCACACAATCTGTTGCCCTAGTTCTATTTTGCCTCGCAGAGAGGCTCTGGGAAGGATGTTTTAGCTTCCAAAGAGCCTCTGGGGGGATGGGGAAGGGTGTTTTTACCCTTTCCTGGCTCCAGGGAGGCCTTTAGAGCCTGGGGAGGGCGAAACATAAGCCTACTGGGCCCACCAGAAATTGGGAAACAGGCCATTTCCAGCCTCCACAGGGCCTCTGGGAGGCGGGGGAAGCTGTTTATGCCCTTATGAATTATGGGTGTGGACTGTCACACTGAATATTGACAGCCCCAGAGACATTCAGTAATTAAATAGTTAACTGTGTGTGTTTCTTTAAGATCCTCCTATTATGATGTAATATCCTGCCACATCTCTAACCTCACATCCTTCTTCTTCATGCTCTTTTGTTTCATTCTCCATTCCTATTCTAACCTCCATCATGTGAAGACGTGTTTGTTATTTTGTCCACCGGGACACGTTTATTTTTGTACTTTTATAATAAAAGAAATATTGCTTTGAAAACAAATGAATGGGCTCTCATCCGTCGCCTCCGCGGTGGGTTAATGTTCAAACGGACATGAATCACTCAAACCGTGATAGCACATGCCCATGTTCTTTCAGCGCCCGAGGAAAAAAAGGTTCGCCATCACTGCCCTATGCCAGTGATGGTGAACCTTTTAGACACCGAGTGCCCAAACTGTACGTGCATGCATGCCTGAAAGGTGCTCTCACATGCGCGAACGTGCACATGCATGGATATATATGAGCATGCACATGCGCAGACATGCAGGAAAGTCCACATGTGCAGACATGCACACACATTTTTTTATATGTGCTCATGTGCAGTAGAGACCCAAAGACCAGCTGGCCAGTGGGAGGTAGGGCATCCCAACGCTGGCAGTGCTGCAAGAGGTAAAATCTTTTATTTATTTATTTATTTATTTATTTATTATTTATTTATTTAATTTTTATGCCGCCCTTCTCCTTAGACTCAGGGCGGCTTACAACATGTTAGCAATAGCACTTTTTAACAGAGCCAGCATATTGCCCCCACAATCTGAGTCCTCACTTTACCCACCTCGAAAGGGTGGAAGGCTGAGTCAACCTTGAGCCGGTGATGAGATTTGAACCGCTGACCTTCAGATCTACAGTCAGCTTCAGTGGCCTGCAGTACAGCACTCTACCTGCTGCGCCACCCCGGCTTTTCCTTTTATGAGCTTCTGTTTCGTTGTTTGCAGGGAAACAGAAATTCATGAAAAAAATGCCAGGGAGAGCTGACCTGGGGCAACAGCGTGTGTGCGCCAGCAGAGGGCAGAAGTGGGCCGTTTCCGGAATGGTAGGGATCGCCGTTCCAGTAACAGAAATAGTGATGGGCACGCATCTGTACATCCCCGACCCAGGCACAGGTGCCCCCGTGTGAAAATTGGCTTCTGAGCATGCGCAGCAAACAAAGTTTCATGTGAGTACTCTTGCGCATGAGAGATTTCGGCAATTTTCAGCCTTTTTTGCTTCTGCACATGCGCGGAAGCAAAGAACTTGGCAAAGATCACTAAAATCTCACACGTGCGAGTGTCCTCGTGCGGCATTTCGCTTCTGCGCATATGTGCAAAAGCTGAATCTTGTGCCAGATGCACTCACGCCCACACCAGACATGTGCACCCCCACTCACTTCCAGGAGCGGATCGGTAGCAGCCTGACGCTGGTCGAGGGCTCTCTGTCTGCCCCCTCTGGTATGTGTGTCATAGGTTCGCCATCGCAGCCCTATATATGATCGAAACATTTAAATATGTTAAAGGGTTAAATAAGGTTCAGGAGGGAAGTGTTTTTAATAGGAAAGTGAACACAAGAACAAGGGGGCCCAATCTGAAGTTAGTTGGGGGAAAGATCAAAGGCAACATGAGAAAATATTATTTTACTGAAAGAGTAGTAGATTCTTGGAACAAACTTCCAGCAGACATGGTTGGTAAATCCACAGTAACTGAATGTAAACATGTCTGGGATAAACATATATCCATTGTAAGATGAAATACAGGAAATAGTATAAGGGCAGACTAGATGGACCATGAGGTCTTTTTCTGCCGTCAGTCTTCTATGTTTCTATGTTTTCTATATCACTTCAGATGAATGGCTGTCTGATCTTTTCTTAAAAACCCACAAATGTTGGAGGCAAACTGATCCCCTGCTCACACTGTCAGGAAACGTCTCCTTAGTTCTAGTTTTATATATTATACTTCTAATTTATTTTTGTATATTTTTATGATAACTTATGATTGTAATTCTGGGGTCAATTACAGTTGTAAGTAGTGTTGGGCGAACCGAACTTGCATAGTTCTTTTCCAGAAGTCCATGTTCAGGTTCGGCATTCGATTGAACACCGCAATACTATTGCAGCAGTGTGTGTGTGTGTGTGTGTGTGTGTGTGGTGCTCTGCACATGCTGGCTATTCAGGATCCCGGCCGGCAGCTTCAAGCGGGCGGCGGGTGGGAGGGGGAGGCGGGGAGGGCTCTGAGAGTCAAGCCGCTGACTTGGCTTGGGGGGGGCAGGAGGGGCAACTCCAGACCTGGAGCCTGACTTCCCCCCCAGCGCTTCACCTCCCGCCGGACCAGAGGGGTTGGGGTTCAGGGGCCGTCAAGTTCGGCCGAACCCACCGAACTCGAACTTCAACAGGTTCGCCCAACACTAGTTGTAAGTCAAGGACTACCTATAGCCAATGATCAATCTTGCGCATGAACTTGGAAGAATTTTGACCCATTCCTCTTTATGCAACAGCTTCATCTCGGGAATGTTGGAGAGTTAGGATTGCTAGCTTTAGGTCTTTCCATGTTAGAGTAGCATTTTCTTCCCTCAATCAGTGTTTCTTTGCTGACTCTTTATGGCTCTGTTTTCCATGACTACATTTTCTTCGAAATGAATGTGTGTGCCTAAGGAATCCAGTGTGTCTTGAGTCAGAGCACTGAGCCACTTAGCCACAGCCTTATCCAGACTGGCTTTCAGCAAAACTCTTCTGGTTGTTACCTAAACAATGGTTCCAGATCAAAGTTGGTTCAGATTATCTCCTTCAGATTAGTGTGAGAAGCTTCTCAGGGCTTCCACCACTGGTTTGAAAGCTCCTTACATTGCTGACTAGATAATCATGAGTAAACAATTTGTGGGAGTTACTGGTGGGCTTGGAGAGGTGCAACACCAGGGCTTTAAAAAAACCCAGCACTGGTTGTCTCTTTACTGTTTGAACCTCAAACTCATGCTATCAAACAGCAATGCCAAAAGCACTTAGATATAGATAACGCTCCATAGTGATTTACAGCACTCCCTGAGCAGTTTAAAGTGTCAGCCCCCCAACAATTTAGACCTTTTTTAAAAAAACAAATTCAGAAGGATGGAAAGCTCAGTCAATCTTGACACTTATCAGGGTCAAACTTCAGGCAGAGGGCAGAGTTAGCCTGCAATACTGCATTTTAACCACCAAGCCACCAGGGCTCAAACAATATTGAAGGGTACTGTGCAAGCCACTTAGTATGATTATGGGACTAGAAACCAAGACTTATGAAGAGAGATTGCTGGAACTGGGCATGGATAGCCTAGAGCAGTGTTTTTCAACCAGTGTGCCGTGCGACATGGTCAGGTGTGCCGCGAAGCTCAGCAAGAGAGAGAAAGAGAGAGAGAGAGAGAAAGAAAGCAAGAGAGAGAGAGAAAGCAAGAGAGAGAGAGAAAGAGAGGCAGGGAAGGAGGAAGAGATAGAAAGAGAGCAAAAAAGGAAGAGAGAAAGAGGGATGGAGAGAGAGAGGAAGGAAGGAAGAGAGAGAAAGAGGGAGAGAAATAGAGCGAAAAGGAGAGAGAGAAAGAATTTCTTTTGTCCAAACTATTTTTAGCCCCCCCCCACTCCCCCCCCCGCTCAAGGTGCCCCATTATTTTGTATATGTAAAAAATGTGCCGCAGCTCAAAAAAGGTTGAAAATCACTGGTCTAGAGAAAAGAAGGACCAGGGGGGGACATGATAGCAGTCTATATGTACTTGAGGGGTTGCCACAGAAAGGAGGGGGTCACACTATTCTCCAGGACACCAGAGAGCCAGACGAGGAACAACAGTTGGAAGCTGACCAAGGAGAGATTCAACCTAGAAATAAGGAAGAACTTCCTGACGGCCAGAGTGATCAACCAATGGAACGGCCTGCCAACGGAGGTTGAGAACTCCCCAACTTTGGACATTTTCAAGAGGAGATTGGACTGTCATTTGGCTGGGGTGCTGTAGGATTTCCTGCTTAAGCAGGGGGTTGGACTTGATGACCTGCAAGGTCCCTTTCAACGCTAATACTGTAAATAAATAAGTATGAAGCAGACTGTTCTGATGCAGTTCCCAAGCACGACAAAACATCTGTAGTTAAATCAATGATTTCTTTATTAGGAGCGCCAGCAGTCCCAGCAAAAGGTCTCTCTCTCTCTCCCTCTTCCCCCCTCTCTCTTACAATCTTAGCCAATTCTTCAGGTTTGGGGTCAAGGCTTAGATTCCAGATGTTTTGGGCTTTGGTGAAATAAAATGAATGATGATGATCTTCCTTCCTCTTCTCCTTCTTGTCCTTCTCCTCCTCCTTCTCCTCCTCCTCCTCCTTCTCCCACTTCCCTCTCTCGTTCTGTTTCTCCTCCTCCTCCTCTTCATCACCACTTTCAGCAAAATAATTCATTTTATTGTGATGGAGTATTGGCCAATACTTGTAAATTGGCTGGATTCTTAGCCTTTCTGCTATTAAGAAATGAAATTCATGTTCCAACAACCATCTACCTCTGAAATAAATCCACCATGTGCATAGTGATTAATGATCTCTTACTCTGCTTTAGTTTCAGTGGTTAATTTGATTAAGCGATATTGCTGGTGCTCTGCTTGCTCAAGGAATACCACTATTATTTCATTTTGTTCAGCTGTTTTTACTTCTGCCATTGTACATTATAAGTTGTAGGTCACTTTGGTCAGATGAATGTTATAAAACACTCAACTTAAATTAATGCACATGTGCATTAAAGTTTTTGGAGGGTAAAACAAGCTTCATTTTGGAATTTTCCTTTTCTGCTATTGTATACATGCCCTGCCACTTTGATTTGGGAGTTTCCCAACTCATGTATTCATTTTATTTACTATTTAATGTCATACTAAAAGAAGATAGCTTGGAAGAAGATGAATATGGTTTTTTTTAATTGGAGGAAGAAACACCAATAACTTCTCCTATGTTCATACCACTACTTTGGTTGTTAAAATGGAAGCTCTAGTAATGAAAGTTAAGAACAAAAGTGGGAAAAAAATGGGACTAAAACTAAATACAAAGAAGACCAAACAGATACAACCCACCAGAGCTTTGGAACTGGCAATGAAAATATTGAAGCAGAGGATAGGGTTTTTTTTGAATCAACCATCAACTAAAGAAACAATCAATCAAGAAATACGACATAGACAATGTAGATGCAGCATTTAGTAGAACAGCCATGAAGGTCTTGGAAAAAATATTGAAATTCAATGTCTATATCAGTGGTGTTAAACTCGATTTCATTGAGGGCCACACCAGGGTTATGTTTGACCTTGGGGGGGGCATGGTGGGTGTGGCCAGCTCCACATCACTTGTATTGCAGGTGCCTGTGGTGGCCTCAGTACTCTACCAGTGAAAATGGGCTCCCAAAACTCAGTTTTCAGCTGCGACGTCTTCCTGCAACCCTCCGTCATTTTCACTGGCAGAGGCACCGTGGGGTGGTCCTTTGCTATTTCCAGGGCAGCCTGGCAGGTCAGATCTGTAGGTCACTTTGGTTAGATGAGTGTTGTAAAACACTCAACTTAAATTAATGCATATGTGCATTAATGTTTTTGGAGGGTAAAACAAGCTTCATTTTGGAGTCTTCAGAGAGGGGCGGCATACAAATCTAATAAATTGAATTTAATTGAATCTAAGAACCCCACGGGTTGGATCTGGCCCCAGGCCTTGCGTTTGACACCCCTAATCCAGGGGCGAATTCACATTCCTGCTGCCCATGGGTTCCTTACCTTTTCCTACCAGTGCGCTGCATATTGCGATGTTATGTGCGTGAGTGCGCTCGCTACGCTGAGGCGTCCATGAATCCCCAGGATTATTTGAACTACAATATTTGTGCCATAAGTGAGAATTGAATTGAATTGAATTTATTCGATTTGTATGCCGCCCCTCTCCGAAGACTCGGGGCGGTTCACAACAATCTCTGGGGAAGGCTCCCATGTGCCTTCCTGCACCCAAATGGTTGCACCCTGTTGTGTTGTGCGGACAAGTTCATAGAGATGTTTGTTTGCATATTACAACTAGAGTTGTCGGAACCAATATGCCACTCATCTCCATAACCAGCTCCACTATTTCAGCAGCGATTGATGGTAATACTTGATTTCTTGCCAAAGTAAAAACATCTATAGCATTTAGACTTATAGCATTTAGACTTATATACCGCTTCATGGTGCTTTTATAGCCCTCTCTAAGCAGTTTACAGCAGTGTTTCCCAACCTTGGCAACTTGAAGATATCTGGACTTCAACTCCCAGAATGCTGGCTGGGGAATTCTGGGAGTTGAAGTCCAAATATCTTCAAGTTGCCAGGGTTGGGAAACACTGGTTTACAGAATCAGCATATTGCCCCCAACAATCTGGGTCCTCATTTTACCCACCTCGGAAGGATGGAAGGCTGAGTCAACCTTGAGCCAGTGGTGAGATTTGAACTGCTGAACTTCGGCAGTTAACTGAAGTAGCCTGTAGTGCTGCACTCTAACCTCTGCGCCACCCCAGCTCTTTTTTGGGGGGAATTATATGGTATACAGTATTAACTTTGATAGTTACTCTTATATATATACATCTCATAAAATTGATTGGCTGAAATGATCTATACATTCCTAAAATAAAATCATATAATTTAATATTATATTATAATGTAATGTAATTAACATACTCCTTTAGTCTTTTCTATTTAGCTGGCTCTGTAGAGCATCTTTCTCTTTTAGAAACATGGAAACATAGAAGACTGACGGCAGAAAAAGACCTCATGGTCCATCTAGTCTGCCCTTATACTATTTCCTGTATTTTATCTTACAGTGGATATATGTTTATCCCAGGCATGTTTAAATTGAGTTACTGTGGAATTACCAATCACGTCTGCTGGAAGTTTGTTCCAAGGATCTACTACTCTTTCAGTAAAATAATATTTTCTCATGTTGCTTTTGATCTTTCCCCCAACTAACTTCAGATTGTGTCCCCTTGTTCTTGTGTTCACTTTCCTATTAAAAACACTTCCCTCCTGGACCTTATTTAACCCTTTAACATATTTAAATGTTTCAATCATGTCCCCCCTTTTCCTTCTGTCCTCCAGATGATACAGATTGAGTTCATTAAGTCTTTCCTGATACGTTTTATGCTTAAGACCTTCCACCATTCTTGTAGCCCGTCTTTGGACCCGTTCAATTTTGTCAATATCTTTTTGTCTCCAGAACTGAACACAGTATTCCAAATGTGGTCTCTTTTATGGAGGAACTCCTGTGTATTTACTTACTTACTTACTTACTTTATTTTATTTCTTTGTTTGTTTGTTTGTTTATTTGTCAAACATGTATAGGTTAGTAGTAGTTTGTATAAAAATAACATAAGTAAAGAAGTAAAGATAAAAGAGGACAATAGTACAGTAGGACAGGGATGGTAAGCACAGTAGTGCGCTTATGCACACCCCTTACAGACCTCTTAGAAACGAGAAGTCGACTGCAGACAAACTAAGGTTAAAGTTACTTACTTTACTTAGTTTTTAAATTTTGTATGCCACCCACCACACTAGGCAAAGATAACTCTTCTTTTGTCTTGATTAGTGTAGAGAAACAGGCAGGTCATCTAGGACAGAGGTCCCCAACCGCCGGTCCGCGGACCGGGACCGGGCCGTTGGGGTTTTCCAGCCGGTCCGCGGCGCCGCTGCCCTCCCGGCAGAGGACATTATGCAGGACAGGGTGGGGCGTCGGGCAGGGCGGGGAGAATCAGGAGGCTCCTTTGGTGGCTGGGGGCTGCCTGGCTTTGTGATTTTGGCTGGGGGGGAGTTAGGAAGGTCCTACTTCTCCCTCCCCAGCCAAAAACTCAAAGCCTATCTGCTGGATACGGGCGATGAGCGGGACGAGCGGCGCCGAAGCCGGTGGCCGTGGCAGCTGCTGCAAGAGGCTTCCGCGCCGCTCTGTCCCACTCATCGCCCGTATCCAGCAGATAGGCTTTGAATTTTTGGCTGGGGGGGGAGAAGTAGGACCTTCCTAACTCCCCCCCCAGCCAAAATCACAAAGCCAGGCAGCCCCCAGCCGCCAAAGGAGCCTCCTGATTCTCCCCGCCCTGTGGAGAAGTGTGGAGGGCTGCGTCACTAAGCTCCACCCCTCCATAACCCCACCCCCATTTGACCAAAGCCCCCCCCCCCCACCGGGCCGTGGAAAACTGATCTAGCTTAAAGCTGGTCCCTGGTGCAAAAAAGGTTGGGGACCTCTGATCTAGGAGATCGCTTTGACACCAGCTGTGACCCTCATTGGAGAAGCTCAAATGATGATTTACTCACTTGTTACAGGAATACGTAAAGCCCTAAAACAGCGTCTGAAATATTGGTTTGTAATGGTGATACATAAATTGGGCAACAGAATCAGGTTTTTGGTTTATTTAACCTAATCAGTCTAATCTTCCTCAATTTACACACTGAATAAGTTACCCAGTTACAGTGCAGAACATGTTATGAAATGATCTTGTCCTTCTCTTGATTTCTATTACTGGCACTTAGGCTATTTTCTCATGTAGAAAGTGGGCAGGATAAAATATTTCCCCTAAAAGAGAAATAAAAGCTTAAGGGAGACAAGAAACTCAGAGCCCCAGCTTTCTGCTCCCAACACCCCCCCCAAGCAGATACTCAGCTGGGGCAGTTTTAGAAATGCAGATTGATCGATCTATCTATCTATCTATCTATCTATCTATCTATCTATCTATCTATCTATCTATCTATCTATCTATCTATCTAATCTATCTAATCTATCTAATCTATCTATCTATCTATCTATCTATCTATCTATCTATCTATCTATCTAATCTATCTAATCTATCTATCTATCTATCTATCTATCTATCTATCTAATCTATCTAATCTATCTATCTATCTATCTATCTATCTATCTATCTATCTATCTATCTATCTAATCTATCTAATCTATCTATCTATCTATCTATCTATCTATCTATCTATCTATCTATCTATCTACCTATCTAATCTATCTAATCTATCTATCTATCTATCTATCATCTATCTATCATCTATCTATCATCTATCTATCTATCTATCTATCTATCTATCTATCTATCTATCTATCTATCTATCTATCTATTTATTGGATTTATATGCCGCCCCTCTCCGAAAACTCGGGGCGGCTAACAGCAATCATAAACAGTGTACAATAACAATCCAATACTAAAAGCGAATTAAAGATTTAGTACTCCATTACTTCCTGAAGCAAGATCTGAACAAAGGTAGGGTTAGCCCTCAGCCACAATAGGAATTGGCCAACAAGCCCCCTCATTGCATTAGCAGTCCAAACATCAACCAAACTTAGCTGAGACAAACTTTCATGATTTGTACATGGCCCCATGGGAATTTGACAACACCCAATAGAATACAGTAAGACCTCGCCTATCGCTGGTGTTACGTTCCAGACCCGCCTGCGATAGGTGAAATCCGCGATGGGGAATTTATCGACTGATAGTACTTATTTAAGTATTTATATTGTAATTGTTTGGTAAGTTTACATTGTTTTAAGTGTTTATAAACCCTCCCCACACAGTATTTATTTTAGATACAGTATTTAAATACAGTATTTACAATTTTAGATATTTTTTTTTGAAAAACCTGCCGATCGAGTTCCGCAGGCTGTTTAAATCTGCCGATCGACTTCCTCAGAAACCCGCGAACCAGCGAAGATTCGCGAATGATTTTTCTCATTAATATTTCTTGAAAACCCGCGATGAAGTGAAGTCGCAGTAGGTGAAGCGCGGTATAGCGAGGGACTACTGTACATGTTCTTGTACAGGAACAGGAAGCTCAAGTGTAAAGCCCAAGAGAACATATAAATAACCCCCCACTCTCAACTCCATGCGGTCAGTCGCTCAGAATCACATGTGCTTTGTAGTTCTGCTTCATTAATAAACGGACCCTCTTTCCAATCTGTCTCCAGACTCCATTTTGTCTCCAGAGCCTTTCTCCTAGCTGGAACTGAACCACATGGATATTTCTTCCAACACCCGCTATATAGAAAAAAAATATTGAAAAGATTGTAAATCAGACAAAAGTACTAATCAAAGAATGTAGCCAAAAATAGTGTTAATTGTATAGCCAATATTAAATGGCCTTGTGACTCAATACCAGCCTCCAAATTTGGAGTTAGGCAAGCATCTAGCATATTTTTCTTTTTAATAGTCACATATTTTATCCTTCAGAGAGGCACAGGAATTTTGGTGCAAAGGTCAAACAAATGGTAATGTTTCCTAGCTTCAGCATTCGATAAACACAAATATTTAGCCTGTGATAATGACTGTAAGTTTGACCAAAATCCATTCAAGTGGTTCCATGAAACATCTGTTTGGACCAAAGTAAACAGTAACAAATGACCCCATTTAGAATTAAAGTATTAGTGGGAAAAAACAGAGTCCTAATCAAGTATGTCAATTTAAGTTTAAATAAAAACAACCTGAATCTTAATGAAATGTTTCAGTCAATGGAGTATAATAGTCCTTATTTTGTTGCTTTTGTATCTCATATGTTAATTTGCTAAATTTGACGCAGTCTAATACTTTTTAAATCACCATTTCTTTGTTTGGAGTCTTTTCTTGTTTCCATACTTGTGCATAAGCTAATCTTGCGGCTGTGAGTAAATGATTTATTAAGTAATAGTTTTCTTTACTATGTTTGCCTCTGATTATGCCTAGTAAATACATTTCCGGTTTTATCTCAAGTTTATAATCCAATATTTCTTCCATCCATGTCTGGATTTGGATCCAAATTTTTTTTGCTTCCTTACATTGCCACCAAATGTGGTAGTATGTTCCTACCTCTTTTTTGCACTTCCAACATTTGTTACTTACATTTATGTTTATTTTGGCTAAGCGCGCTGGCGCATAGTACCATCGGAAGAACATTTTATAAAGATTTTCTGGATCATTTTGATGCCAGTTCGCTCAGGGTCGTGCCGGGCATGGGTGCACACTTTGTGCATGCACCCCCACAGCAATCAAAAAATAGCTTCTGCACATGCGCAGAAGCAAAAATTAGCTTCTACGCATTCATAGAAGCAAAATCCAAGATGGCGGTGCCCACGGACTGGGACCAACAGAAACATCTCTGCGACGTCATTGCTGGTTTACTAATGGTTCTAAAGAACTGGTTAAAAGCAGTAGGAACCCACGTCTGATTCAGTTGCTCCCACAGTGGTGAAGTGCAAAGATTACAAGCAGAACATTATTGGTACAGTGGAACCTCGACATACGAGCAGCTCTACTTACGAGCTACTCGAGATAAGAGCTGGGAGGGGAGCAACATTTTTGTTCGCCTCCCGAGCTCACATTCGGGATACGAGCGCCAAGGAGCTTCTGCGTTCGGCTTCAGGAGACAGCTCCTTGGCGCTCGTATCCCGCGTGTTTTAAAAGGTTGCAGCCGGCCTGGGGCGCTGGAGGGGGTGCTGGCGAGCCCCCCAGGCCGGAACCAATTAGTCTCGTAAGTCGGGGTTCTACTGTATTGTAGTTAGCAATAGATTTATCCTTCATTGTTGATTTGATGATCGCCTTCTGCTCCACGAATCCCAGCGACCAGTTAGGTCCTTCTCCGGGTCCTGTCAACTAAGCAATGTTGTTTGGCGGGACCCAGGGGAAGAGCCTTCTCTGTGGTGGCCCCGGCCCTTTGGAACCAACTCCCCCCAGAGATTAGAATTGCCCCCACCCTCCTCGCCTTTCGTAAACTTCTTAAAACCCACCTCTGCCGTCAGGCATGGGGGAACTGAGTTATTCTTTCCCCCTAGGCCTTTACAATTTACGCATGGTATGTCTGTATGTATGTTTGGTTTTTATAATAAGGGTTTTTTAGTTATTTTAGTATTGGATTGGATTGTTACATGCTGTTTTTATCATTGTTGTTAGCCGCCCCGAGTCTACGGAGAGGGGTGGCATACAAATCCAATAAATAAATAAATAAATGAATGAATGAATGAATGAATGAATGAATGAATGAATGAATGAATGAATGATGGTTCAGCATCTAAAAGGCCCCAGTTTTGGATAGAAGACCTTGGAACAACTAGTGCCTGCTTCATGGAGCTGCATGCTAAGCTCTTAATGTGTGAATAGTCCTACCCCTAAAACTGTGCTATGTTTACTCAACGATCTTTAAATCATGGAGGTTGTGATATGGTGGGTAAGCTACAGTTGGTTTAGAGCAGGGGTGTCAAACTGGATTTCTTTGAGGGCCGGATCAGCATTGCAGTTCTCTATGGGCCGGCTGGGGGGAAGAAGGTAGGATAGAGGCCTCCTGTAGCACCCTGCCAGCCAAAATGGGGCCAAGGGAGGCCCATGTGCAGCCCTCATGCCCCTTTTTCAGCCTGGATGGCCTTCTGCTGCACTTTGTCAGCCAAAATGGGGCGTGGGAGCCATGCACGGCCCCCATGCCCTGTTTTGGCTGCCAGAGGAACTTCAAGCTGGTCCTTTTCTATTTCCAGCAAAATATATTATAAAGATATTATTTCCTTCATACAACCGTTGATGGAGAAAAAAATACATTGAATAAAGAGATTCTTGATGGAACTGAGGACAAGATTGCAATTCATGTATGGGAAGTGATGCTTACTTCAGGGATAAATGCCTATTAGCAGGACCTAATATAATCGGAGATAATAGGATATCAGATAATTTGGAGTTCTTTTATGTTCATTGGTTCCCCCATTCAAAATGATTTTGTCTGAGAAAGATGAAGTAGAACCCTGCCGTTGCAGATTACCACTGTGCTTATGAAAGGCTTTCTCTCTCTTTCTGTGTATAGCATTTGCCTATCTGTTTTACCTGTATGTACCTATCATCCATCTATCCATCCATCCATCCATCCATCCGTGCTCTATTTTTCTTTCTTTCTTTCTTTCTTTCTTTCTTTCTTTCTTTCTTTCTTTCTTTCTTTCTTTCTTTCTTTTTCTGTTTATCTATCATCTGTCTATCTATTATATATGTCTGTCTATCTATATCATCTGTCTGTCTGTCATATGTATCTGTCTGTCTGTCTGTCTGTCTGGCTGGCTGGCTGTCTTTCCACCCATCCATCCATCCATCCATCCATCCATCCATCCATCCATCCATCCATCTATCATCTATCTATCTCACATCTCACAATGCAGAGAAACCAGTGGTGTCCGTGGTGTGTGTGTGTGAAAATGGCAGTAATGTTGTCATAGTCCATCTACTTTCACTTTTTGTTTACTTTATCTGTCAACATTGAGTGTTTATATCCTGCGCATATAAAGGAGGCATTCCCCTGAGGGCAGGGGTGGGCTACTGCCGGGATGGGGGGGGGGACACAGTAGGGTAGCAAAAATGGAGCTCCACCCCAGAGCACTCAATTTGCACTGAGAGATGTTGAAACAAAATGAATAAGCCATGCCCAGAGTGTGGTAGTAAAAATTTTGGTAGCCCATTACTGCCTGAGGGAAACTTTTGGTACCCCCATTTGCAGTCTGAGTTAGCAGACTCAAGTAATATCTTAAGTTTCAGGAGACTATCATTGTTACTGCTATCACAAAACCAACTGGGTTTGGAATAGTCACTTGAATGAGTCATTCATCCATAGAGTAGAGTAGAGTAGAATAGAATAGAATAGAATAGAATAGAATAGAATAGAATTCTTTATCGGCCAAGTGTGTCTTGTCTTTGGTGCATATACTATTAGTGTATATAAAAGAAAAGATACATTTGTCAAGAATCATGAGATAAAACACAATGATTGTCATAGGGTTCAAATAAGCAATCATTAGCTCTAGGAAAAAGAAGGCAATAGCAAATAATTTCTGAAAATTCCAGAAAAGGACAGGGATTAGCAGTCAGCAGGAAACAACATTGACTCACACAAAATATACAAAGCAACATGTTGTAGAATAGGCTATGGCTTGATTTGGGTGGGTAAAGGAAATGAGATGCAGAATGCTTTGATTAGGAAAGCTTCAAATGAACATGGATGTAAATAATCTGCTAGAGAAGGATTATTTATAAACAAGCCTAGCTGAATGGTAGTACTAACCCATTTGTTTCTTTGTGTATCATAGGCTGTTGAAACTGGATGAGTTTAACCCATAGGCTGACAAAGGTCAAAGTTATATGAGGTTTTAGTTGTTGACTATAAACAGCCCTTGGAGAATTGAATGGTGGTGCTTTTGAAATATTATAATGGCCAGAGAATTCAGGGGTTTTTTTGAGAAGGAAACTCATTAATCATAGTATTAGTTATTACTGTGTTTTCTAAACTGGTGGTCTGTACCTCCAACCTGTTACATTCTGACTAGAGATAATCAAGGTTATTGTAATTAGTTGCATTTGGAAGGTAGGCTTTATTTCTACTTGGTCTTCTGCTTGAGCAAGAGGTTGGACTAGAAGACATCCAAGGTGCCATCTAACGATTTAACACAAATAGACTTCACTGAAGACAATGCTGAAAAAGCATTGTGAGGCCTAAAACCTTCTCAGTCAACCGGACCTGATGGAATATGTGCATACTTCCTACTTCCTCCACAGCCATAGCAGAACCACTAATAATCTTTGAAAAATCCTACAGGACCAGTTCCCTACCAAACCTATGGTCACTAGTCACCGTCATCCCTATCTTCAAAAAGGATGATCCCAGTCTAGTAGAATACTACAGACCAGTCTCTCAATGCTGCCTCACATGCAAAGCCATGGAGTCAATCATAAACCAATCCATTACCCTCCACCTAGAAACTAACAACCTATTTTCAAACAAGCAATTCGATTTCAGGAAAAAATATCCTGCAATCTACAACTACTGCACTGCAAAAAACATATGGAACTCAAAACTTGACCAGAGCAAAACAATAGACGCAATTTATATAGATGTCTGTAAAGCCTTCGACTCAGTGGTTCATGATAAAGTATTTCTGCAACTATAGCATCTCTGGACCTCTACATGACTGGATAATTGCATTCCTGTCAAACAGACAACAAGTGGTCAAAATAGGGAGTGCCCTATCTAACCCCGCATAATATCTAAGGCAGCATAATAGGACCAACATTCTTTATATTCTATATAAATGACCTTTGTGATCACATTACAAGCGACTGCGTTCTCTTTGCCGATGGTGTAAAACTCTTCAACACCACCGACAACACTGCTACCCTCCAAAAAGACTTTGATTCTGTGTCAGAATGGTCAAACATCTGGCAACTCCAAATCTCAACCAATAAATCCTCTGTCCTGCACATTAGCAAAAAGAATCAGAACACCAAATACAAGCTGAATAAACAAGACCTTACAGATGACCCTCATTCTGCCAAAGATCTTGGAATACTCATATAAAATGATCTAAGTGCCAAAGCACCACAACATCGCTAAAAAGGCTTCAAGAGCTGTTAACCTAATCTTATGTAGCTTCTTCTCCAGTAATATCACACTACTAACCAGAGCATACAAAGCATTTGCCAGACCAATCCTTGAATACAGCTCTTCTGCCTGCAACCCACACTGCATATCAGGCATAAATACATTAGAAAGTGTTCAGAGATACTTTACTAGAATAGCCCTCAGCTGCTCTACTTGCAACACAATACCTTACACAACCAGACTTGAAATCCTGGGCTTAGAAACCTTAGAACTATATCAATACCTGACTCTGTGGTTTCATCACCAAACCTCCAAAACTGGACCCTTGGATTGTCTACTGTTGACCTCACCCGATTCCTAAGAGGGGTGAGGGGTGTGCATAAGTGCACCAGCATGCCTACTTCCCCTGTCCAACTGCTCTCTCTTATCAGTACCCAGTTATGTATATAAACAATGTTATATCTATGCATATTACAAATACATACTTGACAAAAGAAAAGAAATAGATAGGCAGGCAGGCAGGCAGACAGACAGACAGATGGACAGACAGACAGATAGACAAAACTCTGTTATTCCTTAAAGCTTGATTCTCAACCCACTGTTGAAAAGCCCTAAATGGAAATGTGGAACTTGATTTGAATGGAAATTTGAACCTAGGTTTCCTAATTCCATAGTAAGGTTTTAAAATATTGACAAATCAAAGGTAAAAACTGTCTTTTTCTGCATTTAACAAGACACTGTGTTGAAAGGTACAAAATGTGTGCTTGGACATAATTTTTGAGCATTTTATTTTCTGTTATAAAATATATATTTGTAGTTCATGTCTACGACCAAGCAGCTTACCAATAACAACTGACTGATCATAATAATTCACTTGTAATGTCATGGTGACCCTTGCATTGTTAAAGTCCATAAGATGCTATGTCTTCCATCTGTTGAGTCACGTTAAGCAGGAACAGATTGGTTTGTTCCTATTTAACGTGACCCAAAGCAAGAGGGGGGGGGAGGAAAGAGCAAAATGTGACTGCTAAGAGGCCATGCACTTAGCCTCCAAGTATTCAAGTATGTCTCCCACTAAAACACAGAAGTATCATAGTAGATAATGAAGTTATTTCCAAAATGTATTTAATTGATGATAAGAAGGATGGAATAGCCAAAGAGAGATTAAATAACACATGATCTTAAAACTTGTTACCTTTCCAGAATAAATATGCTCTGCAATTCTTTCCAGCAGATGTGGTAGATAAATCCACAGTAACTGAATTTAAACATGCCTGGGATAAACATATATCCATCCTAAGATAAAATACAGAAAATAGTATAAGGGCAGACTAGATGGACCATGAGGTCTTTTTCTGCCGTCAGACTTCTATGTTTCTATGTTTCTAAGTCATTATAGTTGTTCATTCTGGCTGAAGGCCATTTTATAAACTGTTCATCTTTTACACCTGCACAAGGTTCTAAAAGGATGAAAATGAAATTGAGTTACATTGATTTCAGGCTGCATTTTTAAGTGGGCGTTATTGCTTTTCCCTTAATGACAATCTGGTTTGCAGAATAATACTCAAGTACAGTGAAAATGTCTCTGCATCTGTCCTGATTAGAACTGGTGTCCTTTTATTCTGTCTGGAGGCTTAGCTGAATTAGGGGAGAGTACTTTGACTGAACTACTGTACTGTACTGATAAGCTCCTTATCTTTTCCCTTTTCTGTTTTCATGTCATTTTCATTTATTGGCAGTTCTGTGCTAGCAAAAACTTCAGAAGAGAAGGATTTAGGGGTAGTGATTTCTGACAGTCTCAAAATGGGTGAACAGTGCAGTCAGGCAGTAGGAAAAGCAAGTAGGATGCTTGGCTGAATAGCTAGAGGTATAACAAGCAGGAAGAGGGAGATTGTGATCCCGCTATATAGAGTGCTGGTGAGACCACATTTGGAATACTGTGTTCAGTTCTGGAGACCTCACCTACAAAAAGATATTGACAAAATTGAACGGGTCCAAAGACGGGCTACAAGAATGGTGGAAGGTCTTAAGCATAAAACGTATCAGGAAAGACTTAATGAACTCAATCTGTATAGTCTGGAGGACAGAAGGAAAAGGGGGCACATGATCGAAACATTTAAATATGTTAAAGGGTTAAATAAGGTCCAGGAGGGAAGTGTTTTTAATAGGAAAGTGAACACAAGAACAAGGGGACACAATCTGGAGTTAGTTGGGGGAAAGATCAAAAGTAACATGAGAAAATATTATTTTACTGAAAGAGTAGTAGATCCTTGGAACAAACTTCCAGCAGACGTGGTAGATAAATCCACAGTAGCTGAATTTAAAGATGTCTGGGATAAACATATATCCATCCTAAAATAAAATACAGGAAATAGTATTAGGGCAGACTAGATGGACCATGAGGTCTTTTTCTGCCGTCAGACTTCTATGTTTCTATGTTCTATATTTCTATTTCATGCAGGCTGTTTGGATGGCATATCAGCAGAACTAGATTGCTGCCATTTCTCTTTTCTTTGCCCAATTGGAGCAATTGTAACTAGAGGGGGTGCAGTGGTTAGAGTGCAGCACTGCAGGCTACTTCAGCTAACTAGTAGCTGTAATTCAGCAGTTCAAATCTCACCCCTGGCTCAAGGTGGGTAAAATGAGGACCCATATTGTTGGGGGCAATATGCTGATTCTGTAAACCACTTAGAGAGAGCTGTAAAAGCACTATGGAACAGTATATAAATCTAAGTGCTATTGCTTTTCCTCTAAAGTCAGTCCACCAGTAAACAATAGTATGGCATCGGACCAGAATATCTCCGGGACCACCTTCTGCCGCACGAATCCCAGCGACTAGTTAGGTCCCACAGAGTTGGCCTTCTCCGGGTCCCGTCGACTAAATAATGTCATTTGGCGGGACCCAGGGGAAGAGCCTTCTCTCTGGCGGCCCCGACCTTCTGGAACCAATTCCCCCCAGAGATCAGATATGCCTAGGCCTATACAATTTATGCATGGTATGTTTGTGTATATGTTTGGGGTTTTTTTTGGTTTTTTTAAATTAGGGTTTTTAAAATTATTTTAAATATTAGATTTGTTATATGTTGTTTCACTATTGTTGTTAGCCGCCCCGAGTCTGCGGAGAGGGGCGGCATACAAATCTAATAAATAAATAAGTAAATAATAAAATCAACCACTAAATTTAATAAGCAGCCAGGATTATTAAATTATCCTGGAATTATTATTTATATTTTATTTATACATTTTTCTTTAGTAGAATAGAATAGAATTCTTTATTGGCCAGGTGTGACTAGACACACAAGGAATTTGTCTTGTTCCATATGCTCTCAGTGTACATAAAAGAAAATATAGATTTGTCAAGAATCATGAGGTACAACACTTAATGATTGTCATAGGGGTCAAATAAGCAATGAAGAAACAATCAATATTAATAAAAATCTTAGGATACAAGCAACAAGTTACAGTCATACAGTCCTAAGTGGGAGGAAATGGGTGATAGGAATGATGAGAAAAAACTAGTAGAAATTGTAAACATAAAAACTCAATATCTACATGTTGTCTGTGTACAGTTAGTTTTGAAAAATAGTAATAGCAATAGCAATGTTCATAGCATTGATTAAAAATCACATGATAATAATAGTACCTGTATTTGTTTATCCATACAGTGATACCTCGTCTTACGAACCCCTCGTCGTATGAACTTTTTGAGATATGAACCCGGGGTTTAAGATTTTTTTGCCTCTTCTTCCGAACTATTTTCACCTTCCAAACCCACCGCCACTGCTGGGATGCCCTGCCACCGGACTTCCATTGCCAACCAAAGCACCTGTTTTCGCACTGGTGGGATTCCCCTGAAGCTCTCCTCCATGGGAAACCCCACCTCTGGATTTTGCGATGCTGCAGGGGAATCCCACCAGCATGAAAACGGGTGCTTCGGGAGTCCATGCCAGTGAAGAGAAGGACCAGGGGAGACATGATAGCAGTGTTCCAATATTTGGACCATATTACCTCTGGAACCGCCTGCTACCACACGAATCCCAGCGACCGATAAGGTCCCACAGAGTTAGCCTTCTCTGGGTCCCGTCGACTAAACAATGTCGTTTGGCGGGCCCCAGGGGAAGAGCCTTCTCTGTGGCGGCCTCGGCCCTCTGGAACCAACTCCCCCCAGAGATTAGAATTGCCCCCACCCTTCCTGTCTTTCGTAAACTACTCAAGACTCATTTATACCACCAGGCATGGGGTAGTTGAGATATTCCTTCCCCCTAGGCCATTACAAGTTATCCATGGTATGTTTGTCTGTATGTTTGGTTTTATTATAAAGGTTTTTAGTTGTTTTATTATTGGATTGTCACATGCTGTTTTTATTATTGTTGTTAGCCGCCCCGAGTCTACGGAGAGGGGCGGCATACAAATCCAATAAATTATTATTATTATTATTATTATTATTATTATTATTATTATTATTATTAATTTGAGAAGCTGTCGCAGAGAGGAAGGGGTCAAGCTATTTTCCAAGGCACCTGAATGCCAGACAAGGAATAATGGATGGAAACTGATCAAGGGGAGATCCAACCTAGAAATTGTTGTGATTCAGCCTGAGGCTCCTCAGGGACCGGCTGCGTCTCTGCTGAATCCAGGCCCGGAGGAGGAGGACAGTGAACAGGAGGGGGAGGACCAGGCAGACGGGGGAGAGGAAAGTCAGGAAGAGGAGGAGGGAGAGTAGCCTGAGAGCCCCGGGGGGGGGCTCTCCCCAGCCAGTAGCCTGGACTCATTGGATGAGGAAGCACAGGCTATAATTGATATGAGACAGCGACGTGCAGCTCAGAGACGGGACCAATTAGAAAGGTATTTGCACCACTGAATTGGCAACAGCTGGGTTTGGGTGTGGTTCTCCTCAGCAGGGTTTAAAAGGCAGGCCCCCCTTGCAGCCATGTGGAGCGTTATCAACTGGAGGTTCTGTGACCCTGCTTCGCTTCTCGGCGTCTCTGATCTTGGCTTGTGGCCTAGAAGTCTGGAAGACATGGGGGAGGCGTAGGTTTGTTATCTCCAGCGGTGTTTTTGACAGCAAGAATCCTGTTTTATTTCATGGCCTTCGTGAAACCTCTGTGAAGTTCCAGCGTGTTGCTGTCTGTAAGAACAGTTTCTGTTACCTGTGTTTGCTTTGAATTATATAAACTGCCTTTGCTTTTTACCAGTGTGTCTGACTTCTCTTTTTGGCTGGTGTTGGCTTCTGGAGGGACCCAGACAGAACAGAAATAAGGAGAAATTTTCTGACAGTGAGAACAATCAACCAATGGAACAGCTTTGCCTTCAGAAGTTGTGGGAGCTTCATCACTGGAAGCTTTCAGGAAGAGACTGTCAGAAATGGTGTAGGGTATCAGGCTTTGGCATTTTTCCCCATCTCATTGATTTGGTGCGAGAGCACCGTATGTGTGTATGCGGCTAATTTCCTCTTCAAGTTGATGGGATTTGAAAGTTGTTCCTCTTGGGTGGCATGTTACTGCAATTCTGAGCATCTCTTAAAGCTGTGCTTCAGATAAATTCATTGCATTGTATTTTTCTTTTCTTTCTTGCAGGTCAACACAATTATCTTTGTGCAGGGCGGAATGACTGCATAGTGGATAAGATTCGTCGGAAAAACTGCCCTGCGTGTCGCTTGAGGAAGTGCTGTCAAGCTGGCATGATACTTGGAGGTAGGTAGGCGCTTGGAAAATTTTGATTGGTTGAGCGAGATCCTCAGGAATTTCTCCTGAACCGAAGGCACCACTTAATAGGATCAGAATATCTGGTCTAAAAGAACCCTTTAGGCCAGTGGTTCTCAACCTTTCTAATGTCGTGACCTCTAAATACAGTTCCTCATGTTGTGGTGACCTCCAACCATAAGTCTAGTGCCAGTTCTCCCAACAGAGCTTTAAGCTGATTGGCAGGAAGGTCAGGGGGACACTCCCACTGTAAAACCTGATTGGTCGGATTGTAGAAATACGTTCCAAAGTGCCAGAATAGAAGCTTTAGTTCCTAACACCACGTGAAAATTGTCTTTTCCCATGGTCTTAGGTGATCCTTGTGAAACAGTTGTTTGACTCCTAAAGGGGTCCCGACCCCCAGGTTGAGAACCACTGCTTTAGGCCATCCTATTTGATGACACATTCTGTCATCTCTAACTCTTAGTTCTTGTGATTCACTTGAATCTTCTCTTGTTTGTTTGTTTGTTTGTTTGTTTGTTTGTTCGTTCGTTCGTTCGTTCATTCATTCATTCATTCATTCTTCTGCCGCCCTTCTCCTTAGACTCAGGGCGGCTTACAACATGTTAGCAATAGCACTTTTTAACAGAGCCAGCATATTGCCCCCACAATCCGGGTCCTCATTTTACCCACCTCGGAAGGAAGGAAGGCTGAGTCAACCTTGAGCCAGTGATGAGATTTGAACTGCTGACCTACAGATCTACAGTCAGCTTCAGTGGCCTGTAGTACAGCACTCTACCTGCTGCGCCACCCCGGCTCTCTCTTCTCTTGAGGTAGTCCTCAAATTACAACAGTTTATTTAATGACTGTTCAAAATTACAACAGCCCTGAAAAAAGTGACTTAAATCTTTACTTAGCAATTGACTCATATACTGTACAGCATCCTGGGATCATGTTGATCCCCTTTTGTGATCTTCTAGCAGGAAAGTCAATGGGGAAGCCAGATTCACTACACAACTGTGTTACTAACTTTTGGCAATATGCTGACTCTGTAAACCACTTAGAAAGGGCTATAAAAGTACTGTGAAGCAGTATATAAGTTTAAGTGTTATTGCTATTGCTATCTATCACCTATTTATTACATTTATAAGGTCACCTACAACCAACTCTAGGCAGCTCCCAATTCTGGCATGGAATGTAAGTGTATCACATACAATATTTGGGTGATGACATCATTATCCATGTATTATCTTTTCCTCCCACCAGCCCTGCTTTGGATGCCCTCATCCCGTAACACGCAGTGACCCCTATTATATTATTATAGCCATTGAAAACTGACATGCAAAACTGAAAGGCGGCGTATTGATCTGCCTATTCTGTGGGCACTTAATTTCTTATAATACCATATACCAGTGATGGCGAACCTCAGGAACGGGTGCTACAGGTGGCATGCGGAGCCACATCTGTTGGCACGGGAGCTGTTGCCCTAGCTCAGCTCCAACGTGCATGTGTGTGCTGGCCAGCTGAATATTGGCTCACACAGAGGTTCTGGGAGGGCGTTTTTGGCTTCCAGAGAGCCTCCAGGGGGATGGGGGAGAGCATGTTTACCGTCCCCCAGCTTCAAGGAAGCCTTTGGAGCCTGAGGAGGGCAAAACCTGAGCCTACTGGCCCACCAGAAATTGGGAAACGGGCTGTTTCTGGCCTCCAGAGGGCCTCAGGGAGGGAAAGCTGTTTTTGCCCTCCCCCGGGTATTGAATTATAGGTTGGGCACTCACGCATGCGAGTATCTACGAGACCAGGGTATCTATGAGACCGCCTTCTGCCGCACAGTTAGGTCCCACAGAGTTAGTCTCCTCCGGGTCCCGTCAACTAAACAATGTTGTTTGGCGGGACCCAGGGGAAGAGCCTTCTCTGTGGTGGCTCCGGCCCTCTGGAATCAGCTCCCTCCAGAGATTAGAACTGCCCCCACCCTCCTTGCCTTTCGTAAACTCTTTAAAACCCACCTCTGTCGTCAAGCGTGGGAGAACTGAAACATCTCCCCCTGCCTATGTAGTTTTTTGTGTATGATATGACTGTATGTATGTTTTTATATATTGGGGTTTCTTGTTTTTTAGACTTTTTAAATGTATTATTGTTATTTTAGATTCTAACTATTAGATTTGTCATTATATATTGTTTTTATCATTGCTGTAAGCCACCCTGAGTCTACGGAGAGGGGCGGCATACAAATCTAAATAATAATAATAATAATAATAATAATAATAATAATAATAATAATAGTGTGAGCACATGCTGTTTCGGCAGCCAAGAGAAAAAAGATTCGCCATCACTGCCATATACCATATTAACACGCACATAACTGATGAAAAACCCAAAGGTCTCAACGATATATTCAGTCTATGTACTGTCCTGTATTATAAACCCCAGGTTTATAGTGGATGGATATGCTTAACTCAGGAAAGTGTTTAATCAATTTTATAAATCAAATTGAATTGCAATTACATTAGAAGTCGTTCCATTTCCAATTTAGAAGGGGAAGCTTTATACATCAGAGTGACAGTCGTCATAAACAAATCAAATCTACAATAAATTCAAGTGTTTATTTGCTGGATTCATACTCTTCTTTCCTACTCCACTTCGAAGGCTTCTGTTCCAAGTGCTAGCCAGCTGTTTTAAAAAAAAACCATTCTCTTCCATTGGTTCTCACCCTCTCTCCAAATCTATTTTTTTTTTTTATATATTTTTATTTTATTTTATATGACTTACAAACATTTAGACATCAAACAATACAACATTAAACATTTACACTTAATATATTTACAAGATTTATTTTTTAACAATTCTATTTACTATACCTTTTTCTTGATTTCCACCCAGTTGTAAATTTTTTCCCATACTTTGTAATAGTCCTTATTTTGTTGGTTTTGAATTTCGTATGTTAATTTGCTAAATTTGGCGCAGTCTAATATTTTTTTAATTACCGTTTCTTTGTTTGGAATCTTATCCTGTTTCCAGACTTGTGCATATGCTAATCTTGCAGCAGTAAGTAAGTGATTTATTAAGTAGTAATTTTCTTTGCTATGTTTGCCTCTAATTATGCCCAATAAATACATTTCCGGTTTTATTTCAATTTTATAGCCTAATATTTCTTCCATCCATGCCCTAATTTGAATCCAAAATTTTTTTGCTTCGTTACATTGCCACCATATGTGGTAGTATGTTCCCACTTCTTTTTTACACTTCCAACATTTGTTACTAATGTTTACATTCATTTTGGCTAGGCGTGCTGGCGCATAATGCCATCGGAAGAACATTTTATAAAGATTTTCTTTATATGGTGTTGACAAAGTCATCTTATAATTAACTGACCATAGTTTTTCCCAGTCTTCTAGCTGAATTGCATATCCAAAGTTGGTCATCCAAGATATCATGTTAGGTTTAACAATTTCTTCAATGTTTTCATAGTTTAATAGATAAATATACATTTTAGTTATAAATTTTTTGTCAGATCCTGTCAATATTTTGTCTATTTCATTTTGTTTATTACATATTCCAAATTGTACCAAGTCCCTTTTATATCTGCTTTGAATTTGATAATATGGAAGCCAATCTATTACTATACCTTCCTCTTTAAGTCTTTCTCTAGTTTTAAGACTTCCTTTAGTGTTTAATAGGGCTTCGTAGGTTATTTTTTGTTCTTGGCTTATTATGTTTGGATGAATTTGAGCTTCTAGAGTGGATAGCCATCTGGGAATTTCATTATAGTATTTTTTCCTGACTTTCCGCCAGTATGTCAATAGTGTATTCCGAATTTGGTGTTGTTTAAAGTGAGAATGTTTTGAGTGTTCTTTTTCCCACAAATGTGCGTGCCATCCTTCATTTATATCGTGGCCTTCTATTGTTAGAATTCTAGGATTTTCAAGGTTGACCCATTCTTTAATCCACAGTAATTTAGTGGCTTGGTAGTATATTTCTAAGTTGGGTAAACCGAATCCTCCTCTTGTTCTTAAATCTTGTAGGGCTTTCATGTTTATTCTAGGTTTTTTATTGCACCAGATAAATTTAGAAATTATTTTATTTATTTTAGCAAAGAACGATTTGTTTAGTTGTATTGGTGCTGTTTGGAAGAGATAGAGCCACCTTGGAAGTATATTAGACTTTATTGTATTGATCCTTCCCATTAAGGATAGATTTAACTTTGACCATTTTTCTAAATCTTCTTTTGTTTTTGTTAATAATTTTGTATAATTTAGTTCTTTCAGTGAAGAATACCTTGTCGTAAACCAAATCCCTAGATATTTAATTTTCTTTTCTATTTGAAAACCTGTTTCTTTTATTAATAATTTGTTTAAATCTTGATTACAATTCTTGGTTAATATTTTAGTTTTGTTCCTATTTATTTTTAAGCCGGCCACTTTCCCATAGTTCTCTAATTCTTTTACTAAATATATCATTGAGCTAACTGGATTCTCTAAGAAGAAGACCAGATCATCAGCGAAGGCCTGTGTTTTATAAATTTGTTGTTTAATTTGGGTGCCCTGTATTGATGATTCCCCTCTAATTCGGTTTAATAGTATTTCTATAGACATTATATATATTAAGGGAGATAGTGGACAGCCTTGTCTCACTCCTTTTTTAATATCGAATGTATTGGTTAAATCTCCATTTATAATTATCCTTGCCTTTTGTTTGGAGTATATTTTATTTATTGTATTTTCAAAGTTCTCTCCAAAATCCATAGTATTTATTAATTTTTTGAAAAAGTTCCAATTGAGGTTATCGAAGGCTTTCTCAGCATCTAGAAATAGCATTGCTATTTCTAAATTCAAGTGTTTATTTGCTGGATTCATACTCTTCTTTCCTACTCCACTTCGAAGGCTTCTGTTCCAAGTGCTAGCCAGCTGTTTTAAAAAAAAACCATTCTCTTCCATTGGTTCTCACCCTCTCTCCAAATCTATTAAGCCTACTAAGACTATTAAACCTGCTCATTGTCATTAGACTTTGGAATATTTTCTCTTCTAAGTTCTTTTTATTATCTTTTAAATCCATTAAGCCTACTAAGACTGTTAAGCGTGCTCATTGACATTAGAGTCTGGAATATTCTCCCTTCCAAGTTCTTTTTATCTATTCAATCTATTAAGCCTACTAAGATTATTATGCATGCTCGGTTCCTCATTAGACAATATTTTCCATTCCAAGTTCTTTTTACATATTTAAATAATGCTGCAGGTCTTGTGGACGTATGCTGACATTTCATTGTCCATGACTTATAACTCTGCAGCATCTCCACAGTCACCTTATCAAAATTCAAACTGATTCATATTTATGACGCAGTTGCAGTGTCTAGGGCAGTGATGGAGAACCTTTTTTCCCTCGGGTGACAAAAGCTTGTGTGCACACACTATCGTGCCTGCGCAGGTGCCCATAATTCAATGCCTGGGGAGGGTGAAAATGGCCTCCCCTCCACCCCCGAGGCACTCTGGAGGCCACAAACAGCTCATTTCCCCACTTTTGGTGGCCCCAGTAGGCCTGTTTTTCATCCTCCCCAGGCTCCAGAGGCTTTCCTGGAGCGTGGGGAGGGCAAAAACGCCCTCTCCTATCCCCTCGGAGGCCATCCGGAGGCCAAAAATGTATTTATTTATTTATTTATTTATTAGATTTGTATGCCGCCCCTATCCGAAGACTCAGGGCGGCTAACAGCAATAAAGAAAACAAATCTAATATTAAAAAGTAATATAAAAAACCCCAATTTAAGAAACCAATCATACAAACAAGCATACCATGTATAAATTCTATAAGCCTAGGGGGAAGGAAAAAAATTTCAATTCCCCCATGCCTGACGACAGAGGTGGGTTTTAAGGAGCTTGCGAAAGGCAAGGAGGGTGGGGGCAACTCTGATATCTGGGGGGAGCTGGTTCCAGAGGGTCGGGGCCACCACAGAGAAGGCTCTTCCCCTGGGTCCTGCCAGACGACATTGTTTAGTCGATGGGACCTGGAGAAGACCAACTCTGTGGGACCTGACCGGTCGCTGGGATTCGTGCGGCAGAAGGCGGTCTCGCAGATATCCTGGTCCAGTGCCATGAAGGGCTTTATAGGTCATAACCAACACTTTGAATTGTGACCGGAAACTGATCGGCAACCAATGCAGACTGTGGAGTGTTGGAGTAACATGGGCATATTTGGAAAAGCCCATGATTGCTCTCGCAGCTGCATTCTGCACGATCTGAAGTTTCAGAACACTCTTCAAAGGTAGCCCCATGTAGAGAGCGTTACAGTAGTTGAGCCTCGAGGTGATGAGGGCGTGAGTGACTGTGAGCAATGACTCCCGGTCCAAACAGGGCCGCAACTGGTGCACCAGGCGAACCTGGGCAAATGCCCCCCTCGCCACAGCTGGGGGCTCGCATGCCAGCAGAAATGGCTCCATGTGCCACTTGTGGCACCCGTGCCACAGGTTCGCCATCACTGGTCTGGGGGTTATGTGATGCCCTTTTGCAACCTTCTGATTATCAAAATCAATGGGAAATCCAGTTTCACTTAACCGCCTTGTTACTAATTTACCAACTGCGGCGATTCACAAAACTCGTTTAGCCAATGTTTCACTTAGCAACAGAAATGTTGGGCTCAATTGTGGTTGTAAGTTGAGGACTACTTGTCTGCGTTTTCCGTATCAGAGGCATCATTCTTGACATGCTATTTCTATATCTCAAGGCTTGATCAGTTTGTGGGCACACAGTTATTTCTGAATTTCTTTTTTTATGGGCTCCGTAGAAACTGCCAAAGCTTGCCAACAAAGAAATTGTGTAATTTTCCAGTGAACAAGTTTTACAACTGAAACTAAAATTTTAAAAGTCCCACAGGTTACCCTCCCCCAAAAGCTAGGCCCTGTTGATTTATGGCTTTACCTATCTGAGAAACAATGTTTAGAGAAAAGATCTATTTCAAGGAAGTCCTATGGCAGCAGTGATTATAAAGTGGACATTAGCATCCATTCTCTTTCTCTTGTGGCCTTAAATTTATAGTCCTTAATGTCTGTTATATTATAGGAAGGTGTGTGGTTCTCCAAGAGAAACTGGAATCATGAATAAGGACTATATGCTGTACATCTTTAAACTGATACCTTTTCCTACTTTGCTCATACAGTGATACCTCGTCTTACAAACGCCTCGTCATACAAACTTTTCGAGATACAAACCTGGGGTTTAATTTTTTTCCCCCTCTTCTTACAAACTATTTTCACCTTACAAACCCACCGCTGCCGCTGGGATGCCCTGCCTCTGGACTTCCGTTGCCAACGAAGCACCTGTTTTTGCGCTGCTGGGATTCCCCTGAGGCTCCCCTCCATGGGAAACCCCACCTCCGGAGTTCTGTGTTTTTGCGATGCTGCAGGGGAATCCCAGCAGCGCAAAAACGGGCGCTTCGCTAGCAACGGAAGTCCAGAGGTGGGGTTTCCCAGTGAGGGGAGCCTCAGTGAAATCGCAGCATCGTAAAAACACAGAGGTCTGGAGGTGGGGTTTCAAGGACTTCAGTGTTTTTGCGATGCTGCGATTTCACTGATGCTCCCTTCACTGGGAAACCGCACCTCTGGACTTCCGTTGCCAGCGAAGCGCTCGTTTTTGCGATGCTGGGATTCCCCTGCAGCATCACAAAAACACAGAAGTCCAGAGGTGGGGTTTCCCATGGAGGGGAGGTTCAGGGAAATCCCAGCAGTGTAAAAACGGCCGCTTCGGCTGGCAAAAGGGGTGAATTTTGGGCTTGCACGCATTAATCGCTTTTCCATTGATTCCTATGGGAAACATTGTTTCGTCTTACAAACTTTTCATCTTAAGAACCTCGTCCCGGAACCAATTAAGTTTGTAAGACAAGGTATCACTGTAGTTATTTATTTATTTTCTCAAACTCCGCTCTCCTTCTCTTGCTCTCTCAAGCTCTCTATCCCCCCCCCCTCTCTCAAGCTCTACAAACACACACACTAGAGATGGATCTCAGTGGCTTCTGACCTATTTTGCAGAACCGGTCAGAGAAAATTTTGCGTAGTTTGGAGAAACGGTAAATACCACCTCTGCCTTGCCCCGCCCTCAACTATTCTCTGCCTCCCAATTCCCTACTGATCAGGAGGAAATGTGGATTTTGCAGTAACTTTCCTCTGGAGTTGGGTGGGAATGGATATTTTAGAGTATCCTTTCTTTGCCGCGCCCACAAAGCAACGCCATGCCCACCAAGCCATGCCCACAGAACCAATAGTAAATTTTTTTGAATCCCACCACTGACACATACACACAAACACACACTCACACAAAGAATGGCTTGCTTGTAGATACTGTAGGTGAAGCTATATTCTTCCATTCTGTAGTTAGCAGTTTCTGGATTAATCAAGTGACCCATGTAATTTTGGACAGTCACCATAACTTTCCAGTAAACTTTTCAAAACTGGAAATAGAGAAGGAAGACCGAAAAATCCCACACTCACTTCTTACTGTGTTGCAAATTGACCACCAGGGAAAGTGAGAAAAAAAATGGACTTCACACTGTATCTTCTTTCTCTGTTCCTCAACGGGGGTGTATTTGTGTGTGTGTGTATACATAGAAACACAAACATAAATGGTATATTGCACTTCAACAAAAATATTTTTTCAACTTCCAGGGTATGGAAGAAGAAAAGCATTTGTTGGAACCATTTCTTTGTCTCATCCAAAATTAAAAGTGTCAAAATAACAATAACAATCCTTAAACATTTTCTTGCCTTTTTTCCAGAGATATTTAAAAAAATAAAGAGCCACAAATTACTTAAAAAGCACAGTTTAATGATGTAATGCATTTAAATGATACCATGAGTTCATTTATTCTCAATCTTTCCTATTTATCCATGTAATCTTAATTAAATGAACTTCCTTAGTATTGATCATATTTAATAAATGTATATGCTAGCTCAGTCATAAGCGAGCTTTTGGCTTTAAAGAGGGACAACAAAAACTTCAATACAGTGGTACCTCATGATACGAACCCCTCGCCATACGAACAACCCGAGATACGAACCCGGGGTTCGGAAATTTTTTGCCTCTTCTTATGAACTTTTTCCGTCTTACGAACCCGCCACCGCCGCCGAGAAGCCCCGCCGCCCGGCTATGGCTTTTTGAAACAGTTGGGGGGGTTCTCGGCGTCCTCCTGAACCTGAACGCCAAACCTGAACTTCCAGGTTTGGCGTTCGGGAGGCCGCCAAGAAGCCCCCCGGCTGTTTCAAAAGACAACAGCCGAGCGGCGGGGCTACTCGGCGGCCTCCGGAACGCCGAACCTGGAAGTTCGGCAAAAGTTTGGGTTTGGGAGGCCGCCGAGAAGCTCCGCCGCCCAGCTGTCGCTTTTTGAAACAGCCAGGGGGCTTCTCAGCATCCTCCTGAACCCGAACGCCAAACCAGAACTTCCGGGTTCGGCATTCGGGAGGCCACCGAGAAGCCCCCCAGCTGTTTCAAAAGGTGACAGCTGGGCGGCGGGGCTTCTTGGCGGCCACCCAAACCCGAACTTTTGCCGAACTTCTGGGTTCGGCATTGGGAGAACGCTGGGAAGCTCCCGGCTGTTTCAAAAGGTGACAGCCGGGTGGCGGCGTTTTTTTGTGGGTTTTTTTCGTTGCAAGCATTAATTCATTTTACATTGTTTCCTATGGGAAACAATGTTTCGTCTTACGAACTTTTCGCCTTATGAACCTCCCCCGGGAACCAATTAGGTTCGTAAGACGAGGTATTACTGTATAAAACTTATAATCAATATCACCACCATTAGAAACAGTCAATGATGTACAGGCAAGCCAAAAATTCAATCTCCAAATCTAATGTTCCACAAAATAAATTTATCTAAGGTATTCCATATTATCTTCTATTAATTTTAGAAACTAAGCTAAGCACACCCAAATGAAATAACTGCAAATTCTTACTTTGTTTATACTGATCAATCCTCATTTAGTCTTCATTTAATTATAGTTTGAATTTTAGATTGTAAGGTTTGGGGGTATCTTCTATTTGATGCTATGAATAGCAGTGACATTATCCTTTTTATTAGCAACTAACATAACCAATGTGCTGCAAGGATATCAGACTTAAATTATTTGAACATTGAAAGGTAAAGACAAGTTTTAATGAACATTTATATGACTGAATAACAGCACACGATTTTACTGATTTTATTGGGTTTGATTCAGATATTTGTCTGATTTACTTTAACCAAGATTCATATACCTGTCATGTTTTGGGGCTTGTAAATATTTATTTTAGTAGTTAATATGATTTGGATCTCAGTAAAATTTTGTTTTAAAAGAGCATATGAAAGAGAATCCTACTTTCCCTCCATATCATTAGTCTCTAGAAGGAAGGCAAAGTAATGTAGGAAATAAATAATTAAATCAGTGAATAATATCCTAGAGCAGTGATGGCGAATCTATAGCATGGGTGCCACAAGTGGCACATGGAGCCATACCTGCTGGCACGCGAGCTGTTGTCCTAGCTCAGCTGCAATAGAAACATAGAAACATAGAAGACTGATGGCAGAAAAAAACCTCATGATCCATCTAGTCTGCCCTTATACTATTTTCTGTATTTTATCTTAGGATGGATATATGTTTATCCCAGGCATGTTTAAATTCAGTTACTGTGGATTTATCAACCACATCTGCTGGAAGTTTGTTATAAGGATCTACTACTCTTTCAGTAAAATAATATTTTCTCATGTTGCTTTTGATCTTTCCCCCAACTAACTTCAGATTGTGTCCCCTTGTTCTTGTGTTCACTTTCCTATTAAAAACACTTCCCTCCTGGACCTTAATTAACCCTTTAACATATTTAAATGTTTTGATCATGTCCCCCCTTTTCCTTCTGTCGTCCAGAAAGTTTTTGCCTTCCAGAGAGCCTCTGGGAGAATGGGGCAGGGTGTTTTTACCCTTCCCCAGCTCCAGGGAAGCCTTTGGAGCTTGGAGAGGGCGAAACACAAGCCTACTGGGCCCATCAGAAGTTGGGAAACAGGCCATTTCCAGCCCCCAGAGGCCCTCCGGGGGGTGGGGGAAGCCGCTTTTACCCTCCCCAGGCCTTGAATTACCTGGGCACTCGCGCACACCCATGCTCTTCTGGCACCGAAGGAAAAAAAGGTTTGCAATCACTGTCCTAGAGAGAAAAGGTAGCTCATAGAGGAAAACATATGATTAGATGTCTTATAGATGCTATTGACATCCCAAAACTATTGATTGACCTGCTGTTGGTGAAATCCACATGGAATATAACTATTGTATATCTTCATGCTGAACAGTATCTGATTTTGAAAGAACTATGAAGGAAAACTGATAAAACTCATATCTACTCATATCAAGTAGCCATAGTGGTGCAATGGTTAGAATGCAGTATTGCAGGCTAACTCTGCCCACTGCCAGCAGCTCGATTGTGATTAGCTTAAGGTCGACTCAGCCTTCCGTCCTTCCGAGGTGGGTAAAATGGGGACCCAGATTGTTGGGGGCAATATACTGATTCTGTAAACTGCTTAGTGAGGGCTGTAAAGCACTATGAAGCTGTACAGGTCATCATTTTCAAATGCAGTAAAATCTCTTCTAAAAATCAGTCTTCTGTCTATAGTTTGGGCTGAAAACATATTAAAAATCTAGACAGCTTCTCCAAGGGGGATAAATGATTTCCAGCTAACCCATGAGACTAATATTTAATTTTAAAAATGAATGTAATTACCGAGCTATGGAATGTATAACGCTAGAAAAGCAATTTCACTAACCTGATTTAAAACTCTTGACTAATGTATTCCCCTACATATATACTGTATATTTAAACTGCAATTCAGTTACAACATTCACAAATTGTAGCATGTGGAAGGAGATAAAATCTGTTTTATAGATAAGTTGTTAAAAGTCTGTTCAATAGAGTTAAAATATGAGCTAATAATGGAAGAAACTGACTGTAAGCTTAAATCGTTATTAAAGGAAATTGCAGCAATTGTGAACAGAGTGGGGAAAGATTAATATGTTTAAAATATCAGGAGTTCAAATAAGTTATTTAATACATTTCTCAGCAAGTGGGATATGAAAGGAATTTATCACTTTTCCGTATGCCAGATTTTAGATAGCAGAAACAGGAAACACTAAAGCAAAAGATACATATTACATGAGAAATAAAATTCCAACCAAATTATTTATAGTTTGTATATACATTTAAGCTGATAACATGGATCAATTATCCACGAATATCCCATGCTTGATTATGTTCCAAGAAGTCATTTTTGACTCCTAGAGACCACATAGATTTGTATGTGGTCTCTAGTTTGTATGTATGTTTGGTTTTATAAATAAGGGTTTTTTAGTTGTTTTATTATTGGATTGTTACATGCTGTTTTTATCACTGTTGTTAGCCGCCCCGAGTCCACGGAGAGGGGCGGCATACAAATCAAATAAATAAATGAATGAATGAATGAATGAATGAATAAATAAATAAATAAATAATAAAATAAAAATAAAAATAATAAAAAATAAATAAAATTAAATAAATAAATAAATAAATAAATAAATAAATAAATAAAATAAAATAAAATAAAATAAAATAAAATAAAATAAAATAAAATTTGCTCGATTACCTGTCCTTATCTGCTCTTTCAGGTCTCCCAATGGTGCATTTATTACTGAGCCCATTCATCTTTATTCTGGTTCTCTTCTCTTTTTTCCTTCCATTTCCACATCTGAAATGGTTTGGGTGATCTCGTCCCAACCGGGAAGAACCCACGCCTGGCCTTGGGGTGGGTGATGGAACAGCGGTTAAAAATGCTGAATTTCTCAGGCCAGGTTTGAGACCCAAGCCTCATGCAATGGGGTGAACTCCCGTTACTTTCTCCAGCTCCTTAAGCTTTTGAATTGCTAGGTTGGCAGGAGCTAGTAATGTGTCCCAAGTAATGGGAGCTCACCTAATGAGTATGACTCATAATACATCCTGCCTGTCCCCATTTGGTCAGGTAAAATTAGTATCTTTTCTCAACATATGGGAATTTGCCTCATTCAGAGAAAAGGAACTTGAGGTTGGTCCTCTTTCTTTCTTTCTTTCTTTCCTTCCTTCCTTCCTTTCTTTTCTCTCTCTCCTTCCTTCCTTCTTTCCTTCCTTCCATCCTTCCATCCATCCATCCGTCCATTAAAGTTTGTTGCAAAAATCAAAACCAGAAGCACAGACAGATAACTGATTCAGCGGGATTCATTCACTTCTTTATAAACATAGTAACAGATGAATTTACAATACCATTAGCAGATTATTTCTTCAAATAAACACAAGCAGAAGTTAGTTTCATTTCAGTAAAGAGTACAGAGAGGAGAGTACAGAGTGGAGAGAGAGTAGAGTGGGCTGAGCCATGCCCATCTTTAAGCTTAAGTTTTAGTTTCGATTCTCTGCACAGAGTCAGAAGTGGTTAGCTCCCATTGGCTGATTTAGTTGCTATGCCTATTCATTGGCTGACCTTGTTACCATTGGCTCTCCCAGTTTATGAATAGCTTAACCCTTTCCCTCCCTCCCTTTCTTTTCCTTCCTTCATCAAAGTAGCAACAAAGCTGTGATCTTCATTCCTATTTTATTCCGCAAGTGCTTCTACTGAAGCTTTGTTCCCAACCTGATACTTTCCAAATACATTCAAGTTGTAATTCTCAGAATGTCAAACTAGCACGGATTAAAGCTTTGGAATGCTTTCTGGGAATGCAGGGAATCGTAATTCCAACACATCCTCCAGACAGCAAAAGAGAGCGAGAATGAAGAGACGTTGCCAGTGGAAATCCTTTTCCATGAAATCAAAGCAAGGATCAAATTTCAACCGTCACCTGTTTTTGACCTGCAGCATATCAATCATCCCTAGTTTAGTCATCCTTCTTGTAAATTACATTTGGATTACGTGCAAAAAAGATAAAGGGGATAGGATAATGGCTTATGTGCTAAAAGTGTGTGTAAAAATGTATAGATCATATAATATTTGTGCGTATTTTTACATGAACAGCCTTTCAGCTCTTCTCAAATCAGTTTCAAACACATGTCGGATTGATCAAACTTATTTTAAAAGTACCTTGACATTTATCATGGCACCGGACCAGATTATCTACGGGACCGCCTTCCGCTGCACAAATCCCAGCGACCAGTTAGGTCCCACAGAGTGGGTCTTCTCCGGGTCCTGTCAACTAAACAATGCCGCTTGGCGGGACCCAGGGGAAGAACCTTCTCTGTGGCGGCCCCGGCCCTCTGGAACCAACTCCCCCCAGAGATTAGAATTGCCCCCGCCCTGCTTGCCTTTTGTAAGCTACTTAAAAGCCACCTCTGCCGCCAGGCATGGGGGAATTGAGATACACTTTCCCCCTAGGCCTTTACAATTTTATGCATGGTATGTCTGTATGTCTGTTTGGTTTTTATTATAATGGGTTTTTAATTGTTTTTAGTATTGGATTATTATTATATGCTGTCTTATTATTGTTGTTAGCCGCCCCGAGTCTTCGGAGGGGGGCGGCATACAAATCCAATAAATAAATAAATAAACAAACAAACAAGCAAACAAACAAATAAATAAAGAAATAAAGAAATATTAAATAAATAAATAAATAAATAAATAAATAAAGATTTGCTTATCAAAACAATATGGAAGTGGTTTGTTCTACATCCATATGCAACACAATTAACCAGTGGAATGGCTTGCCTACAGAAGTTGTGGGTGATCCATCACTGGTGGTATTTATGAAATGATTGGACAGCCATTTGTCCAGAATGGTATAGAATCTCTTGCTTGAGAGAGAAATGGAATGGGAGACATCCAAGGCAACGGTGAGTTGCTCCCAGTTCGGCGTGGTTCTGCAAACTGGTAGTGGTGGTGGGAATGGGAGGCTCCCCCCACCCACCCAGGATTTTGTGCATTCTCAGAAGTGTCATGCGCACACACACAAACGGGTAGCAACGGGTTTTAGAACTTACCACTGATCCAGGTTCCCTCCCAACTTGGTAATTCTGCAATTTTTTACAGGTCAAAGTGCAACTCAGAGCAAACCTTAAGACCTGTCTCCTAGGTTTGATCAAGCTGTACTTCAAATCCATCATGAACGTATTCTCCCCTCTTTCCTCAGTTCTGGAGACCTGACCTACAAAAAGATAGTGACAAAATTGAACGGGTCCAAAGACGGGCTACAAGAATGGTGGAAGGTCTTAAACATAAAACGTATCAGGAAAGACTTAATGAACTCAATCTGTATAGTCTGGAGGACAGAAGGAAAAGGGGGGATATGATCGAAACATTTAAATATGTTAAAGGGTTAAACAAGGTCCAGGAGGGAAGTGTTTTTAATAGGAAAGTGAACACAAGAACAAGGGGACACAATCTGAAGTTAGTTGGGGGAAAGATCAAAAGCAACATGAGAAAATATTATTTTATTGAAAGAGTAGTAGATCCTTGGAACAAACTTCCAGCAGACGTGGTAGATAAATCCACAGGAACTGAATTTAAACATGCCTGGGATAAACATATATCCATCCTAAGATAAAATACAGAAAATAGTATAAGGGCAGACTAGATGGACCAGGAGGTCTTTTTCTGCCGTCAGACTTCTATGTTTCTATGTTTCCCCTTTTTTAATTTCTGCTGACTCATGTACCAGTTCACCCAGAACATAAAACGCGCATGCCACACCTAGCATGCAAAGAATTCCACAATTTGGGCACTTTTCCATAGGCCAGCATGAAATTATTGCAAGAGCCAGAAGGTGAGAAGTGAAGTGAAGCAAAGCAAAAATCCTCACCAATGGAAAAAACTATGCTCATATATTTCCATTTCTGAAGTCTTTTTATAGGTCACAGATGCATTGGGCCAATTATGCAATCAGTGGCATTGCCAGGAAATAGTTCCTCAATATAAAAAGTGCACTATTGTCTTCAAGAGTCCTAATAATACTCCCATGTGAACTCAGGTAGTTTCTCCAAATACATAGAGAGATCTTTAGATCAGTGTATCTCAACCTTGACAACTTAATATGTGAATTTTGACTCCCAGAATTTTTGGGACAGAATGATTTTTAGATCAATGAGCTTTGAATGAATATTTTTTCTTTGTTCCCGGATTGTAGAATGAATGGCAATTCTGCTTTTGCAATATCACAGTGGGTTGAAAATGGTCCAGAACCTCCGTGTGTCCTTTTGAAACTGCCAGATTTGTTGACTTGATGTTGACTTGTCTTTTCTGGGTTTTATTTATTTTATTTTGTTTTATTTTATTTTATTTTATTTTTATTTATTCATTCATTCATTCATTCATTCATTCATTCATTCATTCATTGGATTTGTATGCCGCCCCTCTCCGGAGACTTGTAAAGGCCTAGAGGGAAAGAGTATCTCAATTCCCCCATGCCTGGCGGCAGAGGTGGGTTTTAAGCAGCTTACGAAAGGGAAGGAGGGTGGGGGCAATTCTAATCTCTGGGGGTAGTTGGTTCCAGAGGGCCGGGGCCGCCACAGAGAAGGCTCTTCCCCTGGGTCCCGCCAAGCGACATTGTTTAGTTGACGGGACCCGGAGAAGACCCACTCTGTGGGGCCTAACTGGTCGCTGGGATTCGTGCAGCAGAAGGCCAACTGGTTTTAATATTTTATTATGGCTGCATGCAGCATCTAGATTCAAAGAGTTGGAAAAGATTTGAAACATGAATGGGTGGGTACATATAATTTGACAGGAATATTCTAAAACAGCTGCATCTCTTCTGGACTCCCAGGATTTCTCAGCCAACACCACATCTCAGTATTGCCAAGTTTGAAAAACACTGGTTTAGATATTCTCTGACTTGAACATCTGAACCAGTGTTTTTCAAACTTGGCAATTTTGAGATGCGGTGCTTCCATTTCCACTGCTAGAGAGCTTCAGGCATCCAATATGCTCTTCAAATCACAGTTTGCCATTACTTTTAACTTAATGGTTCCCTTTTCCCCGCATAGTTGAGTTGATCCTTTTAGGATGTTTTGCTGAGTATCCTCATCAAATGAGCTATGTTACATGGTTTTTTGAAAATGCTTTTTTCATGCCTGGTGCCTTATTTATAAAAAAAGTCTTCTTGGAAATGTGGATTATTTTGGAGTTTTGTCATTCTGGATGAAGACATTTGAGCTTTACAGGGCTTTAAAAGACATGATTAAATTGAAAATAAATCTATACCATGGTGGATGTTGCCTGAAGTTTAAAGATATTATTCTTTTCCATTTCCGTTAGTTTATGTTGAATCAAATGTTCTATCTTATATGTTCTATGTCTGAATGTTCTTTGTCTGAAGAGGTATAGGGTTTCTTGCCTAAGCAGGGGGCTGGACTAGAAGACCTCCAAGGTCCCTTCCAACTCTGTTCTTCTCCTCTCCTCTCCTCTCCTCTCCTCTCTTTAAGTGTTAGATTATAAGCAATAAGTGTTGGTCATGACCTTTAAAGCCCTACATGGCTTTGGACCAGACTACCTCCGGAACCACCTGCTACCGCACAAATCCCAGCGACTGATAACGTCCCACAGAGTTGGCCTTCTCCGGGTCCCGTCGACTAAACAATGTCGTTTGACGGGCCCCATGGGAAGAGCCTTATCTGTGGCAGCCCCGGCCCTCTGGAACCAACTCTCCCCGGAGATTAGAATTGCCCCCACCCTCCCTGTCTTTATACCACCAGGCATGGGGGAGTTGAGATATTCCTTCCCCCTAGGCCATTACAAGTTATGCATGGTATGTCTGTGTGTATGTTTGGTTTTGTAATAAGGGTTTTTAGTTGTTTTATTATTGGATTGTCACATGCTGTTTTTATCATTGTTGTTAGCCGCCCCGAGTCTACGGAGAGGGGTGACATACAAATCCAATAAATAATAATGATAATGATAATAATTATTATTATTATTATCATTATTTATTATTATTATTAATAACATTTAGACCTATATATCACTCCATAGTGCTTTGACAGCCCTCTCTAAGCGGTTTACAGAGTGTAACCATATTGCCCCCAACAATCTGGATCCTCATTTTTATCGACCTTGGAAGGATGAAAGGCTGAGTCAACCTTGAGCCTACTGAGATTCGATCTGCTAAACTGCTGGCAGCTGGTGATCAGCAGAAGTAGCTTGCAGTAATGCACTTTAACCACTGTGCCACCGAGGCTTTTAGAGAAAGAGTGATAGGAATGAATCCACCACAGGAAGCTAAAAATCCATGTTTCTGCCTCTATCTATAGAGAAACACAACTATAGTCAATCCATTTTCACCTGCTCTCTTCCAGTCCCAGTCTTACCTTGCACAAGATGGTTTTTATCCAGGATTTAGGGGTAGTGATTTCTGACAGTTTCAAAATGGGTGAACAGTGCAGTCAGGCGGTAGGGAAACAAGTAGGATGCTTGGCAGCATAGCTAGAGGTATAACAAGCAGGAAGAGGGAGATTATGATCCCGCTACATAGAGCGCTGGTGAGACCACATTTGGAATACTGTGTTCAGTTCTGGAGACCTCAACTACAAAAAGATAGTGACAAAATTGAACGGGTCCAAAGACGGGCTACAAGAATGGTGGAAGGTTTTAAGCATAAAACGTATCAGGAAAGACTTAATGAACTCAATCTGTATAGTCTGGAGGACAGGAGGAAAAGGGGGGACATGATCAAAACATTTAAATATATCAAAGGGTTAAATAAGGTTCAGAAGGGAAGTGTTTTTAATAGGAAAGTGAACACAAGAACAAGGGGACACAATCTGAAGTTAGTTGGGGGAAAGATCAAAAGCAACATGAGAAAATATTATTTTACTGAAAGAGTAGTAGATCTTGGAACAAACTTCCAGCAGATGTGGTAGATAAATCCACAGTAACTGAATTTAAACATGCCTGGGATAAACATATATCCATCCTAAGATAAAATACAGAAAATAGTATAAGGGCAGACTAGATGGACCAGGAGGTCTTTTTCTGCCGTCAGACTTCTATGTTTCTATCCAGAAACTCGATCTGTTCTATTTATGATGCCACGGCTAACAGGTTGGAGAATAACTTTGTAGTTGTGCTCAGCACATTATCAAAGATGAGCAAACGTGCTACTATTCCAATCCCCCCTGTTTGTTTTCTTCTGCCACCAGAATATTTAATCAGACACCTATCTGTGGCTTACTTAGCGTTATCCGACATTGGGATCCTTGTTCCATTTGTCTCTCAACAAGCTAGAGTCACCACCCAAGAACCCATAGTTATGGTTCTGACCATTTTGGAAAGGAGCAAGCCAAAGATAAGGTTTAAAGCTACACGAACCATGAACGTTATTTCTAGGGCTGTTTTATTGTTCTAGCAATCAGGCAGAACCAAGTGATCAAACTGTGTGCATTACCATGTTTTCTATTTCTTGTTGAGATAAGACTATCAAGAATGGGAAATAATCATCGTGTGGGGATGCAGCAAATGGGTCACACTTCCCTTATCAAATATAGAAGAATGTTTTCTTCCCACAGCAGTGCTAAACATTTATATGGTTATATGAATAACTGGCTTTACTACCATCGCTGTTTTTGTGAATGTATATCTCCACAAATAATCCATATCTTGCAAGGAATTTTTAAAAAAAATTATACAGTGATACCTCGTCTTACAAACTTAATTGGTTCCGGGACGAGGTTCTTAAGGTGAAAAGTTTGTAAGACGAAACAATGTTTCACATAGGAATCAATGAAAAAGCGATTAATGCGTGCAAGCCCAAAATTCACCCCTTTTGCCAGCTGAAGTACCCATTTTTGTGCTGCTGGGATTCCCCTGAGGCTCCCCTCCATGGGAAACCCCACCTCCGGACTTCCGTTGCCAGCGAAGCACCCGTTTTGCGCTGCTGGGATTCACCTTCTGGGATTCACCTTCTGGGATTCCCCTGCAGCATCACAAAAACATGGAAGTCTGGAGGTGGGGTTTCCCATGGAGGGGGGATCCTGAGGGGGAGCCTCAGGGGGATCCCAGCAGCGCAAAAATGGGTGCTTCGCTGGCAATGGAAGTCTGGAGGCAGGGCATCCAAGCGGCGGCGGTGGGTTTGTAAGGTGAAAATAGTTTGTAAGAAGAGGTAAAAAAATCTTAAACCCCGGGTTTGTATCTCGAAAAGTTTGTATGATGAGGCGTTTGTAAGACGAGGTATCACTGTACTGTCTTTCTCCCCTTCATCTCCTTAATAATCCATGTGGTAGGTTTGGTTAAAAGATCTTTTATCTATGAGTCAGGAATTTGTGCCTATTTAAAAGTAGTGTGCGGCTCCTACTGCTAAATTTCTAAATCCCACATGCAGATAATGGCTGCAAATAGCTTTGCAGTCTAAACGACATGGGACACAGGATAAAGAAAACTAGGGAATAGGAAAACCACAAATTGCAGTGACCAATTCCTAAGCTGATTGCATTTATGAAGTTCTTGAAAGGAAATTATGAAGCTCCTGAAGAAATGTAGTGGCACAGGGGTTAGTATGCAGTATTGTTTGTAAGCTGAATCTGCTCACTGCCAGGAGTTCGATCCTGACCCACTCAAGGTTGACTCAGCCTTCCATCTTTCCACCTTGGGGGCAATATGCTGACTCTTTAAAACCGCTTAGAGAGGGCTATAAAGCACTATAAAGCGGTATATAAGTCTAAGTGCTATTGCTATGTCTATCACATTCTTAATCTCCCAGCAGACTTTTTTGTAAGTTATATTTGGCTCCTTTTCTGAAAAGAAGGGAGGGAGGAAGGAAGAAAGGAAGGAAGGAAGGGTGGGAGGGAGGGGATACAGCAAACAGAATAATTCAGTTTTTTTTCAAAAGCGGACAATCCTTAAATTGAGAATCCTTCCAAGGTGGGTAAAATGAGGACCAAGATTATGGGGGCAATATGCTGACTCTGTAAAACTGCTTAGAGAGGAATCCATTCCATGGCAGTACCCAGATGAATATCTGTTTTGAACTGTAATGTTTTTACTTGAGGGTTGAGCGCTCTCTGGTAAATCTATTTAGTCTCCATTCTTCAAAAGCCGATAATCGAAATCTACTAGTCCTCAATACTTTTCAAAGAAACACTTTGGTTATTAACTGAATAAAAGTCTATGGAGATTCTCAATCATCCAAGTCATGGATGTATATTAGTAGTAGTAGTAATAATAATAACAACAACAACAACAACAATAATAATAACAACAACAACAATAACAATAATAATAACAGCAGCAGCAACGACAGCAAGAACAACGGAGTTGGAAGAGACCTTGGAGGTCTTCTAGTCCAACCCCCTGCTTAGGCAGGGAATCCTACATTACTTCAGACAGATGGTTATCCAACATCTGCTTAAAAACGTCCAATGTTAGGGCATTCACAACTTCTGTAGGCAAGCTGTTGCACTGATTAGCTGTTCTGACTGTCAGGAAATTCCTCTTAAGTTCTAAGTTACTTCTCTCTTGTTGAGTTTCCACCGATTGCTTCTTAATGAACGTTCAAAGTTACAAGGGCACTGAAAAAAATGACGTATGACTATTTTTCACACTTACGACCATGGGTAGAGTGGAAAAAGTAGATAAAAGAAGCCAGCTATACATGGGAGTGGTTGTTTACATCTGATGTAACTTGCAAGCTACCAGTAAAATCTATTTATGTATTGGTCGGTCTTTTTAAATTAATGTCTACTTTGTTATGCTTACAAACATAACATGGTGTTAGAACATAATTGTAAAACTTGGACAGTACCCAAAGCCAACTCTATTGTGAGAAGGGTGGAGCCAATACACAAAATAAGAAAATTACAGGCATTCTTGTTTCTTCATGCTGGACAGAAGACGAATGAATGGTTTGATGAATTCCCATTTGAAGAGAAATCTGATTATATATACTCAGAGCAGCTGGGATTGGAAAACAATGAGCATGGTTTTAAAATTAGAGAGAGAGACACAAAAAAACTGCGCCATATTGATTAAGCTATTCTGATAGCTGCAAGGGATCTGCAAACTTTAGTAGTAGACGTAAAGTAGCATAATGGAGAAAAATGGGACTAAAATTAAATATAAAGGAGACCAACAAATGATATACAAACAACCAGCCTGAAAAAAATGAAGAAAATCATTCAGTCTATTGTTTTTCCAGTTAACGTTAGATATAGATTATCTCAGGGACCGCCTTCTGCTGCACGAATCCCAGCGACCAGTTAGGTCCCACAGAGTGGGTCTTCTCCGGGTCCCCTCAACGAAGCAATGCCGCTTGGCGGGACCCAGGGGAAGAGCCTTCTCTGTGGCGGTCCCGGCCTCTGGAACCAACTCCCCCCCAGAGATTAGAATTGCCCCCACCCTCCTTGCCTTTCGTAAGCTACTTAAAACCCACCTCTGCCGTTAGGCATGGGGGAACTGAGATACTCCTTCCCCCTAGGCCTTTACAATTTTATGCATGGTATGTCTGTATGTATGTTTGGTTTTTATATTAATGGGTTTTTAATCGTTTTTACTATTGGATTATTTTGTATACTGTTTTATTATTGTTGTTAGCCGCCCCGAGTCTCCGGAGAGGGGCAGCATACAAATCCAATAAATCAAATCAAATCAGATAGTTTCTTTGTTTTTAGATAGACTGAATAATTTGGGATTAGAAATGAGATTTTTATATAATAGACCTTATAAGTAGTATATTGCTACTCATTGGAGATATATGTGTTGTTATGTATGTATGGTGGAGAAAAAAATAAAAAAGCTTTATTAAACAACAACAACCAGCTTTAGAGTTGTCAATAATTGTAAATATTGAAGATATTGATTGATACTTTCTGCTTTTTAGTCCCAAAAGTGCTTTCCAAAAGGAAGGGAAGGGAAGAAAGGGAGGGAGGGAGGGAGGGAGGGAGGGAGGGAGGGAGGAAGGGAATACAGCAAACAGATAAATTAAGTTTTTCTTCAAAAGTAGATAATCCCTAAACTGACAATCCTTCCAAGGTGGGTAAAATGAGGACCGATATTGTTGGGGGCAATATGCTAACTCTGTAAAACTGCCTAGAGGGGGTTGTAGAGCACTATAAAGCCGTATATAAGTGCTATTGCTATTGCTATCTCTATCACATTCATAATTTCCCAACAGACTTTTTTGTAACTTCTCTTTGGCTTCTTTTCTGAAAGTGTAACCATGCTTTAGTAATTTATTGATCTCTTAAATCTTTCTTTCTTTCTTTCTTTCTTTCTTTCTTTCTTTCTTTCTTTCTTTCCTATGCCGCCCATCTCCGCAGACTCAGACTTGTATATTAATCTATACAATTCATTTATAAGTATAAAGACACCTTACACTAATATCTTAGTACTAGACGGCTTCAAAACTCATCGAATTCAGTATTCAACAGGTTTTTAAGCATAAATCTTGTCTTTTTCCTGATAGTCAGCTATCTTATGACTCACTATTTCTTCACACCAAAATTGCAAGTCACATGGTTTACCTGTCGGTTTTAATGTTCGGTGCATATTCCAGAACAAATTACTGATGAGGTGTACTGTATTTAACATTTTTTATTCTTATTTAAAATGGTATCCAGTTTACAGTGATCCCCCGAGTTTCGCACTCTCGATCATTGCTAATCGCTATATCGCGATTTTTCCACTCGGAAGTAAAAACACCATCTGCGCATGCACGCCCCTTTTTTCTATGGCCACGCATGCGTAGATGGTGGAGTTTGCGTTCCCCGGGCAGATCAGCTGCTGGGCGGCTTCCCTGGGTCTTCCCCCTCTTGCTGGCGGGAGGGCGAGCGGCGGGCATCAGCGAGGAGCTGGGGTTTCCCCTTTGCATGGGTGGCCAGTAAGACCCCAGCGCCGCTTCCCAGCTGAGTCCCGAAGCCAAACGCGGAAGTTCGCCTTTGCCGTCTGGCTTCAGGACTCAGCTGGGAAGCGGCGCGAGCGAACGGCGTGGGCGGGCGAAGGGCGGGCGAGCGGCAGCGAGGAGTTTGCGTGGGCGGTGGGGAAACCCCAGCGCCGCTTCCCAGCTGAGTCCCGAAGCCAAACGCGGAAGTTCGCCTTTGCCTTCTGGCTTCAGGACTCAGCTGGGAAGCGGCGCGAGCGAACGGCGTGGCCGAGCGAAGGGCGGGCGAGCGGCGGGCGCGCGGGCAGGCAGGCGGCGGACAAGCGGCGGACGGACAAGACAAGCGGCGGGCGCGGCAGCAGCGAGGAGTTTGCGTGGGCGGCGGGGAAACCCCAATCTTCGGCTCCTCGCTGCTGCGGCGGAAGTAAAAACACCATCTGCGCATGCGCAGATGGTGTTTTTACTTCCGCACCGCTACTTCGCGAAGAATCGATTGTCACGAGGGGTCCTGGAATGGAACCCTCGCGATAATCGGGGGACCACTGTACTTATAAAATGTGCGTCTTGAAGCACACTTGCAAATAGAGTGCACAATTGAGCTCTCTTTCCCTTATATTAATTTTACAAAAATGCCTACAGAGCCAATGTGAGGTCAAGACACATTTTGCTCTGTGGGCAGTTAGCTTCCCATCAATTTATTTTAATTAAATGATTGAGACAGGGACCCTGCAATAGACCAAGAGTGCTTGTGCGCCTGTTGGTGCCAAATTGTGTTCTTCTGGCTTGTATCATAATAAAGTTGTTGGCCAGAATATTTTATTGTAATTTTTTTTTCTACAGCAGGCTAATATAGCCCTTTGGAAGTTATAATAAAACCTGTGCCAGTTAATTATATTCATCCAATTAATGTCATATCTAGTTTTATTCAGAGTACATTCATGGTTTATAAATTTTGCAGACTACATGTAATTGGATTAACTGAGCTAAATTTACTGCTGGCAGAAGGTGATTGTTGAGCTACGTGAGTTGTTACCCAACAAATATTATCCATTGTGCTGGCCATAATATCATATTGGTAAATTGCTACGTGATTACTTTCCCACAACTCCAACTTGAATCGGATTTAACATAGTGGTACCTTATAGCATTTCCACATTTTGAAAAGATACTTGACATTTTTTTTTCAACGAATAACAATAATATTTGCTTAATGGGGCACAATAAATATTAGTTGTTGATTGGGGCAGACAAAGCTTGCCAGATTTCAGGATTAGGATTAGAATAAAATATATGATTTCCTTCTTCTTTCATTGTTTCAAAGGAGATTTGCTGGGCATAATTGTTACTCAAAACCCAGGGACAGGAGAGTGCTGTATGTGTCACAAATAAGTGCAGATTGCTCTAAAAATTGAGCCAAATTAGAAAATGACTCTTTAACTTAAACTAAGTCTATGTGCATATAAAGAACACTACTGTAACTGAATATGTTTTATATGTTCTTCAAGTTTATATATTCATCTATCTGTTTTTCTTGGTTTTTTCTCTTTTTTTCTTTGTATGTTTTGTTAAAAAAAATCTTTTCTTTCTATTTTTATATGTAGAAACTTAATAAAGATTTTTTTTAATAAAAGAAAATGACTCTTTGTTCAAAGCGGAAGAACCCCCCCTTCCTGTTTCATAAAAGTTAACGTATTTAGTGCGCCCGTACCTATGAATTGATGTGCATTCACTGACCAAGCAAACAAGGAATCAGAATAAAATAGAGCTGGAAGGGACCTTGGAGGTCTTCTAGTCCAGCCCCCTGCTCAAGTAGGAGATCCCACACCAGTGATGGCAAACCATTTTTTCCTTGGGTGCCGAAAGAGTGGGTGCGTGCGCTATTGTGCCTGCACGACTGCCCACACCCATAATTTAATGCCTGGAGAGGACAAAAACAGATCCCCCCCAAAAGGCCTCGGGAGGCCAGAAACGGACTGTTTCCCAACTTCTGGTGGGCCCAGTCGGCTCATGATTCGCCCTCCCAAGGCTCCAAAGGCTTCCCTTGAGCTCAGGAAGGGTAAAAACGCCCTCCCCATCCCTCGGAGGCTCTCTGGAAGCCAAAAACATTCTCCCAGAGAAAAAAAATCAACTGGTCGGCACACACATGTACGTTGGAATTGAGCTAGGGCAATGACCCGCGTGCCAGCAGATCTGGCTCCCTGGGTCATCTATGGCACTCGTGCCATAGGTTTGCCATCACTGTCCTATATAATTTCAGACAAGTAACTGTCCCCTTTCTTCTTAAAAACCTCCAGTGATGAAACAAATGTGTTCCACAGAGGAAGTGGAGAGAGAAAACATTTTTTCCTCTTCTTTTTGCTTTGTCTTTCAAACCCAAGTTGATCTTTACTCAAACAAGCAATTTGGGGAGCTTGCTGACAAAGCAAGCGGAGAGGGAATATTGGCATGGAGATTTGGTTAACTAAGAAAACAAGGAAGTCTCCCAGCAACATGGACAGTGAAGGAACCACCATTGTTAGCTGTATAGTATGTACAATATTAGCTTTCCTGCCTACAGAGGACTAAAATTACACCTCCTGCAAGTGTAAAATTGTTTCTTTATTACATGAGAAAGTGAAAGGACTTGAGGAAAGAGGGGAGATGAGAAGTTGCTGAACAGGACAGCTAAGCTCTTTAGAAGCTGAAGAGAATACATAAGAACACAAACAAAACCCTTCGGCAGAAGCAAACATGAGGATTAATGTGAAGCAAAGAAGCAAAAGGATTAGGAAGCACTTAAGTGCTAAGGAACTAAGACATTGAAGCCAATGTCTCCCTCTAGAGCAGGGATGTCGAACTCGAGGCTCCAGCGAGCAGGGTGCTTAAATCTGGCCCACGGGGTTGGTCTGGAAATAGCAAAGGACCAGTCTGCAGTGCCTCTGCTAGCAAAAATGGAGTGCAGGGGGCTGCGCACGCTCACCATGCCCCATTTCCAGCTTGGACCTGTAGCATCCTGCTGTCCAAAATGGGAGGGAGGGCTGTACCCTTTTGTCGGCCTGGATAGCCTCCTGCAGCATCCTGCTGGCCAAAACATGCCCTCACCTGTGTTGTGGTTAGCTCTGGCCCAGCTCCTGCCCCAAGGACTGTGGATGTGGGGGAGACATCCACATGCTGCAGGCCTGTTTTGCCCCCCGGTGGAATCTGCTGATGAAGGCTCCTCTGACCAAGAAGACATGAGTGACAGGGAGGAGGAGAGTGTGGCAGACAGCTCAGAAGGAGATCAATTATCTAGCTCCTCCTTGGATTCAGAACAAGAGTTAATGATACAGCCATGCATGCGGAGAGCGATGCATAGGCAACAACAACTGAGAGATTATTATCAAAGAAAATGAGGCCACCTGTGGTTGCGTGGGGCTGTGGTAATTAGTGAGGCTGCTATAAATAGCAGCCTGTGGGTTTGGCCATTGTGGAGGATTATCTGATCATTGTGTTTTGTGACTGCTTTGCTGACTTTGATCTTTTGTGTGCTGATTTTCCCCGCTTTGAAACTAAACCAGAGCAAAGTGTGTTTCACTTTGTGAAAGAAGAAGGACTGTGAATTGCCTCACAGCTGCAAGCTAAGTATCACAGAACTGATAAGGGACTTGTACAAATTACCAGTTTTTTTGGAGACAAGTGCTCTTTGCTATACAAAAAGAGGGCTTGGTTTAAGTGAATTTTCATTATAAAGAACATTGTTTTGAATTTTCAAACGTGTGTGTGTCTGAAATTTGTACCTGTGAATTTTTGGGAGAAGTCTACCAGAGAGCCCGACAGAACAACCTGTGCTCTGTTTTGGCCAGAAGAGTACTACAGGAGACATCCCTCCTATCTGCCCCTCACCTCCAGCCAGCCCACGAAGGAGAACTGCAATGCTGATCCAGCCCTTAAAGAAATTCAGTTTGACAAGCTTGCTCTAGAGATTGATGGAAAACCACCTAAGGAAACTTTGCCATTGAGTATTGTGGAAGACATTTTGACCTCCGTGGACCAAAACAAACAAGCAGCCTCTTTGAAAAAAAATACATGTGTTTTGGTGGTGAATGATTCCCTACTGGGGAGAGGCAGCTATGTGTTGAACTGATATAAAATTGTGGGAGATGTGCTGACTTCCAAGGTGTGAAAGAAAAAAGATTACTCCCAAAGTTACTAAGGAAATTTCACTCATCAAACGCAGTCTTCTGTAACTTTTTTCTCTTCTCCTATAAACAAGGTTCGGAAGTTAACACTCTTCCCTGAATCTCTGAAGGGATGAATGACATAACTGGAAGAGATCTTGAAAACATTTCTGGGGATTACGAAAGTCTTGAGAAGGGAGACCCACCCACCTGTTGTATTTGAGGGTCATGATGCAAGAAGAGAAAACAGGATTCTGGAAGTGAATTGGTAATGCAAGTACAGTGTTCCCTCGCTTTTCGCAGGGGATGCGTTCTGAGACCACCCGCGAAAGTCGAATTTCCGCGAAGTAGAGATGCGGAAGTAAATACACTATTTTTGGCTATGAACAGTATCACAAGCCTTCCCTTAACACTTTGAACCCCTAAATTGCAATTTTCCATTCCCTTAGCAACCATTCAGATTATTACTCACCATGTTTATTTATTAAAGTTTATTAAAAAAAATATTTATTAAAGGCAGACGAAAGTTTGGCGATGACATATGACGTCATCGGGTGGGAAAAACCGTGGTATAGGGAAAAAACCCGTGAAGTATTATTTAATTAATATTTTTGGAAAACCGTGGTATAGACTTTTCGCGAAGTTTGAACCCGCGAAAATCGAGGGAACACTGTAAAGTCACAACAGAAGAGTTGGAATTCTCCATCAGTGTCCTATTCTATCTTCTTAAAAGACTCCTGGGAAGAAATGGGATACATTTTATAAAATCTGAGAAGGAAATATTTAACAGATGTTTCCCACTGTCAGGTCCAGAGGATGTGCATTCAAGGACAGCAGCCAAGAAAGTAGAACACAATGGAAGAATCAGAAATGGGGATTTGGGATGAGAAGTCAGTTTCAGAGGAAATTATAGTAAGTGGAAACGACAGATGTTTCTGACCAATGCACAACATATGGAAATGAACAGGAAGAACTAAAGGAGGCTGTGATTAGGTTTTCTGAGCACATTGAAACATAAAGAGTGTCAGTACTATGCACTTAACTGGTTGGGTTTGTCAATATATGAACTAACCAGCAATGTATGTTTAGAGAAATTAACACAACGTTGCTTTAAGGGCTAGTGCTGCAATTAGCTATAAGAGAGAGCCAGATGCGTCTCTCTCTGTCTCCCTGATCTCACTGTCTGCTGGTTATGTCTGTGTGACTATACTATACTGTAGACTTGCTTTGTGCTAAATGTTGGTCTGTGTATTGTTTATTTAAGTAATACTTAGTTATGGTGTTATATATGTATGGGGGAGAATCATTATTATTATTATTATTATTATTATTATTATTATTATTATTTATTAGATTTGTATGCCCCCCCCTCTCCGTAGACTCGGGACGGCTTACAGCAATGATAAAAACAATATATAATAACAAATCTAATAGTTAGAGTCTAAAATAACAATAACACATTTAAAAAGGCTAAAAAGCAAGAAACCCCAATATATAAAAAACATACATACAGTCATATCATACATAAAAAACTACATAGGCAGGGGGAGATGTTTCAGTTCCCCCACGCCTGATGACAGAGGTGAGTTTTAAAGAGTTTACGAAAGGCAAGGAGGGTGGGGGCAGTTCTAATCTCTGGAGGGAGCTGATTCCAGAGGGTCGGAGCCACCACAGAGAAGGCTCTTCCTCTGGGTCCCGCCAAACAACATTATTTAGTTGACGGGACCCGGAGGAGACCAACTCTGTGGGACCTAACCAGTCGCTGGGATTCGTGCAGCAGAAGGCGGTCTCGTAGATACCCTCGTATATACACAAAAGAATTGCTGTGTGTATATAGTTATGTTTTCTGATCTCGGTTTGCATATGTTTGATTGATGTATGTGTGTATGACTTGGACTGTTTACTGACTACTCTATTGAATATATCTAATTAATGTTTATACTCAAATTGTATAGGTCTGGGTTATTGACTGGATATCTGCCACTATGACATCTACTCTGTATAAATTTGTTTTAGGAATATTACAAATAATACCTTAGCATTCTAACAAAGAGCCATGGTGACTCGATGGTTAGAGGTCAATACTGTAGGCTATTTCTATTGACTGCTGCCTGCCTGCAATTTGACAGTTTGAATCTCACCAGGCTCAAGGTTGACTCATCCCTCCATCCTTCTAAGTGGATAAAATGAGGATCCCAATTGTTGGGGGCAATATGCTGTCTCTGTAATCTGCTTAGAGAGAACTATAAAGCACTGTGGAGTGGCATATAAGTCTAAATGCTATTGCTAAAGCAACTCTCTGATTATTTTCCAGTTTGGAACAGATACTTATTTGGTGTTGAAAAGAATCTCTACATACCTCGAAGCTGGATCATGTTCTTAATTAAGGAGAAACTTCCTAACAGTGAGGACAGTTAACTACTGGAAAAAGCTTTCCTTCAGAAGTTGTGGGTGCTTCATCACTGGAAGTTTTCATTAACACATTGGACAGTCAGTTGTGTGAAATAATATAGGGCAGTGGTGTCAAACTCAAGGCCTGTGGGGCGGATTAAATCCGGCCTGTGGAGCCAGCTTGGAAATATCAAAGGACTGGCATCTGGTACCTTTGGTGGCTAAAATGAGCTGCGTGCATATCCCCCCCCCCCTGTGCCTCATTTTCATAGCTTCCTGCAGTTCTCTGCTGGTTGAAAATGGACCAAAAGTGGCCATAAGCTGTTGTTTTGGGCTGACAGAGTGCTGCAGGAGCCCATGGAATAGCATGGAATAGCATTTAGACTTCTGTGCCAAATGATGTGCAGAGGGGGGTGGCAGCATGTGTATTCTCCATGCTTTGTTTTGGCCGGCAGGGTGCTACAGGAGCCATCCATCCCACCCGTCCCCTGGTTCCCCAACCCTCCTGACTCACCTAACCTTCCGCCAGTGGAGAAGAACTAACTGCAAAGCTGATCCGACCCTGGAAGAAATCTAGTCTGACATCCCTGGTCACAGGGTCTCCTGCTTGAGGAGGGGGCGGGATTAGTTTAGTTTAGTTTTATTGGATTTACATGCCGCCACTCTCCAATTAAAATACACACATATCCATTCAATCATCAAACCCACTATACATTCATCGGTCAGGGGGGAGAATCTAATGACCCCAAGCTTGGCGGCATAGGTGAGTCTTTAGACTCTTACAGAAGGCGAGGATGATGAGGGCAGTACGAATCTCCGGGGTGAGCTGATTCCAGAGAGCCAGGGCCCCCACAGAGAAGGCTCTTCCCCTAGGTCCTGCCAAGCAACATTGTCTAGTTGACGGAACCTGTAGAAGGCCAAATCTGTGGGACCTAACTGGTTACTGGGATTCATTAGAAGACCTCCAAGGTTGCTTCCAGGCTTATTCTGATTGATCGATTGATTTCTTGCAGTAAGACCCTTCAGAATAATTCAACAGGGTGTTTGTGTTCCAATTTATAGCATCAGCATTAAGCATTTTTCTTTGCTATCTGTAAACATTTGCATTCCTGCACTTCTCCAAGAAAGTTGGCACCTGGTTGACTCTGTCACTATTATCTTTACAGTATGGTTCTCTATTGTTCCACCTCTGCTTGGAGACAATAGCTTTCCCCATGAGGTCACTGTAATTTCATTAGTGATCAAAGGGACAAATGAAACGAGCGTTCTTCTCCCTTGCAAAGCTGATCAGATCATAATTACACATGGTTTTTAGCTTACTTAGTTATATTTATTATGTTATGGCTATGACGCTTTAGGGAGAGCCAAGAGTTAGCAAAACACAAATAAGGACAATCATAAACTCTTAAAAAGTCTCTTGTGTGGCCTGTTGCCCTTATGAAGTATGGAACTTACAGCATATGTATATCTCTCCATACTTAGGAGCTGGAAGGGAAAGATCATGTTGCATTATCAAAGGGCAGTGCAAGTTCAGAGACAAAACTCCTTCATATAAAAAGAATAATTGTGGTTGTTCACAGGCGTTCCCCAAGGCAGCGTACTAGGTCCTACTCTTTTCATCCTATACATCAATGACCTCTGTGATAATATCACAAGCAACTGTGTGCTTTTTGCCGACAATGTGAAACGTTTCAACACCACTGACAACATACTCACTCTCCAAAAAGACCTTGACTTTATTTCAGATTGGTCTAACACCTGGAAAGTTCAAATATCAACCAACAAATGCTCTACCCTCCACATCGGCAAAAAGAATCCAAACCTCGCATAAACAAATTCTCGCAGCCAACCTACACTCAGTAAAAGACCTTGGAATACTAATATCAAACGACCTAAGTGCTAAAGCCCACTGCAACAATATCGCCAAAAAGGCTTCCAGAGGTGTTAACCTGATCCTACGTAGCTTCTGCTCTGGCAATCTCACACTACTGACTAGAGCCTACAAAACCTATGCCAGACCCATTCTCAAATACAGCTCATCTGTCTGGAACCCATACCACATCTCAGACATCAACACTCTCGAAAACGTCCAAAGATATTTCACTAGAAGAGCCCTTCACTCCTCCACTCGAAACAGAATACCCTACGAAAATAGACTATCTATCCTGGGTCTTGAAAGCTTAGAACTGCGGCGCCTAAAACAAGATTTAAGTATTGCCCACAAGATCATATGCTGCAACGTCCTTCCGGTCAACGACTACTTCAGCTTCAACCGCAACAACACAAGAGCACACAACAGATTCAAACTTAATATTAACCGCTCCAAACTTGACTGTTAAAAATATGACTTTAACAATCGAGTTGTCGAAGCATGGAACTCATTACTGGACTCAATAGTGTCAACTCCCAATCCCCAACACTTCTCCCTTAGACTCTCCACGATTGACCTCTCCAGGTTCCTAAGAGGCCAGTAAGGGGCGTATATAAGTGCACTGATGTGCCTATCGTCCCCTGTCCAATTGTCTTTCCTTATCTCATATATCATATATATTCTCTCCTTATCTATATATATATCATATATATTCTCTCCTTATCTCTTATATCATATATATTCTCTCCCTCCCATCTACTTCTCTTCTTTTTACTTTCTATCATTATATATATATTACTTAATGTCTATTCTCTTCCATATGTATTGTATATTGGACAAAGAATAAATAACTAAATAAATAAAAATAAAATAGAATTGTGAACAACCAATCCTGTGTACACTCTAAAATCTAGGTGAAGGGTGATCTCCTTGCTTACAAATAAAAGGAAAGTATCCAAGTATAGAATCTATGTATGAGTAATGCAGCAAGTATTAGACTCAAGAGTGTTATTTTTTAAAATCTTTCCTGTGGAATGAACTGTAACTCAGCTGTACAGATACTGTGAAACTTGCGAAATTCCCTAAAGATCTAATGAACTTCAGTTTGCTCAGGGAGAGACTGTAGAAAGAGTGCAGAGAAGGGGACTGGAGGCTTAAACATATGAAGAACGGTTGCAGGAACTGAGCATGGCTAGTTTAATGGGGGGAGGAACCCAGGGGAGACATGATAGCAGTGTTCCAATATCTTAGGGGTTGCCACAAAGAAGAAGAAGTCAACTTATTCTCCAAAGCACCTGTGGGTAGAACAAGAAGCAATGGGTGGAAACTAAACTCCGAGTCTCCGGAGAGGGCCGGCATACAAATCTAATAAATAATAATAATAAACAAGGAGAGAAGTAACTTAGAACTAAGGAGAAATTTCCTGACAGTCAGAACGGTTGTTCAGTGGAACAACTTGCCTCCAGAAGATGTGAATGCCCCAACACTGGAAGTTTTTAAGCAGATGTTGGATAACCATCTGTCTGAAGTAGTGTAGGGTTTCCTGCCTAAGCAGGGAGTTGTTGTTATTATTATTATTAATATTATTATTAATATTAATATTATTATTATTATGTCAATACAACACAGCAAACGAGATCACTATGCTGGATTTCGTATTTCATCACCAGTCGGGCGCTTTCCAAGCACCTAGGACTGCGAGATGTAGCGGCGAATTATGTTTGCAGTTTTTTGGCGGGGTTTTTTTTGGTTGCACGGATTAATTGACTTTACATTGTTTCCTATGGGAAACAATGTTTCATCTTACGAACCTTCCGTCTTACGAACCTCCTCCTTGCACCAATTAAGTTCGTATCATGAGGTATTACTGTATTTTCTTGATGATGTCATTGTCTTCAGGTATTTGCGGATTTTTCCAGTTCTGTGCAAATACAATCCTTGCAGCTGTTGTAATATGCAAGCTTAAATATTTTACATTTTTAGAATAGGTACCTCTCATAATACCCAGTAGAAAAAAACTCTGGCGTATATTCTATTTTTGTATGTATGTATGTATGTATGTATGTATGTATGTATGTATGTATGTATTTATTTATTTATTTATTAGATTTGTATGCCGCCCCTCTCCGTAGACTCGGGGCGGCTCACAACACAATAAAAACAGTTTATAACAAATCTAATATTTTACAATATAAAATATTAAAAACCTCATTATTAAACAGACATACACACAAGCATACCATACATAAATTGTATAGGCCCGGGGCAGATATCTCAGTTCCCCCATGCCTGACGACAAAGGTGGGTTTTAAGGAGTTTGCGAAAGGCGAGGAGGGTAGGGGCAGTTCTAATCTCTGGGGGGAGCTGGTTCCAGAGAGTTGGGGCAGCCACAGAGAAGGCTCTTCCCCTGGGGCCCGCCAACTGACATTGTTTAGTTGATGGGGCCCGGAGAAGGCCCACTCTGTGGGACCTAATCGGTCGCTGGGATTCGTGCGGCAGAAGGCGGTCTCGGAGATATTCTGGTCCGATGCCATGAAGGGCTTTAAAGGTCATAACCAACACTTTGTTGTTGTTTTTTTTAAATTTTTTTATTATTTTTTCATAAAAACAAACAAATACATACAAACAATAAACATAAAGTGGGGGTATATTTCCCCCGCTTCTTTTGAAAGTATACATTCAAGTATAGAAAAAGAATACATAGTTAAATATATGTTAACTATTATAATAGAAAAAGTTAATAAATTTGAGTTAAAGTTTTACAAATCTTGATATGAGTATTAAGTAAGGTTAGTATAACATAATTACCAAAAAATACCTTTAATATAATCTTAGTTACTTTAGTAAAATCAATTCAAACAATAAAGCTAAATTCAACTATTATACATCTTGGTATATTGCTTGTACTTATACATACATACACTACTATATCATAATCATCAAAAAGTCCTTTTAGACTAATATTAGTATTATTATCACCTAGGTAAAAACTAATACAAAAAAAAAACAACTAAGGATATATCTTATTTTTTCTTATCTATCCATCTATAGACATTGTTCCATGTTTCATAAAATTTAGTATCCTCTTGATCGTTTAATCTTCTTGTCATCATATCCATTTCAGCGCAATCTAATATTTTAGCTATAACCTCTTCTTCCTTGGGGATTTCCTCCCCTTTCCAATTTTGCGCATATATTATTCTAGCCGCAGTTAATATATGTATAATTAAATAAAAGATTTCTTTCTTATAGGTCTGATTTGTAACACCTAGTAAATAGAATTCCGGGGTATTATCTATATCTTGCTTTATTATTTCTTTTAACATTTTTTCAATCATTTTCCAATATATTTTTGCTTTACCACATGTCCACCATTGATGATAATAGGTTCCTATATCCTTCTTACATTTCCAGCATATTGGGGATGTTTTAGGAAACATTTTTGCTATCCTATTTGGTGGAAGGTGCCATCTATAAAACATTTTGATTTGATTTTCTTTTAGGGAAACTGATTTAGTCATTTTCCAATTATTAGTCCATACTTTCTCCCATGTGTCTATATCTATTTCCTTACCAATATTTCTACACCATCTTATCATAGTATCTTTTAGAGTCAACTCTATATTTTTATGAGCAATAAGTAGTTTATATATTTTCCCTATCATTTTTGTTGAATTGATGGTGATTAAAGTAGTTAAAGGATTTTTACTTTTATTAAAAATGTAAAGAATTTTGTCCTTCTGATATCTGGATCGGATCTGGGCATAGTGCCACCAATCTATTATTGTGCCTTCTTCTTGTAATTCAATTCTAGATTTAAGCTTCATCTGATCATTTAATAGTTCTTTATATCTATAAGTTATTTTCCTATCTTTTATAGACTTTGGATGTATTATTGCTTCTAAAGGAGCTAGCCAGTCTGGGATACTTAAAAAATGATTTTTCTTTATGTCTTTCCATACTTCTAATAAGTATTTCCTCAACGTATGCCTTTTAAAATATGAATGATTTTTGTCCTTGTCATACCATAAAAATGCGTGCCATCCAAGCATTAAATCATGTCCTTCTAGGTCGAGTATTCTTTTGTTATCTAAAGTTATCCAATCTCTAAGCCATGTTAATGCAGCGGCCTGATAGTATAGTTTCCAATTTGGAAGGCCAAATCCGCCTCTTTCTTTAATATCTTCTAAACAATTCATTTTTATCCTTGCTTTTTTACCTTGCCATATAAATTTTTTAACTAAGTTTGTTAGAGTTTTTAAAAAGATACCCCCTGGGTTTATTGGTATTGTCTGGAAAAGAAATAAAACCTTGGGTAAAATGTTCATCTTGATTGTTGCAATTCTTCCTAAGAAAGATATTTTCAAATTATTCCACATTGCTAAGTCATTTTTAATTTCTGCTAATAATTTCATATAATTATCATTTTTTAATGTTATTGTTTTCGCTGTTAAATTTATTCCTAAATATTTTACCTTTTTTACGATCTTTATTGCAGAAATACTTTCTAATTTCGTTTCTAGTATTTTATTCATGTTTTTAGTCAAGTAATGTGTTTTGCTTTTGTTTATCTTTAAACCTGCTACATTTCCATACTGTTCAATGGTTTGTAGTAAAGTAGGAACTGTTGTAATCGGCTCTTCAATTATAAACATTAGATCGTCTGCAAAGGCCTGGAGTTTGTAGGTTTCATCTCCTACGGTTAAACCTTTTATTTTGGGGTCCGCTCTTATTTTAATTAATAAAGTTTCAAGGGTCATGATAAATAGCAATGGTGATATAGGACATCCTTGGCGAACTCCCTTATTTATGTCAAGTGTTGGTAATTGGCTATTATTCAATATTATATTCGTTGTTTGTTTTGAATATATGGTGTCTATTAGATTAACAAATTTTGGGCCAAATCTCATTTTATTTAATTGCATTTTTATAAATATCCAATTAACGTTGTCAAAGGCTTTTTGAGCGTCCAAAAACATTAAAGATGCCGTCTTGTCTGGGTGTTGTTCATAGTACTCTAGTATATTTATTACAGTTCTAATATTGTTTTTAATTTGTCTTCCTGGAAGAAACCCATTTTGGTCTTGGTGTATTATTCCATTTATAACTCTTTTAAGTCTCTCTGCATAAATGGCGATAAAAATCTTATAATCTACATTTAATAGTGATATAGGCCTATAATTTTTAATCTTTTCTGGTTCTGTACCCTGTTTATGTATTAAGGTTGTCAGTGATTCTGACCAAGATTTGGGAATTTTCCCCTCCAGTCTACATAAATTAAAAGTTTCTAACATATGGTTTCTTATTATTTCGTTATCTATCTTGTACCATTCTGCAGGTATGGCATCTGGGCCTGTAGCCTTGTTGTTTTTCTGTTTTTTAATTGTTGTTAAAAGTTCCTCCATTGTTATTGGTCCATCCATGGTGGCCTGTTGATCTTCTGTTATTTGTGGTAGATTTGAAGCCTCTAAATAGTTAAAAACTTCATCTTCGATAACATGAGCTTTAGCATATAATTCTTTATAAAAATTATAAACAATGTCTGCCTTGCCTTTTGTGTCATATTTTATTTTACCATCTTTATCTTCTAATTTTTGGATTAATTTTGATTGACTCTGTTTTCTAAGTTTGTACGCTAACCATCTGCCAGGTTTATTTGCATGTTCAAAATAATGTTGCTTTGCTCTTTTGATCTTTTCAGTTAGTTGGTTTTGTTCTGTAACTCTAATTTTATGTTTAATTACGTTTATTTCTGTCTTTAGATCTCTGTTCTTAGTATGTTGCTGCGATAGGGATTCTAATTGTTTTAGTTCGTTTGTTAATTGTAAATACTCTAATTTCTTTTCCTTATTGTGTTTTGCTGTGTAAGATATTGTTAAACCCCTTATATACGCTTTAGCTGTATCCCATAAGTTCTGTGGAGTAGTGTCTGATGTTTTATTAATTTCAAAAAATATTTTTAGTTCCTTTTCAATCCAATCCTTATATTTCTTATCATTTAATATATATCTATTCATCCGCCAGTTGTTCTGTTTATTGTTCATCGTCATATAGACCACTATTGGGTTGTGATCAGCCCATGTATTAACGTCTATCTCAACCTCTCTTATTTGTTCTGCCACCGTTTTTGGTGCCCATAACATGTCAATTCTCGTCCAAATTTTGTGAGGATTGGAGTAAAAGGTAAATTGCCTTTTGTGAGGGTGTCTTTCCCTCCAAATGTCGCTTAGTAGTAGTTCCGCTTTCATTTTTTGAAAAGTACTAGGTAACAAATTTCTTCTTGTTTTTTTACCTTTTCCCCTTTTTTTATTACCTCCCCCTCCTGAATGGTCTAGTTGTCTATTCGCGATAGCATTGAAATCACCTATTATCAATACATTGTCAATAGCTAAATCTATTATTGTTTGGTGTAAATTTTTATAAAATGTCATTTGGTCTTCATTGGGAGCATAAATAGAAACAACCACTAGAGGTCTAGGTTCAATATCTACTTGTACAATCAATATCCTACCCTCTTTATCCTTATATATTTGTTTGGAATTTATAGAATTCTTGACATACATCACTACACCCCTTTTTTTTTGGTCTGCTAATGCAGCATACATTTTTCCAATTTTGGGATTCAACAGTAATTTTTGATTATCTTTTTTAATATGCACTTCTTGTAGTATTGCAATCTGAACATTTTGATTTCTAATTTTAGAAAAAATTTGCTTCCTTTTTCTCGGTTCATTAAGTCCATTAACATTTACAGAGAAGATTTTAAAATCTTTATTCATTGTCATTTAATGGGTTTTTTAGTTTCTCGCTGAGGTTGAACTCTTCTCGCACCTTGGTCCTGCTCCATTACTTGAGCAGTTGCCCCCAGGTTTTCTTCTTGCTGAGTTGGTGGTTTTTCCCCTGGTTGCTGTTGAACTAGTTGTAGTTGAACCACTTGTTGGTTACTTGCGTAGTCGGAGTGGCCCAAACCACTCTGTTCAAGAAAGTACATGGCTTGATCTACATTTTCCAATTTGTACCTTGTAGAACGCCATGTCAGAGAAAGTCCTTGTGGAATAAGCCAACGGTAGGTAATGTTTTCTTTGATCAAAATTTTTGTTAGAAAGTGATAGTCTCTTCTATTTTCTCTGACACTTCTTGGAACTTGCTTTAATATCTTTATTTCTACTCCATGGCGTTGGGGCGGGGAGTTTCTTGAGTAGTGAAGTATCTCATCTCGCAACGCCTTTCTTGTAAATTTAATATGTATCTCTCTTGGAAGATTGTGCCGACGGATATAGCTATTCGAGATTCTGTAAACTTCATCGATTTCTCTCTGTAAAGCTATGGGGTCCTCTTGAAGTATACCTCCAATGAGTTCCGCCATAGTCACTTTTAAATCTTCATCTTTTTCCTCTTTTAAATTCTGAAATCGAAGTCCGTACGAAGCTCGTTGCATCTCCAGTTGGATAATGGATTCATCGTATCTTTTGTATCTCTCATCGGCTCTCCCTTCAAGATATTCCATTCTTTTCTCATTTTTGTCAGATTGTTCTTCAACTTTTTTAACTCTGTCATCACTTTCTTGAAGTGTTTGTTGAATCTGCTTTATCTGGTCTTTCATCTCACCCATATCAGCTTTCATTTGGGCCATCTCCACTTTAAATTCTGCTAAGTCAGCTTTTATAGCTTCTCTTTGTTGTGTTGCCTCCTCCTTTATGGCTTCTCTTTGCTGTGTTGCCTCCTCCTTTATGGCCTCTCTTTGTTGGGTAGCATCTTCTTGTGACTTGACCATAAAGTCCTTCAGAGTATTCAAAGTTTCATGTATAGTTGCAAGGTTGGACTGCATTGTTTTGTCTTTGTCTTTGTCTTTAGTAGACATGGTTAGCACTTGATGCGAAGGAGAAGAGTGCGGTGAAACTTGTGGAGATAAAGTAGTTGGTGTGGTTTGTTTTTTGGTTGTCTTAACAAGGGTTGAGGTGTGGGACATTATCAAATTAAAATCAACTATTTCAAATTTTAAAGTTAGTTTCAATTTTATGTGTAGTGAAAAGGAAAAGAAATTACTATAAATTCCAAATCTATTCAATATATTTTGTTTCCCTTATAATATGACTATGCCAATTCAATAACAATTCAATTAGTAACGAAATTCAAAGGAAAAGAAAAAAGAAGGGAAAAGAAGGAAAAAATAAAAATATTATTATTTAGTGCCACAGAGCTAAAAAGAAAAAAAAACAGGTACCTTTTCAAATACAATGGAGCCAAAGAAAAATAAGAAGAAAAAAAAAAAAGGAAGAAATGTCAGCTGTGTATAAGGAACAGAAAGAAAGGAATTGGAAAGAAAACTTTTAGGAGGAGAGAAGAAAAAAAGGAAGGGAAAAAAATGAAGTAAAGAGAGTTGTGCAAGAAGAGAAAAGGAAGGGGGATAATATTTAATTCAACTGTTAAGAATAGAGCAGGAACCCAAGGTTTTTAACAATGCATATAGTTCAAATCAAGCTTCTTCTAATAATAAAAATATCCAAAAAAAGGGAAGAAAGTCAAAGAGAATTCAGGAAAAAGAAACAGATAGTTATTCAAAGACACAATAACAGTATTATATACTTAAGTTCTTCTTATAGATCCTGTGGTTTGCTAGGAAGTGAAGATGGAAATCCAAATCTCAAGGAATAAAGTTGTATTTAATGTCAGTTCAAAGTTCAAAGAGTAAAACAAATCCAAAGTTTGCTTGCGTTCAAAATGAAGTCAGTTTATTTTCCAAGTTCAAAGAACAAAGAAACAGATCCCAAGATGGAGTCAGGTTAATTTTGGTGCAGCAGGCAGATGTTAAACCAAAGAGTTCTCAGCAAATAATCCAAAAGAAGTCAGCAAATAATCCAAAAGGTTCAGCAAGTATTCCAAATAGGTTATTCCAACAGTAAGTGATCCAAAAAAGAAGTAATTTCAATCTCCTCTAGATTCCATAATTCATAGTTATTAAATTATTTCATATTGTAAAAAAGAGCAGCAGAAGTAAAAAAAAAGGCAGCAAGGCTGTATTCCTCCGCTTCAAAAAATTAAGTCCAAAACATTATGATTTTAAAAATCTATCAGGAACAAATTCTACTCCTCATTAGAAATTTCCTTTAGCAGTTAGATAGTCATATCAAATTTAAACTATTTTATTAAATCATAAAGTCAAAAAGTTATTTTATAGGTTCCAAAATTCACGTTAAGATGAAAAAGTAAAAGTGAAAAAAAGAATTAGATCCGGCTGTTATTTGCGGATGGGTTTAAACAAGGAAAAACTTTCACTTTCGCCCTAGGAAAAAAAAAACTTTTACTTGAAACTTTTACGATCTCTGACTTTAGACACGAAACACAAGGAGATTTTTACCTTAGGTCCTTTCTGCTGTATTCTTTTTCAATGTAAATATAGATATTTATACTTTCTCTTCTTTGATTTTGTTCTTCCCACTGAGTGAGGGGAGAAAGCGCTGGCCGGTCCTCCTAGTCGAGGAGGAGCGGTTCTCCCGTCTCCGAAGCTGCGGGACGAACCGCTGCCTCCGGAGTCCTGGCGACGGGTCCTCGGGCAGCAGTGAGCCCCCTGTTCATGGATCGGGCCATCCGGGCCCGATCCGATCGCAAATGCGACCTTCGGAGGGGGTAGAAAAGGATTCGCCTGGCAGAGCCCTGCCAGACACGTCCTGCCGCGATCTCCACCAAACCGGAAGCCCCATAACCAACACTTTGAATTGTGACCGGAAATTGATCGGCAACCAATGCAGACTGCGGAGTGTTGGTGTAACATGGGCATACCTAGGGAAGCCCATGACTGCTCTCGCAGCTGCATTTTGCACGATCTGAAGTTTCCGAACACTTTTCAAAGGTAGCCCCATGTATCAATAATTGATACAACCAATTATTTATTTTTTTCCAATATTTTCTTGTCTCTGGACATATGGCTAGCTCAGGAATTCTGGGAGTTGAAGTCCACATGTCATAAAGGGGCCATTCTTCTCCACCCCTGCTGTATAACGTAGTTTTCCAACTGGAGAGTGGGACATCACACCGATGAGCAAAAAACACAAAAATGTTCCTGCAAACAGAGACACAGAAAAGAGCTCTTTTAATAAAATATCCATCTAAAGCATTTATCCTTTAAGTTGATAAATATGTCTGCTGGCAAAATATAAAGGTAAGAGGAATCGCTAGCCGAGAGCTGACTTAGTTTCCCAAGTCATATGTTTAACAAGATGTTACTTCAGATTCCACACTGAAATCTTAATTTATCACTCTGCTTTGTTCTCTCTGGCCTGGGTACACTCCTTCTTTAATGAACACAAAGCACTCTGCTTTAGAAAACTACAGGGGCAGAGTGACCTTGCAGGCAGAATCATGGTCTTCTGTCAGGAAATAACAAATTGCTAAACATTTTTTCACCTGGTGGAAAGATTATGCACAGTTAGCAGGGCAAGTTTGCTTAGGATGAATTGTCTGATGCAGTTTTGTTTTCATTTCCCTTCCTTCTTGATGGAAATGGGTGGAGGGCTGAAGGAGAGGGGATAAATCCAGAATGAATTCCTTTGGAAGAACTGTTATAAATCTCCACTCACCCTTTCCCCCTGTTACAGTTAAATAAACCAACACATCCCAAATTCGGAAATTTCTGGAAGTGAGAACAATTAATCAGAAGTTGTAGGTGTTCCATCACCAGCTCCAGAAGTTGTGGGTGTTCCATCACTGGAGATTTTAAAGAAGAAATTGGACAGCTATTTGCCTGAAATAGTACAGGGTCTCCTGCTTGAGCAGTGGGTTGGATTAGAAGACCTCCAAAGTCCCTTCCAAATCTGTCATTGTGTTCTTTGTATCATCCTACTCACCCTGTATCTTTCAGAAGAAAGTTTGAGAGAGTAGATTAGATTAGATTAGATTTATTGGATTTATATGCCGCCCCTCTCTGCAGACTGGTAAAAAACAGTACATAGTAACAAATATAATATTTAACAATCTAAATTACAGTTTTAGGTTAAAAAGTCTAAAAAAAAAAGAAACCCCAGTACTGTATATAAAAAATACTTAAATCGTGTTTTAGGCGTCACAGTTCTAAGCTCTCTAGATCCAGGATTGTTAGTCTATTTTCGTAGGGTATTCTGGGTTGGCTGTTTGAGATTAATCAAGACTATTTCAGGGTTCCTGCTAGTTGCCTGAGCCTGAATTTAACCATTAGCTATTAAACGGGTTGTTTGGTGGGCCAATGTAATGGGAAAAATGAATAATGTTAAGGATTAAGAAACAGGAGGAAGAACTTCCCAACCAAGGTAACAGGAAGATAAAGGAAATCTGAGTCTTGGGCAGAAATGTAACTGGAGGAAGCATGTCAACCATCACTTGTGATGTTCAGGGGCGAATTGCTACTACTGCTGCTACGTAGCAGTGCGTTGCGCATGCAGCTTTGGTTGTCTTGCATGCGTGCACATGTGCACCCCCGGCATGTTTTTGTGCATGTCAAAGAAGCAAAAATGCGATGGATTTTCATGAGAGAGATTTCAGGCATTTTTGCTTCCACGCAAACTCACACACGTGTGCGTCCCCTCGCAACATTTCAGCACGTTTTTGCTTCCTGCACATGCGCAGAAGCAAAACATACACATTTTTTTAAAAAAAGATGACTGCGCCCATAGGACTGGCACTCTAGCAGCCGTGCACAAATTGCGCAATCTGGCAATCTGGCAGCTGCTACCGATGAGCCCTCCCTTCCCGTACTGGTAGCCACACACTACTGATGATGACCCTCCTTAAGTCTCACCAAGATAAAGGGAGACTAACTAGATTCTGTTATTGCAACTTTATATTTATTCATAGCTTTGGGTTTTAGTAATGATAAAGATATGAGTATACATAATGTTGGTTTCCTAATCTGGTCTCCTTCAAAAGGTCGACAGACAGCCAAAATGAAGATTATTATTATTATTTATTAGACTTGTATGCAAAGATGTCTCTTTGGTGATGGAATGAAAGGCAAAAGAGAATCTGGGTTAGCTGATTTGCATCCCTTCCTTCCCATAAGGCTAAAGATGTTTATGGGTTCATAGCCATGGATAATTATTCCAATTTTTTCGCATTATTTCATGTGCTACTTGAATCTAACTGCTCCAAACTTGACTGTAAAAAATACGACTTTAACAATCAAGTTGTCAAAGCATGGAACTCATTACCGGACTCAATAGTGTCAACCCCTAACCCCCAACATTTCTCCCTTAGACTATCCATGACTGACCTCTCCAGGCTCCTAAGAGGTCAGTAAGGGGCGTGCATAAGTGCACTAGTGTGCCTTTCGTCCCCTGTCCAATTGTCTTTCCTTTATCTCATATATTATATATATTTTCTTCCTTTCATATATCTTCTCCTCTAATTTTACATATTATCTTTATATATATTACTTCATGTCTATTCTCTTCCATATGTATTGTGTATTGGACAAATGGATGGATGGATGGATGGATGGATGGATGGATGGATAGATAGATAGATAGATAGATAGATAGATAGATAGATAGATAGATAGTCAAGTTCATCCACAATGCTGTTCCTGCAGAGTCTCATGAAGATCCTAGCACCATCCTTTTCTCATCATAGCTATTTGCACCAGGTAAGTTTCCAATAGAGAGAAGGAGATGGCTGCGGTTTCACAGATAGGTTGAGACAAGGGGCAAATTATTCATGAGAGAAATCCAGGAGCTATCCTGGCTTGGTTTATTATTAACCTAGAACTTAGGGCATTTGGTCCGCTTTTAAAGTGTATTGTGATGATGTCAATAACTTGCTGATTGAACTAAATTGGCATATTCTATAGATCGTGACATTTTATTTGCCTTTGTGCTTATCTTTCTTCTAACATCCCTTTATCCTTGGATTGCAGGTCGGAAGTTTAAGAAGTTTAATAAGGTCAAAATGCTAAGAGCCTTAGATGTTGTCGCACTCCAGCAGCCAGCCAGCCTCCCAAACGAAAGTCAAACGTTGGTCCAGAGGCTTTCTTTTTCACCCAGTCAAGACATTCAATTTATCCCTCCACTGATCACTGTCTTACAAAGCATTGAGCCAGAAGTCGTCTACGCAGGTTATGATAACACCAAACCAGAAACTCCAAGTGCGTTGTTGACCAGCCTCAATCACCTGTGTGAGAGGCAGCTCCTCTGTGTAGTCAAGTGGTCCAAGTCATTACCAGGTAAGGAGGATCTTTTGATGTTGGGAATTGTGTCACCCAGTTCCATTGTTTTCAGGGCACTGTGTGCAGTTCGGAGCAATGTTGTTTATGAAGAAATGCTGACAAATTTATTTATTTATTTATTTAATTAGATTTGTATGCCGCCCCTCTCCAAAGACTCGGGGCGGCTCACAACAGTAATAAAAACAGTATAAACAATGGAACAAATCTAATAATAAAAATTATATAAAAACCCCCAACTGTTAAAAACCATACAACACATACATACCAAAACATAAAATATAAGAAAGCCTGGGGGAGATGTCTTAGTTCCCCCATACCTGGCGATATAGGTGGGTCTTGAGTAACTTGTGAAAGACAAGGAGGGTGGGGGCTGTTCTAATCTCCGGGGGGAGTTGATTCCAGAGGGCCAGGGCCACCACAGAGAAGGCTCTTCCCCTGGGGCCCGCCAAACGACATTGTTTGGTCGACGGGACCCGGAGAAGGCCAACTCTGTGGGACCTTATCGGCCACTGGGAGTCGTGCGGTAGAAGGCGGTTCCGGAGGTATTCTGTTGCAATGCCATGAAGGGCTTTAAATCATTGGATGGCATAATAAATTGTGGTTTTTTTACAGAAAATAAAATATTATTTTGTCTGTGTGCGTGTGAGAAAGAGAGAGAGAGCTGTCAGCCTCGATAGCTTCAAAGCAGGATTAGACAGATTCACAGACGCCAAGTGTATCGGTGGTTATTGAACGGATGTCCATGTGCCGCCTGTATGTCGGTTGCGGAATGCAGGATTCCCTTGGGTACCATTTGTTGGGGGTCAAGGGAAAGGGAGGGTTTTGCCTTCTCTTTCTGCTCAAGATCCCCATGTACAATTGGTAGGCCACTGTGTGACACAGAATGCTGGACTTGATGGGCTTTGGCCTGATTCCGCATGGCTCTTCTTCTGTTCTTCTTATGTTCTTATGAGGGTTGCCCAGAAAGTAATGCACTACATTTTTTTTCTTCAACAATTATTTATTGAACACAATGAAACTTACACACAAGAAAGAATGATGTTTCTTCTGCACTCCCTATATTTCCACGTAATCTCCGTCCCATTCTATGGCCTTCCTCCCCCGAGACACAAGGTTGTGTATGTCCTCTCGGTACCTCTCCTTGTTCTGGTCACGAAGCCATTTCTGCACTGTGTGAATCACCTCTTCGTCATCCTCAAAATGTCATCCACGAATGGCATCCCTTAATGGCCCAAACAAGTGGAAGTCTGAGGGAGATAGCGTTTGTGAATGCTCCCAACAGTTTCTTTCTCTGCAGTGAGAATTTCAATGACGACATGCTGCTTGTAACATGCATCACTTGCAGACACCATTTCGAAACACTGCTGCAACTACGCTATCTGTCTGAAGAAACACAAAATTTACACACGCGGTCTTGACAATTCAAATAATGTATATCTAAAGTTTCACATTCGTACCATTTTACTGTGTTGGGTTTTTAGTTTGTAATTTTTAATTGATTCGATTTGTTGCTGTTTTGTTTGCATTGTATCCGGTGAGCCGCCCCGAGTCTTCGGAGAAGGGCGGCATACAAATCTAATAAGTAATAATACATAATAATAATAATACTGTTGGCTGAGAAAAAAAAATGGTGCTTTACTTTCTGGGCAACCCTCATATATTACCTAAGCTTCCAATGGCGAACCTTTTTTGGCTTGAGTGCCAATAATAATAATAATAATTAATAATAATAATTTATTAGATTTGTATGCCGCCCCTCTCCAAAGACTCGGGGCAGCTCACAACAGCAATAAAAACAGTATAACAATGGGACAAATCTAATAATAAAATATATAAAAACCCCAAAAATTAAAAACCATACAGCACATACACACCAAACGTGAAATATAATAAGCCTGGGGGAGATGTCTTAGTTCCCCCATGCCTGGTGATATAGGTGGGTCTTGAGTAACTTGCGAAAGACAAGGAGGGTGGGGGCCGTTCTAATCTCCGGGGGGGAGTTGATTCCAGAGGGCCGGGGCCGCCACAGAGAAGGCTCTTCCCCTGGGGTCCTCCAAACGACATTTGCGTGCATGCACAATAGTGTGTGCCCATGTGTCCACACCCATAATGCAATGCCCTACCTCCATGCATGCATACAACCCCCGTGCTCCCCACCCCACTGCATGCGCACAGACCTCACGAAAGCCTCTAGACTTCCGATAGGCCCGTAGGGCTGTTTTTTGCTCTCTCCGAGGTTCAGGAGTGCCTCCTGAAGCCTGAGGAAGAGCGAAAGAAAGTCCATCCAGAAGTTCAAAAATGAGTTTTCAGGTGGCCATTTTTTTGCTGTTCCCAGGGTTCAGGAAAGTTTCCTGGAAAGCTTTTTTTAAAATAATTAATTAATTAATTAATTAATTAATTAATTAATTAAGTTAGTTAGTTAGTTAGTCCAATACACAATGAGGGTTTTAGTGCGTATATATCTATATACACATAGTAAAATACATGATGAAGGTTATAGAGGAGATACTCATAGTAAAATGTATCTACGAAATAATAGAAAAGAAGGTATAGTAATAGAACATATCAATGAAAGAATAGAAGAAGAGACATAGGAATAGAAGAAAGCTATAGGAGATATAGGAGAGCAATAGGACAGGGGACGGAAGGCACTCTAGTGCACTTGTACTCGCCCCTTACTGACCTCTTAGGAATCTGGATAGGTCAACCGTAGATAATCTAAGGGTAAAGTGTTGGGGGTTTGGGGATGACACTACGGAGTCCGGTAATGAGTTCCACGCTTCGACGACTTGGTTAGTCATATTTTTTTACAGTCAAGTTTGGAGCGGTTAATATTAAGTTTAAATCTGTTGTGTGCTCTTGTGTTGTTGTGATTGAAGGTGAAGTAGTCGCCAACAGGCAGGACGTTGCAGCATATGATCTTGTGGGCAATACTTAGGTCTTGTTTAAGGCGTCTTAGTTCTAAACTTTCTAGGCCCAGGATTGAAAGTCTAGTCTCGTAGGGTATTCTGTTTCGAGTGGAGGAGTGAGATGAATGTTTAAGAATATTTTGAACTTTCTTAAGGCAGCTGGAGCTATAAAGCTCTTCCAAAGAAGGGAGAGGACAACCAATGATCCTCTGGGCAATGACATTTTCCCAAACGCCATCACTCTACTAAACAAATAATTTCCTCAATACTGTCAGACTTTTTACTAAATCTGCACTTCTATTCTACTAGTTTTTCTCATCATTCCTATCATCCTTTTCCTCCCACTTAGGACTGTATGACTGTAACTTGTTGCTTGTATCCTAAGATTTTTATTAATATTGATTGTTTCTTCATTGCTTATTTGACCCCTATGACAATCATTAAGTGTTGTACCACATGATTCTTGGCAAATCTATATTTTCTTTTATGTACACTGAGAGAATATGCACCAAAGACAAATTCCTTGTATGTCCAATCACACTTGGCTAATAAGGAATTCTATTAACCCTCTGCAATGGGGATATTGGACCTGGTGGTTGCTATTGCAATTGTTAATTTTGGATTTCTATCTGATTACTTTTCTCATATTGGGTCTTTCCTTATCTTGCCTGGTGTTTTATCTGTGTGTTCTGCATTTATCCATTTTTAGTATTAACACTAAAAGCAGAAAGATTGACAGATTCCAGTGCTGGTTAAATATTACCTTTTGATAACAAGTTTTAAAAGTAGCATTTAATAGAATCCCACAAAACAGAGCTGATGATGGTAAATGCCTTCTCTGGATAACATCAGGTTTTGATAAAGACCAGGCTTTCTAAACTGTGTACTTTGGATAAGAATTCCCATTGCCAGCACCCACTGTGGCTAGCTGACATGATGGATAAGCATGACAGGAGTTATAGCCTGTGTGATATAAAATGTTAAAATGCAGGACCAGTAAATAGAATTTTGATGGGATGAATTCAACCATTCTAGTCCTTATTTTAGCTTACGTGAGACTCTCGGTGATTGGAGCCAAGACAATGTTGTTTTTAAAAACTTCAAGGATTTAAAATCTAAGCTAGTAAGAGATATCCTTATAAAGTATTGTTATGTTTTAAATGTTTTATTAATACAACAGTAGGCATATATAGAGTGCTGTTAAGTGGGATGGGTTAGATTTTTGGAAATCTACATATATGACTGTTTGACTTTGATAACACAGTTTACTTTGTTGGGAGAATATTGTTGCTGTTAGTTGCGAAGTCATGTCAGCCCCATTGCAACTCCATGGACAATGTTCCTCCAGGCCAGTGGTTCTCAACCTGTGGATCACTCCTCCATTGGGGGTCAAACAACCTTTTCACAGGGGTCACCTAAGACCGTAGAAAACACATATTATTTTTTCCAATGTAAAATTATTATTTTCTCCAACATAGAATAAAAAATGATACATAGTTTCCAAAACAAAATCAACCTTATTAACATATACAATTTTTTTCTTTTTACTTTGTAGTCATTCAGTGGAGGCTCTTGTATCTCTTTCTTTCACAAAAGGATTCTACAAACATATAATATTTTATATATTCATAAACCTCTTAAAATATACATTTTCTCCATCCAATATTAAAACATTACAATAACCTATACATTAATCGCTGGTCATCAAATTCACATCTTATTTTCATTTTACAAATCTGTTGAACTAATCGTTCCAATAACTAATTATCTTATAATACATAGTAGCTAAGTAGATTATCTATATGATAAATCTTCATATTACAACAAAAAAAATCTAGAAAACCGTAATCCTATGTCTATTAAACTGATTATTCCGATAACTAATTACAGTGGTACCTCAAGATACGAACCCCTCGTCTTACGAACAACTCGTGATACGAACCCGGGGTTCAGAAAAATTTTGCCTCTTCTTACGAACTTTTTTCGAGTTACGAACCGGCATTCGGAGACTGCTGGGAAGCCGCGCGGCTGTTTTAAAAGGTGACAGCCGGGCGGCGGGGCTTCCCAGAAGCCTCCCGAACGCAGGTTCATAACTCGAAAAACGTTCGTAAGAAGAGGCAAAATTTTGCTGAACCCCGGGTTTGGTTCGGGAGGTTGCTGGGAAGCCCCCCAGGCCGGCTGCGACCTTTTAAAACACCCGCGCCGCTTCGCAGCTGTCTCCCGAAGCCGAACGCGGAAGTTCGGCTTTAGCGTTCGGCTTCAGGAGACAGCTGCAAAGTGGCGCGGGTGTTTTAAAAGGTTGCAGCCGGCCTGGGGGGCTTGCCAGCACCTCCCCGAACCTGGGTTCGGGGGGGTGCTGGCAAGCCCCCCAGGCCGGCTGAGACCTTTTAAAACACCCGCGCCGCTTCGCAGCTGTCTCCTGAAGCCGAACGCTAAAGCCGAACTTCCGCGTTCGGCTTCGGGAGACAGCTGCGACCATTATTCATCTTCTCCATCTGGCTTATAATATTTAAAACTGAATCCTCTTATCTCCATTTTACCAATAAAATGGAAAACACATACAGTATTTCTGATGTATGTGATTCTGATTTATTTATTTATTTTGTCCAATAAAAATTGAAAGTTAAAGAGAATAAAAACATGTAGTAGTAAATATCATGGAAAGGATAGAAGAAAAGATATGAGAATAGAATATAGGAGGGGCAATTGGACAGGGGACGGAAGGCACACTAGTGCGCTTATGCACGCCCCTTACTGACCTCTTAGGAACCTGGTGAGGTCAATCGTGGATAGTCTAAGGGAAAAATGATGGGAGTTGGGGGTTGACACCACGGAGTCTGGTAATGAGTTCCACACTTCGACAACTTGATTGCTAAAGTCATATTTTTTACAGTCAAGTTTGGAGCAGTTGATATTAAGTTTGAACCTGTTGCGTGCTCTTGTGTCATTGCGGTTGAAGCTGAAGTAGTCGTTGACAGTCAGAATGTTGCAGCATATGATCTTGTGGGCAATACTTAGATCATGTTTAAGGCATCGTAGTTCTAGGCTTTCTAGACCCAGGATTGTAAGTCTAGTTTCGCAGAGTATTCTGTTTCGAGTGGTGGAGTGAAGGGCTCTTCTGGTGAAGTATCGTTGGACATTTTCGAGGGTGTTGATGTCCGAGATGTGATATAGGTTCCAGACAGATGGCTGTATTCGAGGATGGGTCTGGCAAAAGTTTGTAAGCTCTGGTGAGTAGTGTGAGATTACCGGAGCAGAAGACACCGCTCCGCTATCCATCTACAGGCGGATCCAACCACATGCAAAAAGACTACTGCAAAAAAAAAATAAAAATCTGTACCATGGGAATTATATTAAAGGGTCGCAGTATTAGGAAGGTTGAGAACCAGATTGGCAGCAATTGTTTTTTCTGCAATTCTGATTATCCTCTGAAGTCCATGTCGGTCCTGTTGGGTTGCAGCACCAAACCAGACAGTTATAGAGGTGCAGATGACAGACTCAATGATTCCTCTGTAGAACTGAATCAGCAGCTCCTTGGGCAGTTTGAGCTTCCTGAGCTGGCGCAGAAAGAACATTCTTTGTTGTGCTTTTTTGATGATGTTTTTGATGTTAGGTGACCATTTTAGGTCTTGAGATATGATAGAACCTAGAAATTTGAAGGTCTCTACTGTTGATACTGTGTTGTCTAGTATTGTGAGAGGTGGAAGGGTTTCTCTTAAAGTCTACCACCATTTCTACGGTTTTGAGTGTGTTCAGTTCTAGATTGTTCTGGTCACACCACAAGGATAGTTGTTCAACTTCCCGTCTGTATGCAGATTCATCATTGTCTCGAATGAGTCCGATCACTGTTGTATCATCTGCAAACTTCAGTAGTTTAACAGATGGATCGTATGAGATGCAGTCATAAGTGGCCAAATATTTGAGTTTCAGGATCTTCAGGCTCTGACCTTCTAAAGAGCATTCATGGTTGATCACCTCTAGGACTGACCAGTTGGATCGCCTTGCAATCCAAGGGAAAATATCTTATCTTAACCCTATATGCCTTCATTTGTTCATCTTGATTTCTTTTCCAATTGTTGCTGCAGATAAGTAAAGAATTGAAGGATTAAATTTGCCTGCTGCTACCTACTTACAGAATAGTTAAGTCACATATTAGATGTTTGAAGAAAGGTCATTGCTAATTATAGTAGAAACTTGCTTGCCATTTCATCTTTGCAAGCATTAAATGTGAATCTGAATGACTAAAGGAGACATTATGTAGGAGTTGGGGTGACTAAAAGATACCATTTTTAATTATAAGATATAACTTCATTATTTCCGGTCGATTCCTGGATTTAATGTCACTCTCAGCTGCATCCCTAATTACTGTTTCTGTATGAGTTCTGAGCCAGGAGAAAAAGGTGATTATAGTTTGGTCCTCTTATTTCCTAAGTGTTCTGACCTAAGCTTCCTGATTAAATAAGACGGCACAAACTGCGTCTCACAAACCTCTTTTATTTGTAACGGCTGCTAAATATTTTCATTAGCAGTCGTATTAAGTCCAAACAAAATAAAACAAGTCCGACTAAAGTCTTTCAGGGAGAGACAGATAACACACATGAACCTTGCTCTTTGGCAAACTGCCAAGGACCAGTTTGCAGGAAAAACTTGGCAAGTCCAAACAGAAGCAAAACTGAGTCCTGAGTTGCAATGATGAGATGAAGCGAGTTGCTTCCTGCAACGAACCCTTTCATGTTCTCCACTTATGTAGCCTATGGGAGGGGCCAATTATCCCCAAATCTTACTCCTGAGTAGTCTTTCTCCTCTGGAATTGTTCTTGCCTTCTGGCAGCGCATTGAGAACAGGCTTCTCTAGTTCTTCGGTCTCACTCACGTCAGCTTCTGGAGGTTCTGGATGTGGGACAGACCTCCCCAATGGTCCTGGCTGGATCTCTGCCTCTGGCACAGAGCCTTCTCCAGAATTCAAGCCTGGCCCAGGCTCCTCCCCGGCCTCCCCACTATCTGACTTTGCTGCCGCTGACAGACCACAACACTAAGTATGTGCAACTTCTTCTATGGTAACCAGTATTGGGATGCCCCTGGTACACCTGGAATTGCTGATCCATTAGTGCGACCCCGCACCTCCCCCCCATGCACCCCTGTGCAAGAAAATTGTGGATTTTTGGCAATTTTCGGCCTTTCTTTGCTTCTGTGCATTTGCAAAAATTGCCAAAATCTCGTGCGTGTGAATCTCTATGCATGAGATTTCAGAAATTTTTGGCAATTTCTTTGCTTCCACGCATGCCTGGAAGCAAATTCTCATGCAGAGGTGCATGCGCTTGCCGCCACCCACACCACGGCCATGCCGGCCTCTGGGAACAATCCGGTAAGGAAAGGAAAGTGCAGCCCTTCACTGATAGTAACAATGGTCTTCGGAGTGTTGTGTTTGGGCTTGGGCCAGCTGTTGCTCCCACATATGGGAGAGATGCGGCGCCGGTGATCAGAGTAGCACCTGGGCTGAGTGTGGTTCTCACACTGAGGGCTGGGTGTGGTTCCCCTAATGAGGGCTAAAGGTATAAAAGGGAACAGAGGCAAAAGGCAAACTGTGGCTGTTTATCTGTGTGACTTTGTGGTTCCTGCTCTGAAGTTTCTGTTCCGTGCCTTTGGATTTCAATCCAGCCTTTTCAGGAACGTGGGAGGTGAAACCTCTGGGACTAGCTGTTTGCTCTCGAGTCTCCAAGATTCAAAGGACTCCTGAAACATTTCTGCTCCGTGCAGGTTGTCTTTGTTTGCTTTTTCCTGCACTTTGTATTTGGCTGACTTACGCCTTGCACTATAGTTTATTCCTGACAATAAGGACTGTTTTGGTTAACCCTTTTTTGTTTGTTTAATACAAGTTTGCTGGTTAGAAAAGCACGTGTGTGTTTTATTTCTTTTCCTTGGACTGTTACTAATCGCCTGAGCCCAGTCAGGCAGAACAGAGAGGGGCGGCATATAAATCTAATAAATTGAATTGAATTGAATTGAACAATACAACTTTGGCCATTTAAAGGTATGTAGACTTCAACAACCAGAAGACTTCAATTCCCCCAGCATCCTGGCTAGGGAATTCTGGGAGTTGAAGTCCATTTTCAACTCCCAGAATTGCCGATACTGAAATACTGACCTAGTCTGAACTAAGTGAGGGGACCCTGTTTGTCATAGATGATAGTAAACCAAAAATGTGATAAAATCTAATTACATATTTAGCATCCCTCTTTCTTTCTTTCTTTTTCCTTTCTAGGGTTCCGGAACTTACATATTGATGACCAGATAACACTTATCCAGTATTCATGGATGAGTCTAATGGTCTTTGCAATGGGATGGAGATCATATAAGCATGTCAGTGGTCAAATGTTGTACTTTGCTCCTGATCTAATATTAAACGAGTAAGTATGATTAATGGTGTTGTACGTGATTTTGTTCAATGAATAAGTGTGTTCTTGTATTTGTAAAGCTTTAAATGGGGCCAGCAATTCAAAATAAAACAATGGTATTCCATCAAAAGCAACCAAATCATTATTAATGTTAGATTTTTCTCTTGCTTTCATTATTTATTCTCCCAAGTTGTAGCTCTAAGTATCTGCAATGGTTTATCAGTAGAGCATTGTCATTAAAGTAATTCGGTCTCCAGGGTAATATTAAGAGTGGATTAGAAATTAAGGAACTATTATCAAGACAAGGAATTATTGATAATAATAATAATAAATTTATTGTCATTGTCAAAACAACGAATTGTTATTGGCAACGAAAGTGAGACCAGTCCCACTATACATACAATTTAAAAATAGAATAAAATGTCCCACCCACTACAAATTCCCCACCCTGAGCCACTCAACCATCTACATGACAAACCGAGTAATATTGTCCAACAGTTCACTGATGGTGACCCTTTAGTTCGTTGTTAAGTGCGAGTATAGCTTTGGGATAAAAACTATTCAGGAAACGTATGGTCCGAGTTCTAGTTTATTGAGACAAATAAAGCAGAGTTTTCATTTGTTGAAGTAGTGATTTCATCAATGTTTTAGCTGTTTCATTAGCAAAAGGCAGTTTTAAATTAGTGAATTGGGATGTAAGCACATGGTTAGGTAGGTTTTGGAAATGGCTTTGATTTTGATGCATTATTATATTAATTGCGTAATGCTCCTATGAGCAGCTTATGTGCAGTGCATTGATTGTTGATTGTCTCAGACCAGGAGAGATGCTGGTGAGGGAACCACTTGACTTTAAAAAGAGTGCAAAGAAGAGCAACAAAGATGATTAGGGGACTGGAGGCTAAAATATATAAAGAATGGTTGCTAGAATTGGGTATGACTAATTTAATGAAAAGAAGGACTAGGGGTGATATGATAGCAGTGTTCTAATATCTCAGGGGTTGCCACAAAGAAGAGGGAGTCAAATTATTCTGTCTAAAGTATCTGAAGGCAGGATAAAAAGCAATGGATGGAAACTAATCAAGGAGAAAAGCAACCTAGAACTAAGGAGAAATTTCCTGAGTGAACACATGATCAGTGGAACAACTTGCCTCCAGAGGTTGTGGGCTGCTCCAACACAGGAGGATTTTAAAAAGAGATTGGACCAGTGGTGGCTTGTTACCGTTTGCCCCGGTTCAGGCAAACCGGTAGTTGCGGCAACAGAAGGCTCCACCCACCTACTTGGATGTCATCACAGATGATCTATGTATGTGCAGAAGGTTCTGTGCATGCGCAGAAGGTTTTGTGCATGCGCAGAAAGTTCTATGCATGCGCAGAAGTGTTATGCATGAATGAAGCAAGCATTAGCGTACACACGTTCACAGTTCTGAACCGGTAGCAAAGGTAAGTGAAACCCACTGGATTGGACAACCATTCGTCGTAGGGTTTCCGGCTTGAGCAGGGGTTGGACTAGAACAGGGGTGTCAAACAAAAGGCCTGCAGGATATGACCCACAATGTGGTTGGATCCAGTCTGCGGGGTCATCATGGAAAATGTACGAGGCTGGCCCGCGTCGCTTTTGCCCGGTCTACCGACTGGGAAGAGGAAACATGTCAGCAGTTTGGAGAGTGGTGTCAGCCACACCTGCCCAGTCGGCCATGCTCAACCGACCCCTGAGGTCAACCAGTGCCTTGATGCGGCCCTCAATGAAATTGCATTTGATACCCCTGGATTTTAAGGTCCTCCAGGCTAGAAAAAGTTGACTTAAGGTTTAGGTTTAGGTTTATTGGATTTATATGCCGCCCCTCTCCGCAAACTTGGGGCGGCTCACAACAATAATAAAAAACAGTACAGTACATAATACCTTCTAAGACAATCTTCCCAACTCATCTTTGTCACTGAATCCTGATTCTGGCTTGCTATAAGAATTGTATTCCAGATAGTGAGATCCCCCCAGGCTTGACACTTAATTTTTTAGCTTTGGCTTTTCTTTTCTGGGTGATGCGTAAGACAGAGGATGAAAGAATCATCGTTCTATTCCCTGTGCCTGTCCATGTGGCAAATACCACAAGAGTTTGTCAAGCTACAAGTAAGCTGTGAAGAGTTCCTTTGCATGAAAGCCCTGCTCCTCCTGAATACAAGTAAGTCACATCTGCCTCCCCCCCTTTTTCTTCTTTGTGCAAATTGTTTTTAAATTGCACCTGGTTTGCACTGAACCAGGTGCCTGGATAAGAAGCAGAGTTTTCAATAACATTGCAGCATCCTGTTGCGGGGTGGGCCTGTTACATGCAGAAGTCCTGTGCAAAGCATCTGCTGATCAGTTCATCTCTAAGACAGGGGTGACAAATTCAAAGTCCACAGGCCCGCATCCAGTCCATGGGGTGCTTAAATCCAGCCCATGGGTTTGGCCAGGAAATAGCAAAGTACCGGCCTGTTGTGCCTCCGGCAACCAAACCCTGTTTTTGCCCTGGATGGCTTCCAGCAGCACTCTGCTGGCCAAAATGGGGCATGTGGTTTTGGCTGGAAAAATGCTGAAGGAGGCTGTCTAGGCCAAAATTGTGACACGGGGCCCCACTCATGACCTGTTTTGGCCAGTAGGGTGCCCCCCATGCCCCATTTTTGACATGGATGACCTCCTGCAGCATCCTGTCTGCCAAAATGGGGCATGTGGTTTTGGCTGGAAAAAATGCTGCAGGAGACTGTCCAGGCCAAGCATAGGGAGCGCACACATACCCTGTTTTGGCCAGTAGGGTGCTGCAGGAGGCGTCCGTCTTGTCTCTCCTCCCACCTTACGACCCACTGAAGAGAAGTACAATGCTGATCCGGCCCTTGAAAAAAATCCAATTTGACACCCCTGCTCTACGATTATCTTGTTGTACTAGGGACTTGAGCAAATATGGAGAAAGGAAAAGGTAGTCCTCCAGAGTATACATAGCGAAATGAAGTCAAGACAGGCATCCCAGAGCAGCAGAAATATGGCCCTTGGCTCAACGTTCTGTCTGAAAAATATCTCAACTATTAAGTCCGTAATGCAAGGGTGACGTAATGGAGGCGAGCCAGGATGTGAATCAGAATACACCTTTATTAAGTCTAACAGAATAACAGTAACCACAACTCATTGAACGAAACAACCGGTAACTTCTGCTACGTCTGACAGCTCTTTTCTAGACATCTGTCAGATGCGACAGCCAATAGTGAGACTCTAAACTATCACTCTCGAACCGCTCCCATCTTGACCAATCAGAGAGGTTCCTAGGCAGAATTGCTCATCCTGAGGGGACGTAATATCAGCGAAAAGCAGAGGGTCGGCAGAGAAACTTGATGGATGGATGGATGGATGGATCAATGCTCATGTCTGCAATCTTATGATCCACCAAACCCAAAGCAAAGGGTTTCAAGAAGACTAAAGAAGTGTAAATCTATTTTTAAAAAAGACAAGGAAGATGGGATTCCGCCCCATCCTTAACCCTCTGTTGCCGTGGTGGGCTTTTTGAGACGTCCAGATGAATCAAACCAGTGGTGAGATTAAAATAATTTAAGAACTGGTTCACCGAGGGTTGGGTTGGCTGTCGTGGGAGGCGTAGCCCATCCCTGTCCTCTAGCACTCTCACAAATGTGGGATGAGCCTCTCCTGATTGCCAACCTGACCCTGGGCAAACCAGTTGTTAAATCACCACCACCACCTGCTATGAAAGTGGATCCTTGCATTGTGCTGCAATGAAGAAATGGACAAAAGAGTGGCTGGCACGAAGGGAGGAGGAGGACCAGGGAGCAGAAAGGAGAGACAGTGGCCTTTTCCTTCCCTTGCTCTGGCCGCTCCGTTGCCTGTCTCTCCATTGCAGCGCAACGCCCACTTTGATAGTGAAGAAAACAAGCATGGAAAAATGATGATATACCGAAAGAAGAGGTAATTGAAAAAATAACGTTGTGGGCCGAAATGGATAAACTAACACATGAATTAAAAAACAAAGATGATTCAGACTATTATAAATGTTGGGATAGATTTTACTGTTGGATGGAAAAATTGAAAAGTTCAAAATAGTTGAAATGATTAAAGAGAAAGAAATAGAAGTTTAAATATTGGGGGGCGGGAGGAAGAAGAAAAGACCTACTTTAAAGGGATGTATAGAAACTATAAATTAATTGTTAATATTAGCTAAGTATTAATGAATATAATGAGAAATGTAATCTGACCTGTCACGTAACATCCACTATTTTTAAATGTTTTTTTGTTTGTTATACATATTTTTAAATACAATTTTTCTGTTAAAAAAAAGATGGGGGGGTTAACAACTGGTTCACCCAAACCAGTGCAAACCTGCTGAATCCCATCCCTGCATTAAAACATTGCTTATGCAGCCAATGCTATGCCGCTGTTGGGCTCATGATACCCAGCACTTTGAATAAGATACCGTGTTTAATTAGGGCTAAGTAGGCACTTGGGAATATATAGGTAGCTCCTATCTGCAATTGTTTTAAGAAGCTGTGTCTTTTCTTGGAATGACCCAGCTGTCCTCTTCAGCTGCAGCAGATACCTGGAAAAGGCACGGTTACTTTGAAGTATTTGTATTTGTATTTATTAGATTTGTATGCCGCCCCTCTCCGAAGACTCGGGGCGGCTAACAAGAATAAAAAAGACAATGTAAACAAATCTAATATTAAAAATAATCTAAAAAACCCCAATTTAAAGAACCAATCATACATACGACAGAGGTGGATTTTAAGGAGCTTGCGAAAGGCAAGGAGGGTGTGGGCAAGTCTGATATCTGGGGGGAGCTGGTTCCAGAGGGTCGGGGCCGCCACAGAGAAGGCTCTTCTCCTGGGTCCTGCCAAACGACATTGTTTAGTCGACGGGACCCGGAGAAGGCCAACTCTGTGGGACCTAACCGGTCGCTGGGATTCATGCAGCAGAAGGCGGTCCCGGAGACTTGTAGACTTTGAAGATAATGGGCAGGTGGGGGTTGCCGCTGTTGTGGCTACTGGTGCGCTGCGCACTCAGCTCCGGGTGTCCAGTGGGGGCAAGCACGCATATCCCAGTGAGATTTTTCTTCTGCGCATGTGCAGGAAGTAGAATCTTGCGAGGAGACACACAGAACAAAGATTTCGGTGATATCGCCAAAATCTCTCTGGGATGCGCTCGCACACCCTATTTTTAGAGCTTGCCATATTGTCCATCGCTCTTTTTGGAAAGTGGTCTGGTTAATTTTGCAGTTGTTGGTATCTGCTGCATGGAGATATGACTAAGGATTTAATTGTTCTTTATCTCTAACGAAATGGAGATACAGAAATGATCTCAGGCTAGGAGGATTCCTCTTCTTGGGGTGTGGATAGTCTACATTTTCTGATGATGTATATCATCATTTTTGGATGGCGATAGAGGGCTGAGATAATGGGGAGCATGTTGTGAAAATGTAACAACAATAATAATGTGACTGGGTATAAGGTATCTTGAATATAAATATAAAGTTTACATAAATATTTTAAAGATTGATTGATTGGACTTATACGCACCCCTCTCCGAGGACTTGGGGTGGCTTACAACATATGAAGGAGAAATATAGCATCCCAAATCCAGTTAGTTTAAATTAATTAATCCAAAAATTAAAACCATTAAGAAACCTCTCATTCCCATTCAATCAACTAACTTACAATACGTTCGTCGGCCAGGGGGCTAGAATCTAATGGCCCCAAACCTGGCGGCATAGATGAGTCTTCAACTCTTGCGGAAAGCGAGGTGGGTGGGGACAGGACGAATCTCTGGGGGGGAGCTGATTCCAGATAAATTAGATAAAATAGATAAAACTTTAAGCTGAACAGGAAAAAAAAAAATCAAACATTGGTGAATTCACCCCACCCCCAACATAGCAATAGCAATAGACTTATATACCACTTCATAATGCTCTACAGCCCTCTCTAAGTAGTTTACAAAGCAAGCATATTGGCCCCAATAATCAAAATGTTTGATTCTGAATATAATGAACAGGGACCGCCTTCTGCTGCATGAATCCCAGCGACCAGTTAGGTCCCACAGAGTGGGTCTTCTCCGGGTCTCGTCAACCAAACAATGTCGCTTGACGGGGCCCAGAGGAAGAGCCTTCTCTGTGGCGGCCCCGACCCTCTGGAACCAACTCCCCCCAGAGATTAGAATTGCCCCCATCCTCCTTGCCTTTCGTAAGCTACTTAAAACCCACCTCTGCCGCCAGGCATGGGGGAACTAAGATACACTTTCCCCCTAGGCCATTACAATTTTATGCATGGTATGTCTGTATGTATGATTGGTTTTTATATAATGGGTTTTTAACTGGTTTTTTAGTATTGGATTTTGTTATATTGTTTTACTGCTGTCGTTAGCCGCCCCGAGTCTGTGGAGAGGGGCGGCATACAAATCCAATCAATCAATCAATCAATCAATCAATCAATACATAAATAAATAAATTTCTGTTTGAAATTTGAGCCTTGGAGGTAAAATATCCTTTTCTCTCCCCGCCCCCCATACAGTTCCTTTGGAAGGACTCAGAAGCCAAAATCAGTTCGATGATATGAGAACTAGTTATATCAGAGAGCTGGTCAAAGCAATTGGGCTGCGACAGAAAGGGGTTGTAGCCAGTTCTCAACGCTTCTACCAGCTTACAAAGCTTATGGACTCCATGCACGATGTAAGTTTTATTTCATAATCATATTATCATGATGTAATATAATTTTGTACTATCTTGGGAGCTGTGATATTACTCTTGTTTTGTGCCAGGTGATCCGATATTATACAGCAGTGATGGTGAACCTATGGCACGGGTGCCACAGGTGGCATGCCGTCCCAAGTATTTGTATGCCGCCCCGAGTCTACGGAGAGGGGCGGCATACAAATCAATCAATCAAACAAACAAACAAACAAACAAACAATGCGGAGCCATATCTGCTGGCATACAACCCGTTGCCTTAGTTCAGCTCCAACATACTTGTGTACCGGCCAGCTGGTTTTTGGCTCGCACAGAGGTTCTGGGAGGGCGTTTTTGGCCTCCAGAGAGCCTCCGGGAGGATGGGGAAGGGTGCTTTTACTCTGTCAATTGTACCCCTATTTATAATCTTATTTATGTCTTGTCAGATAAAATTTGTTCTACTTCTGCCATTTTTTAAGAGCATCTTTTGAACATAAAAGCAGACTTTATTATTGCCATTGTTATTACTGTGACTACTATTTTCTGATTCAATTTTTTTAAAAATTTCCTTCAGTATTTTTACTGTTATAATTTTTTGCAACATTTTAGCGGTTTGTAAATCTTTTATTCATTGTAAACTTTAGTCCCCTCTAATGTCCAATTTTTGAAAGTCATGAAATGGCTTATTTCTGTTACCTTTTGTAAACACCAAAACAGGATTTATTTCCCACCAGAAAGTGTTTGTTCTTTATAATTAATTCTGAAGTCTCATTGTAAAAGTTTCAATGTTCCAGTTTTAACCAGGCCCTTTGTTCGTTTATAGCTTTCTAAGATCAAAATCTCATTTAGCCTTTTGCTATTTATTTCAAATCCTTTAAATTCTTAAATTTATGATTAAAAATTTCTTTGGTTCAGGATTGAAAGCAGACTCACCCAGCATTTTCAAATTTTCAAACCAAAGGTCTTTAGTATCTTAGAATTAGCTAATAAGCTATTTCCAAAAGTGATCAGAAAGAGAGATTTGGGGATGTAGTGTTCTTTAAAAGTCTCTGTCACAGCTGCGAGGTTGTTGTTTCTGTAATCTCCTAGTGTTCGAACCCACAGAGTCCTGAAGTCTCCTGCAAGGAGCAGCTGTCTGGAATACATGTGGGTAATATCACATCCTCTTTTAATCCAGAGAGATTTCAAGGAATCTTTTTATTCACTGGTTCCTTGGTCTAAGCAGTCATCAGTTCTCCTTTCACAAAGCTATCTTTAGTTCACCGTACCTCCCCTAGAAGCCTAAATCAATTGAAGTTTTTGGATACATTGCCAGGCCCATGTAGTGCTCATTGCAATAATGCTACCTGGAGATAGGTAAGGTGTGAGTAACTATGAACAGGACAATAGATGCAATTGATGCACAAGATGAACTTTTATTGTCTGTCCGTCCGTCCGTCCATCCTTCATCCATCCATCCATCCATCCATCCATCCATCCATCCATCCATCCATCCATCCATCCATTGGATTTCTAAGCTGCCTTTCTCCATAGACTCAGGGCAGCAAAGGACCTCCCAACAAAGGGTCCCCAAACATGGCAATTTTAAGACTTGTGGCTGGAGAGTTCTGGGAAGTCCACAAGTCTTAAAATTGCCAAATTTGGGGATCCCTCTTCTAAGAGAAGCTGCAAGATTGTATACTTTTGCTATAGTGCAACATGTCCCAGCCTTACCAACTATAAAATATGTGGACCTCAACTTCCTGAAGTCCCCTGCCAGCATGCTGCAATTCTGGAAGTTGAAAACTCTGTTATGGAGAAGACTCTACAATCCAAGACCAGACTGCAGAGCTACAGAAAACCACAAATGCCTTGGATGTGGCTCATTCCCACAGTTATCTTCCGATTGCAATGTTTAATGTGACCAAATTAGGGAATTCTTCAATTTATGCAAGGAACTGAACTAACAGTAGTTCCTTTTTTTAACTAAATGTTTTTAAAAGCTAAAGAATCCCTTGAGTTAAACTCAACACCTGGTAATTACCTGGATACCTCGTGCAATTTTTCCTAGCAGCAATGCAAAAGTAATTCACAGTGGCATTCTTTTGAGAGTGTATATTCAACTTCTCAATTTAGCCCACAGCTCTGAAATTCCTGCTACTCCGTCATCCCAAAATTAATTAGACTGTTTATTTATTTTTTTCCTGATCATTCAAGCCCGGCAGCTTGTAATCATTTCAGATGGACTTAATTGTATGGCATTAATTAGTGTTAAATGGAATTAACAAAGTGAGATATTTAGCATTTGTTCAGGTCTCATTCCATTTCTGGAAGATGTCCTTCAGCATGTAAGTCATAGACCAGCATGGCCCTTGATTTTCCCCTTGCCAGAAACAAGTATTAGGATTAATAATGTTGTATTCATACTTTAAAGGGACACGGTGGCTCAGGGGCTAAGATGCTGAGCTTGTTGATCGAAAAGGTTGGCAGTTCCATGGTTTGAATCCTTCGGCCGGGTAACGGGGTGAGCTCCCAATACTTGTCCCAGCTTCTGCCAACCTAGCAGTTGGAAAGCATGTTAAAAAATGGTGGGAAGGCAACAGCCTTCGGCGTTTAGTCATGCCAGCCACATGACCACAGAGATGTCTTCAGACAGCGCTGGCTCTCCGGCTTTGAAATAGAAATCAGCACTGCCCCCTAGAGTTAGGAATGACTAGCACAGGGGTAGGAAAAGTTGGCTAGCATGATTGGCTCAGGAATTCTGGGAGTTGAAGTCCAACTTTGCCTACCCCTGTGTGAGGGGAACTTTTACCTTTCTATTCATATGTTGTTCTTGCTCCAAGCGGAGTTGTATACTATTATTTCGGTAAGCCAAAGGGGCGGGTTCTACTTGCATTCCTATGTAATTCAACTACAGTGATACCTTGTCTTACAAACTTAATTGGTTCTGGGACGAGGTTCTTAAGGTGAAAAGTTTGTAAGATGAAACAATGTTTCCCATAGGAATCAATGGAAAAGCGATTAATGCGTGCAAGCCCAAAATTCACCCCTTTTGCCAGCCGAAGCTCCTGTTTTTGCGCTGCTGGGATTTCCCTGAGGCTCCCCTCCATGGGAAACCCCACCTCTGGACTTCTGTGTTTTTGCGATGCTGCAGGGGAATCCCAGCATCGCAAAAACGAGCGCTACGCTGGCAACAGAAGTCCGGAGGTGGCATTTCCCAGCGAAGGGAGCATCAGTGAAATCGCAGCATCGCAAAAACACCGAAGTCCTCGAAACCCCACCTCCGGACCTGTTTTTACGATGCTGCAATTTCACTGAGGCTCCACTCACTGGGAAACCTCACCTCCGGACTTCCATTACCAGCGAAGCACCCATTTTTGCACTGCTGGGATTCCCCTGCAGCATCAAAAAACACGGAAGTCCGGAGGTGGTGTTTCCCATGGAGGGGAGCCTCAGGGAAATCCCAGCAGCACAAAAATGGGTGCTTCGCTGGCAATAGAAGTCCGGAGGTGGGGCATCCCAGTAGCGGCGGTGGGTTTGTAAGGTGAAAATAGTTTGTAAGAAGAGGCAAAAAAATCTTAAACCCCGGGTTTGTATCTTGAAAAGTTTGTATGACGAGGCGTTTGTAAGACGAGGTATCACTGTATAACTTTTGGGAGGTTTTCTGGATGCATATGGCACTGAATCAGAAAACAGCCATATCGGTTTAGTTCAGAGGTGGGTTCCTGCTGGTTTGGATCAGTAGCGGGAATTTCCACCTGCTCGCCGAACTGGCAGCAATGGCTGGCTGGACACACCCCTGAACTGGTCCTGTGGGTTGAAATCCATCTACTAGAGCCAAATTTATGCAAAAAATAATGCTATGCGCAAAGCCTCCTTTTAACCAGTTTAACCCAGGAGTGATGGGGGGGTGTATGCGCGATCGTAGTGAACCGGTAAGGAAGGTAAGTAAAATCTACCCCTGGTTTAATTCACATCAATCCCTAAGCCAGTGTCTCTCAACCTTGACAACTTTTAAGATGTGTGGACTTCAAATCCTTGAATTCTGCAGCCACCTGGGAATTGAAGTCCACACATCTTAAAGCTACCAAGTTTTTAAGAAACACTACCCTAAACCAGTGTTTCCCAACTTTGGCAACTTGAAGATATCTGGACTTCAACTCCCAGAATTCCCCAGCCAGCATTTGCTGGCTGGGGAATTCTGGGAGTTGAAGTCCAAATATCTTCAAGTTGCCAAGGTTGGGAAACACTGCCCTAAACTATGCTGTGGTTGGTTAAATTGTGATTCAGTATTACACAAGCTTCAATTTTCATCAGCTTTTGGTCAGGCAGTATCAGAAAACTGAAATTTAAAGCAGAAAAGCAAGGATAAATGACACTAAGGTTTGTAACAAGCCATTATAACTTCAAATTGATATTATACATATTGAACAAATGATTTTATGTAATTAGCCAGTGGTCAGTTTGGACTGGTAGAGTCAGTTCTAACACATTTTTGCTAAGAAACTGCCACTCACCAATCAGTGATTAATAATATGGGAAAGTATGAAGTTATTTCAGACCACACCAGCTGTCTTCAAACAACCCCATTAAGTCATCCTTTTCTAAAAAGATAAAATAAACCATGGTTTACAGATCACAAACATGGCATTAATCTACAGCAAGCAAATCCCATTTTGGCTTGGCATCATGTTTACCTAGTGTACATGCCAAAGCAATAATTTAGGTTAAGGGACCATTTGACCCGATGTGATGCAATTTCCATCTTTTCTCTCTGCCCTCCTCTCTCTCTCTCTTATTTTAATATAGCTTGTGAAGCAACTTCACTTATACTGTCTCAACACATTTCTTCAGTCCCGGACGCTGAGTGTTGAATTCCCAGAGATGATGTCAGAAGTGATAGCTGCCCAGCTTCCGAAGATACTGGCCGGGATGGTGAAACCGCTTCTCTTTCACAAAAAGTGACCTGCTTCTCCATCTGTCTATCCACAACCCCTCCCACCCCCACCCCAATATCTGTGGTGTCTCCCCCTTCTCCCTCTTGTTCCCTTTTTCTTGTCTCTTTCCCTCTCCTCTTTCTTCTTCTTCCTTCCTTTCTTTTTCTTTCTCTTTTTTCTTGTCTCTTTCTCTTTCTTTCTCTCTCTGTTTCCCATTTTCTTGTATCTTTCTCTCTCTTAATAATAATAATAACAGAGTTGGAAGGGACATTGGAGATCTTATAGTTCAACCCCTGCTTAGGCAGGAAACCCTACACCACTTCAGACAAGTGGTTATCCAACATCTTAAAAACCTCTAGTGTTGGAGTATTCAAAATTCTCTTTCTCTTACTTTCTTTTTCTTTCTCTTTTTTCTTGTCTCTCTTTTTTCTCTCTCTTTCCCCTTTTCTTGTCTCTCTATTTCTTTCTTTCTTTCTTTCTTCTTTCTTTCTTTCTGTTGTGGTTAGCTCCGTCCCAGCTCCTGCCCCAAAACACTTTCTTTCTTTCTTTCTTTCTTTCTTTCTTTCTTTCTTTCTTTCTTTCTTTCTTTCTTTCTTTCTTTCTTTCTGTTGTGGTTAGCTCTGGCCCAGCTCCTGCCCCAAAACACTTTCTTTCTTTCTTACTTTCTTTCTTTCCTTTCTTTTCTTTCTTTCCTTCCTTCCTTCATTCTCTCCTTCCTTCTTCCCTTCCCTCCCTTTCTTTCCTTCCTTTTCTCTCTCTCTCTCTTTCTTTCTCCCTCCCTCCCTCTAACCCTCCCTCTCTCTTGTAGAGATAACAAACAGAAATTGTATATTTTAAAAAAAATTGTTGGAGAATAGCTTGGGTGGATGAGATTTAGCAATGTTGAGATATCCCCATTTCTGTGTCGTTTTTGTATACCTACATTTTGTGGATTAGACCTGGATTAAGTCAGAAGAGAGACGTTGAAGCAGAGAGATATCAAACATGGATCAGTAATTAACACTAATTTCATAGACCTCTTTGGTGTCTAGAGCCGGTGTACTTTGTTTGCAAACCTTTACTTGCTGAGCCTGTTTCACACATCATGAACTTTTAAAATTCCTTTGCAAGTATTTTTGGTCCAAGAAATGACCAATACCTGTCATGAGAAGTGTTTTATAATGGGACTCATTAAATTTCTGCTCAGATATCCATTTGAGATGGGGTTCTTTTTTATTAAAAGAACAGGAAGTTGCCTTGTACATTTTCCCTTCATATTATTCATTTTTAAATTGCTATAATGGAGTAAAACTTCAGCTTTTATTACGTCTCTGTCTCTCTGTGTGGTTATATGTGCATATATATATATATATAAATATGCCAGAATATGGTAAAATTAAAATAGAAATCATCTTCTATACTCGGAATATATTCCCTTTACTTTTCAATTTGTCTTACTTTTCAACAGCTTACTTTTCAAAGGGACATTTGCAAAATGGGATTCCCATTCCTATTGTATTTGTAATGTGCGCACATTACATTTATGGCCTGGAATTAATGATCGCACCACAGGTTGGCATGGGCAAAGTGAATTTATGACTTTGTTCTTCATTTCAGATCTCCAAAACAAAGATCACAATATAGGAATTATCCTGCCTTAAAAGCATTATCTCTGAAAGAGCATTGATTTTGGTGGAGCTAATTGACTAACTTCACATATTGCACTAAGCCATATTGTGAGTTGTTCAGTTTTCTTTTAACTATTTAGTACATTGTTAAACTTAGCCACAGTTCCTAGCATAACATGTTTTCTGAAGCCAGCCAATAGTGATTCATTCAACAAGCAATACATAAATTATTGTAACATGAATTCAGTGACTGATTTTCCTTATTGAATAGAATAATGGAGTGGGAAGGGACTTTGGAGGTCTTCAAGTCCAACCCCCTGCTTAAAGATTAGATTAGATTAGATTTATTGGATTTATATGCCGCCCCTCTCCGCAAACTCGGGGCGGCTCACAACAATAATAAAAAACAGTACATAATAAAAATCCAATGCCCACCAATCTAATTACAATTTAAAATTAGTAATTTCATAAAACAATCCCAATATATATAAAAAACAGGCACACAGTCAATCAATCAACAAAACAACATGGGCAAGGGGGAGGAGTTTTAGTTCACCCATGCCTGACAGCAGAGGTGGGTCTTAAGGAGTTTACAAAAGGCAGGGAGGGTGGGGGCAATCCTAATCTCAGGGGGGAGCTGGTTCCAGAGGGTCGGGCCCCCCACAGAGAAGGCTCTTCCCCTGGGTCCCGCCAGACGACATTGTTTAGTCGACGGGACCCGAAGAAGGTCGACTCTGTGGGACCTAGCCGGTCGCTGGGATTCGTGCGGCAGGAGGCGGTCCCAAAGATATTCTGGTCCGGTGCCATGAAGGGCTTTATAGGTCATAACCAACACTTTGAATTGTGACCAGAAACTGATCGGCAACCAATGCAGACTGCGGAGTGTTGGAGTAATATGGGCATACTTAGAGAAGCCCATAATTGCTCTCGCAGCTGCATTCTGCACGATCTGAAGTTTCCGAACACTTTTCAAAGGTAGCCCCATGTAGAGAGCGTTACAGTAGTCGAGCCTCGAGGTGATGAGGGCATGAGTGACTGTGAGCAATGACTCCCGGTCCAAATAGGGCCGCAACTGGCGCACCAGGCGAACCTGGGCAAACGCCCCCCTCGCCACAGCTGAAAGGTGTTTCTCTAATGTGAGCTGTGGATCGAAGAGGACGCCCAAGTTGCGAACCCTCTCTGAGGGGGTCAATAATTCCCCCCCCCAGGGTAATGGACGGACAGATAGAATTGTCCTTGGGAGGCAAAACCCACATGCACTCCGTCTTGTCTGGGTTGAGTTTGAGTTTGTTGACACCCATCCAGGCCCCAACAGCCTCCAGGCACCGGCACATCACTTCCACTGCTTCATTGACTTAAGCAGGAAACCCTACACCCCTTCAGACAAATGGTTATCCAATCTCTTCTTAAAAATTTCCAAAAATTACCACTTCTTGAGGCAAGTTGTTCCACTTCTTATTAATCCTCTTCTGGCTTCGTAGGCTTGAAGTGAGCGGCTAGCTTGGATGAGAGAGTGTCCCAGGAAACTGAGTTCACCGGTTCAGGGTCAGTGAGGGTTTCTGCCAGCTCAAAAATCTGTGTGCCACAGTAATTGAGGAAAAGGGCATGCTTGCGGCCGCTGTCGGCATCTTTCATGCCGGCCGCTTCCGAAAATATTTCAAACTTCGCCATGTAGGCTGTCCAGGTCATTCTTTCTGGGTCAAAGAATTCAGGTGGCTGGACTACCGATGGAGTAGCCATGATAGCACACGGAGGGTCGGTTTCCTCGTCGCCAATGTAATAACTCTCAAAGCAAGGTTGAATCAAGCAAGGTTTATTTCGCTAACAGGACAAGGAAGTCAATTCAGTCAAGAAGCAATGGAGTATTGAGAGCTCTATACAATGACAGCTCTCCTATTTATACAATCTAGCACAGCAACAGGGCAGTTTTACAAAGATACATTTTAAGCACCAAAAGAAGGCAACCAATCAACATGCAATAAACAAATCTGAACTTTTGACTTTTACCCTGTCTGGGTAGGTCACCCAGGCAAATATCTAACAGATTTGTTCTAATTAATCCTCTTTAATGATTTGTTTTATACTCTTCCTCTCCTCAACGGGCCTATCTGAAGTTTGGAAACGAACTTCCAGTAAGGCCATTGGGCCCATTTTCCGCCATTCACAAGCTCTGGGGGTTTTCCTTAAGACTGGGAAGGGGAAAAATGGCCTCCTCTGCCCTCTGGAAGGCCAAAAACCAGCTGGCCAGCATGCACATTGGAACTGACATAGGGCAATGCCTCACACGCCCTCCGATGTGGCTCTGCGTGTCACCTGTAGCACACAGGCCATAGGTTCCCCATCATGGTTGTAGGGTAGACGCAGTAATGGGCTCCTACGGGTACAGTCAGGTACACAGAACCAATAGAAAAATTTGAATTCCCCCCCCCCCTTCTGGGCTCTGGGTATGTTTTTCCTATTGCAGTAAATGAGGTTGAATGTGTATAATTTTAGAAGAGCTGTGCTTGTGTGTGTGTGTACATACACGTATAGTTTATATAGTAGATAATGTATATTTTTGTGTGTCTGTTTGTAATATGTATGTACACATATGGCATATGTACATAGAATTAAATAGTATATTTTGATGTTCGGTAATAGTAAATAGATCGGGAAATTGTATCTCTTTAAGGCGAGGAGAGGCCAGGCACCGTAACCCTAATTTTATTTATTTATTTATTTATTAGATTTGTATGCCGCCCCTCTCCGTAGACTCGAGGCGGCTCACAGCATACAATAAAACAATTCATAACAAATCTAATAAATTTTAAAAAACATTTAAAAAGCCCATTATTAAAGCAGACATACACACAAACATACCATACATAAATTGTATAGGCCCGGGGGGGGGGATGCCTCAATTCCCCCATGCCTGACGGCAGAGGTGAGTTTTAAGAGGTTTACGGAAGGCAGGGAGAGTAGGGGCAGTTCTAATCTCTGGGGGGAGCTGGTTCCAGAGAGTCGGGACCGCTACAGAGAAGGCTCTTCCCCTGGGACCCGCAAGACGACATTGTTTAGTTGACGGGACCCGGAGAAGCCAACTCTGTGGGACCTAATCGGTCACTGGGATTCGTGGGGCAGTAGGCAGTCCCGGAGATATTCTGGTCCGATGCCATGAAGGTCTTTATAGGTCATAACCAACACTTTGAATTGTGACCAGAAATTGATCGGCAACCAATGCAGACTGCGGAGTGTTGGTGTAACATGGGCACACCTAGGGAAGCCCATGATTGCTCTCGTAGCTGCATTCTGCACGATCTGAAGTTTCCGAACACTTTTCAAAGGTAGCCCCATGTAGAGAGCATTACAATAGTCGAATCTTGAGGTGATGAGGGCATGAGTGGCTGTGAGCGGTGAGTCCCGGTCCAGATAGGGCTGGTATCGAAAGCCGCTGAGAGGTCAAGAAGCACCAGGACAGAGGATAAACCCCTGTCTTGGGCCCGCCAGAAATCATCCATCAACACGACCAAAGCAGTTTCCGTACTGTAGCCGGGCCTGAATCCTGATTGTTGAGGGTCTAGATAATCGGCTTCTTCCAATCTTAACCCTTGGTCTTAGTGATGTCAAGTTGGCTACCTTTAAGCCAGTCACATGACCTTTAAGCCACACTCTGGTCAACTGATCATCAAAGCCACTCCCACCTAGTCACATGGCAGGCAAGCCACACCCATAAAATAAGTCACCCCCACAATGTGGTAGTAAAATTTTTTGCAGCTCTTCACTGGGTATAGGCAAAAACACTCTGGGGAATTCTGGGAGTTGAAGTCCAAATAGCTTCAAGTTGCCAAGGTTGGGAAACACTGCTCTAGACAACCTGTTAAAGCCTAGCATGATTCAGGATGTCACATCCACTACGTCTCACCCAGTAAACTTTTGATTCTATTATTGAGTGGTACTTTCCTCTCTGGTTTCTTGCTCTTACTCAAGGGAGACTTTGCAGCTGACCTCGGGGCCAAAACCATCCCAGCTTTGCTCACAACTCTGTGGAAATACTGTCCAAATAAGTCTTATTATATGTGTATTGAACTTTTTGGTTTCGTGTCAAGATGACCTTGCAGAAAGTACAGTGTTTGCTTTTAATTTAATTCCTCTTTTCCTCTCCTACTCAGGAGTGGGGAGCGAGACGGGCATTCTTCGAAGAGAATTTAAAACTTGAGCCATGACTTTATCCGCAGCCTTTAAAAACATCATTATTATATTTTTTATCGTGTCTTTGTCTACTTAACACTTCTTCTATTTTCTCCACAATAACCCTAGGAAATGCATTGGATTTAGAGAGAGTGACTAGCCCAAACTCACCCAAACAGATTTCATGGTTTTTTGGAAAATTATTTTTTTAACACACTCCACGTAGACATCAATACATACACCATAAATCATTTCAAACTTTACATAGTTCTACATTACTATGCAGTGAACAATTAACAAGCATCCTAATCTTGCACCTTTTATAGCTGTTACCTGTCTGTTTTCCTGTAATATTTCATATCACTCACCTCCCTCTACCTCCTTCTCTTTCCTCTACCTTCTTTCTCCTTATAGAATAGAATAGAATTTTTATTGACCAAATACGTAATAAATACATAATAAATGTCCAGTGAATTACTGCATTGGTTAGTAGAATAGAATTCTTTATTGGCCAAGTGTGATTGGACACACAAGGAATTTGTCTTGGTGCATATGCTCTCAGCGTACATAAAAGAAAAAGATACAATTGTCAAGAATCATGTGGTACAACACTTAATGATTGTCATAGGGGTCAAATAAGCAATGAAGAGACAATGAATGTTAATAAAAATCTTAGGATACAAGCAACAAGTTACAATCATACAGTCCTAAGTGGGAGGAAAAGGATGATAGGAATGATGAGAAAACTAGTAAAATAGAAGTTAAGACTTAATAAAAAGTTTGACAGTGTTGAAGGAATTATTTGTTCAGTAGAGTGATGGCGTTTGGGAAAAAACTGTTCTTGTGTCTAGTTGTCTTGGTGTGCAGTGCTCTGTAGCGACGTTTTGAGGGTAGGAGTTGAAACAGTTTGTGTCCAGGATGCGTGGGGTCAGTAAATATTTCCCCCCCTTTTCTCCCCCCTTCCTACTTAGCAATAGTGTGTAGACTTATATACTACTTCACAGTGCTTTATATCCCTCTCTAAGCAGTTTACAAAGAGTCAGCATATTGCCCCCAACAATCTGGGTCCTCCTTTTACCGCCTTGGAAGGATGGAAGGCTGAGTCAGCCTTGAGCGTACTGAGATTCGATCCGCCAAACTGCTGGCAGCCGGTGATCAGCAGAAGTAGCTTGCAGTACTGCACCACCGAGGCTCTATTCTCCACTTCCCTCTTCTTCCTACCTGTTCTGTCGGGCTCTCTGGTAGACTCCTCCCAAAAATTCACAGGTACAAATTTCAGACACACAAACGTTTGGAAATTCAAAACAATGTTCTTTATAAGGAAAATTCACTTAAACTAAGCCCTCTTTTGGTATAGGAAAGAGCACTGGTCTCCAAACAAACTGGTAATTTGTACAAGTCCCTTATCAGTTCTGTGATACTTAGCTTGCAGCTGTGAGGCAATTCACAGTCCTTCTTTCACAAAGTGAAACACACTTTGCTCTGGTTTAGTTTCAAAGCGGGGAAAAAGCAGCACACAAAAGGTCAAAGTCAGTTAAGCAGTCACGAAACACAACAATCAGATAATCCTCCACAATGGCCAAACCCACAGGCTGCTATTTATAGCAGCCTCACTAATGACCACAGCCCCACCCAACCACAGGTGGCCTCATTTTCTTTGATAATAATCTCTCAGTTGTTGCTGCCTATGCATCGCTCTCTGCATGCGTGGCTGTATCATTAACTCTTGTTCTGAATCCAAGGAGGAGCTAGATAATTGATCTCCTTCTGAGCTGTCTGCCCCACTCTCCTCCTCCCTGTCACTCATGTCTTCTTGGTCAGAGGAGCCTTCATCAGCAGATTCCACCGGGGGCAGAACAGGCCTGCAGCATGTGGATGTCTCCCCCACATCCACAGTCCTTGGGGCAGGAGCTGGGCCAGAGCTAACCACAACACTACCCATCCCTCCTTCCAGCCTCCCCCTCTTCTACACTCTTCTTTCTAGAGGGAAACAATCTAGGACAGTGATGGCGAACCTATGGCGTGCCATGCTGTCTGGCATTGCATTCCCAGCAATTTCAACGGAGGTGAGGCACATGAAATTTAATCTGCTGTCCGAGAGCTTGCAGAATAACAGAATTCAGAATCTCCCAGGCAAATATGGTAGCCAGGGACATGTTTTAGTTAACGACAGACCTTCCGAACAGGAGAAATAATGCAAGAAATATTTCAATATTTTTACATTTACTTTTCTTTCGTTTTTGATTTATTTATTATTTATTTATTAATTAGATTTGTATGCCGCCCCTCTCCGCAGACTCAAGGCGGCTAACAACAATAGTGAAACAACATATAACAAATCTAATATTTAAAATAATTTTAAAAACCCTAATCTAAAAAACCAAACATACACACAAACATACCATGCATAAATTGTATAGGCCTAGGGGGAAGGGCATATCTCAGTTCCCCCATGCCTGACGACAGAGGTGGGTTTTAAGGAGCTTGCGAAAGGCAAGGAGGGTGGGGGAAATTCTGATCTCTGGGGGGAGTTGGTTCCAGAGGGTCGGGGCCGCCACAGAGAAGGCTCTTCCCCTGGGTCCCGCCAAATAACATTGTTTAGTCGCCTTCACCCAGTGTTTTTTCTGCAAATTGTCAATGAGCCATGACTCGTACACGTACAAAGAGTTAAGCTTAAAAATATTCTTTAGTTTGGGAAGAGTTCATAAGAGAAGAAGTTATTTTATTGCCCTGCAATCTGAGAAGTGTTACAAAGGCTGCTTCCAGGATTTATTGTAGGCTAAACAATATTTATGATGAACAGATATGACCTCATAATAACAACATTCCAGTAGTGATTTGAGTTGGTTTATTTGGATTGCATAATAATCCACTGTTTCATCCTTTGCAATTCTTGACATTCTGTAGGTTCTACAATGCAGTGATCTTCAGCTGACTGCATTATAGATTAGTGCAGGGGCCTCCAAACTTGGCAACTTTAAAACTTGTGGACTTCAATTCCCAGTTGAATTCCATAAGTCTTAAAGTTGCCAAGGTTGAAGGCCTCTTGTTTAGTGTTACATGCTCAGCCTGCAGTGAATTCCCAAGCAATAATACTTAAATTGCTTGAATCCAATCATTGTAAGTGTGGTACACGTCATGAAATACCCTCAGATAATTTTCATATTATTCAACATTTTTTTGGATACACAAGAAAGGTATACAGTAATACCTCATCTTATGAACCTAATTGGTTCCAGGGGGAGGTTCGTAAGAAGAAAAGTTCATAAGACGAAACATTGTTTCCCATAGGAAACAATGTAAAATCAATTAATCCGTGCAACGAAAACCCCCCCGCAAAAAACCGCCGCCCCCCGGCTGTCACCTTTTGAAACAGCCGGGTGGCTTCCCAGCGTCCTCCTGAACCCAAACGCCAAACCCGAACTTCCGGGTTCGGCGTTTGGGAGGCCGCCGAGAAGTCCCCCGGCTGTTTTAAAAGGTTACAGCTGGGCGGCGGGGCTTCTCGGCGGCCTCCCAAACGCCGAACCTGGAAGTTCGGCAAAAGTTCGGGTTCGTGAGGCTGCTGGGAAGCCCCGCCGCCCGGCTGTCACCTTTTAAAACAGCCGGGGGGCTTCTTGGCGGCCTCCTGAACGCCGAACCCGGAAGTTCGGGTTTGGCGTTCGGGTTCAGGAGGACGCTGAGAAGCCCCCCGGCTGTTTCAAAGAGCGACAGCCAGGCGGCGGGACTTCTCGGCGGCGGTGGGTTCGTAAGAAGGAAAAAGTTCGGAAGAAGAGGCAAAATATTTCTGAACCCCGGGTTCGTATCTCGGGTTGTTCGTAAGATGAGGGGTTCATATCATGAGGTACCACTGTATTGACTTTAAGACACGAATCTAAACTCATTTTGTGGATTATAGATTACAGATTAACAGAGTTGGGACCTTGTAGGTCATCTAGTCCAACTCCCTGCCCACATCATTTTTGACAGATGTCCTGAAAGCTTCCAGTGATGAAGCTCTCGAAACTTCTGAAGTCAAGCTGTTCCATTGATTGATTGTTCTCACTGTCGAATATTTCTCCTTATTTCCAGGTTAAATCTCCTTGTTCAGTTTCAATCCATTATTTTTTGTCTGTCTTTTAATTGCTTTGGAAAATAGCTTGACCCCCTCCTCTGTGGCAGCCCCTCAAATATTGGAAGACTGCTATCATGTTTCCCCTGGTCCTTCTCTTCACTAGACTAGATATGTCCAGTTCCTGCAACCGTTCATCATATGTTTTAGCCTCCAGTCTCCTAATCATATTGGTTGGTCTTTTCTGCACTCTTTCTGGAGTCTCAACATTTTATATTGTGGTGACCGAAAGTGGATGCCATACTCTAGGTATGGTCTTACTAAGGCTTTATTCAGGGGATGGACAAAAACATGGAAACACCTTGCAGCTCTTCCGTGGAATCCAGATTTATGAAGTTCCCTTCGAACCGTTTTTGTGGAAATTGGGTTCTGTACGTGTCTATTGAGCTCTGCAGTGATTTTAGGAGCTGTGGTCTTGCGATCCGCTCTAACAATTCGCTTTAGAGTCCGACGGTCTCTCTCAGACAACTCCGACTTTCGACCAGACCTGTGCTTGGCTGAGGACGTTTTCCCTTCTCTTTCAAAAGCAGTCATTACTTTTGAGACATATCGTCGTCATCATCATCATCATCATCATCATTATTATTATTAGAGTTGAAAGGGTCCTTACAGGTCATCAAGTCCAACCCCCTGCTTACACAGGAAACCCTACAGCACCCCAGCCAAATGGCAGTCCAATCTCCTCTTGAAAATGTCCAAAGTTGGGGAGTTGAAAACCTCCACTGGCAGGCCATTCCACTGGTTGATCGCTCTCACCGTCAGGAAGTTCTTCCTTATCTCCAGGTTGAATCTCTCCTTGGTTAGCTTCCAGCTGTTGTTCCTTGTCCGGCCCTCTGGTGCCCTGGAAAATAGTGTGACCCCCTCCCCTCCGTGGCATCCCCTTAAGTACCTATCATGTCCCCCCAGCCCTTCTTTTTGCTAGACTATCCATGCCCAGTTCCAGCAACCTTTCCTTGTATGGCCTGGTCTCTAGTCCCCTTATCATTTTAGTTGCTCTTTTCTGCACCCTCTCCAGAGTCTCTATATCTCTTTTGAAGTGTGGTGACTAGAACTAGATGCAATACTCCAGGTGCGGTCTAACCAGGACCTTATAGAGTGGTATTATTACCTCTCTGGTCTTGGAGTGTATCCCCCTGTTCATGCATCTTAGGATTGTGTTGGCTTTTTAAGCCGCTGCTGCACATTGCTGGCCCATGTTTAGCTGGTTATCCACCAAGACTCCAAGATCCCTTTCACAGTCACTCATGGTGAGTGTGGTTTCGCCTAATTTGTATGCATGTTTTGGGGGGTTTTTTGCCTAGGTGCAGGATTTTACTCTTCTCTACATTGAACTTCATTTGGTTCGTTTCGGCCGACTGTACAAGTCTGACTAGATCTTTCTGTATCCTGTGTCTATCCTCTGGGGTGTTGTCCACTCCTGCCAGCTTGGTGTCGTCTGCGAATTTAATTAATTCCCTCTCTATTCCCTCGTCTAGGTCATTGATAAATATGTTAAAGAGTACTGGGCCTAGGACTGATCACTGTGGTACCCCACTGCCTACCTCTTTCCATGTGGACTTAGTCCCATTGAGGGCTACTCGCTGGGTGCAATTGGTCAGCCAGTTTTCAATCCATCTTGTGTTACTGTCGATCCCACTCTTCTTTACTTTGGAGAGTAGAAGGTTGTGGTCCACCTTGTCGAATGCTTTGCTAAAGTCTAACTCTATTATGTCCACTGCGTTTCTCTGGTCTACTGATTTGGTCACAGTGTCGAAGAATGAAATGAGGTTGGTTTGGCATGATTTGTTTCTGACGAATCCTTCTTGAAACACCAAACATTCAGGCACTTTCTGTTACACTAACGCCTGCCATTCGAGCACCAACAATTTGGAAGTCTTTGAAAGTCTGAGAAGTCAGCCATTTCTAGAAGGTTATAAACAATTTCCTTAAATTTCTGTAAAAAAAAGGCAGTTTAAAAAAACATATCAAATAACAGAATTAAAAAAAACATTAAAATATGTCAAGTTTTGATTGATTTGAACATGTTCAAACATTATGATGCCAAAAAATCAAGTGTTTCCATATTTTTTGTCCACCCCCCTGTAGATTGGTATTAGTATCCTTCTGTCAATGCAATTTAGGATTGTATTAGCTTTTTTGGCTACTGCTGCACACTGCTGGCTCATGTTTAGCTGGTTGTCCACTAGGACTCCAAGATCCCTCTCACAGTCACTGCTATTAAGCCTGGTTTCACTCAGTTTATATGGATACTTTTGGTTTTTCTTGCCTAAGTGTAAGACCTGAGTTCTCTCTACATTGAATTTCAATGTAGGAACAGGAGAAATTGAACTGACACGCACACAGGGGGAAGCTGACAGGCTGAGTTCAAGGTTTTTTGAGCTGACTGATGTGAAGCAGCTGCTTCATCAAGATGCAGTCACCCCTACAGCTGCAACCTTTGAAATGAATGGCATGGCCATCAGTCACCAACTTGCCTTTAAGCTGTATGAACTTTTGCTTGCTTCTTTGGGCAGGTCGATTAAGAAAAAAAATATCTCACCATCCTTGATATCAGCAAGGCAGGAAGTGGAAATTGAATCGATGTAGCTGAATTTTAAAAAGTACAAGTTTATACCCATTCGGTGATTTATAGTAAGTGTGGAAAATGGTCATAAGTCTAAAAAAAATCTAAAAAAGAAAAATCTAAAAGTCCAGTTTCCTCTTTAAAAAGCATTTCATTAAAAAATGAAAAGGACATTGTTCTTCTGTTGATGCAGCCTATAGTTTTATTTGTGTTTCTGTAGCTATATTGCAGATTTATAGATATAAATCTAGATCTAGGAACCTAGATCTCGAGCAACACCATTGTTAAATGATGTGGTTGTCAGGTCAAATCACACATAATTCTACTGATATATGCTGTGAGTTTTGGCAGCAAGTAAGTGAATCTCTGCAGGTTGTTGAACGTGATGCCACTTGACTGCAACTTGCAATTTCCTGCTGGCTACCCCATTGACTTTACTTGCAGGAAGCTTACTCTGGGGATCACGAATGGTGATCACTTGGCGGCAGGAAATTGTGTTAGCAAGAGCTGGGAGGATCAGCATAGTAAGTCTTGTTTTTCAGAGCCATTATAGCTTTGAAGTATTGCTGAATGAGTCATCAGTAAGTGTGGACTACCTGTGCACGCTCCAAATCAAGGTATGACATTGTGCCAAGCATTCTACATTGGTCAGATTCCATCACATCCCAGTTCTGGGTTCTACATTTTAAGAAAGAACAAGTTTATGGAAAGGAAATCAGAAAGCAGTGGCTAGGTTTGCCTACATTACACCCCTGCTGGGTAAAATACACTGGTACCTCTACTTATGAACTTAATTTGTTCCGTGAACAGGTTCTTAAGTAGAAAAGTTTGTAAGAAGAAGCAATTTTCCCATATAAATCAATACAAAAGCAAATAATGTGTGCAATTGGGGAAACCACAAGGAAGGTGGAGGCCCTGTTTCCTCCCAGATTCCTAGAGAGGCCCCACAGAGGGTTCTCACCGCCTTTTCCGGCCCTGTTTCCTCCCAGGAGATTCCTGGAGAGGCCCCACGGCGGCTTGTCACTGCTTTTTCTGGCCCTGTTTTCTCCCAGGAGATTCCTAGAGAGGCCCCACGGAGGCTTCTTCCTCCCTTTTCCAGTTACAGTTTCGAAGGCTCGGGTTTGGAAGTGGAAAATGGTTCTTGAGAAGAGGCAAAAAAATCTTGAACACCCATTTCTTATCTAGAAAAGTTCATAAGTAGTGGCGTTTGTAGGTAGAGGTACCACTGTACAGTATATAGGTTCCTAGTTTCCCATCCAGGTGCAATTCAAGATGCTGGTTAGTCCCTTTAAAGCCCTATGTGGCACAGGATTAGGTTATTTATTGGGACGCCTCTTTCTTAGAACATCCACCAACACCATCAATTTGGGCAGAGTAACACAGTCCAGGTCAGTGGTCCCTCTAATTTTTTTGGGGGGTGGGCGGAAAAGTATAGTGTCTGAGCGGCAGTCCCTTCGGGACTGGGCAGCACAGACAGAAATAAATAAATAAATAAACAAACAAACAAACAAACAAACAAAAAACCCACCCTGTTTTGCCTCAGAGAATTTCAAAATAAAATACTGTACTGTGTGTCTATAACAGTGAGCTCATAATAGGGCAACTCTATCAATATCAAAATGCCACTTAAATAGTTGAGCTACTTTCAAACTAGATTTTGATTTTCTTTCTCTCTTCCTTACTCCCATTCTTTTTCTTTCCCTTTTCCTTCCTCTCTTTTTTCTATCTGTTTCTCTCTCTTCCTCTCTTCCTCTCTCTCTCCTTCCCTCTCACTCTTTCCCTCTCGGCTTCTGGGCAGGTTTGGAAAACTCTGAGTTGATGATGATTTTTAAGTGAGCGATTGCTCACTGCTCAGCTTAGAGGGAGCTATGGTCCAGGTCCTTCTCTTAATGATGCCCTCTGACGCAACCTAGGAGGTTTGCAATTTCTGCCCTATGGAACAGCTTCCCCTTTGGGATCTGGTAGCTCCTCTACCCTTTTAATCTTCCCACAAGCACTATTTGCAAATAGATGTACAAGAGATGAAGAATATAGTGGAGAATATAAGGAAAATTAAGAATACAAGGGTTAGATAAAATTTTTACATGTGGTATCATACACCTGCACAACTTGCGTATATTTACCGGAATGTTAAGGCTGCCTGTTGGCATGGATGCCAGGAGAGAGGGGTGTTCGTGCATATGTTTTGGGAGCGTTTGGTAGTGCAGAAATTTTGGAAAGAGGTGCAAGACAAAGTTAAACATAAAATGGGTGATTACAAAGGATATGGCAGTATTAGGAATAAGGAGTGATATGGGTGAATTCAGAGAAATTAAGGAAGCAGTGCCCAAGCGGTAAGAGTCTTAGAAAGTGCCCAAGCGGTAAGAGTCTTAGGTTGGAAGGATGCAACAGAATGGACAATGCAAAATTGGTACCGGTACATGGTGGAATACATTCAGTTTGAAACTATGGATACAAAGATGAATACGATTAATGAAAATAAAGTGAAAGAACTGATGGGAAGATGGGACAGGGTTAGAGGTTTTGTGGCTAATAGAATTCGAGACCAGGTTGTAAAGTATACAACTGGAATCACTCTATAACTTGTAAATATGGTAATGTTCTTGGTTTAAAATAATATTAAAAAGTACACCCTCATTTTGGCGGAGGGGTCAGAATGAATGATGTTGGGTGGGGTAGTGTGCATTTGTTGTCATTATTTAAAAAATTAATAACATTTATTTTTTAAAAACTCTTCCCCAAAGCAATGAAAATCTGTCTTTCTTTCCAAGCAGTGGGATAGTGTGAGGCTGCTATGGTGCGATGTGTTGTGTGGGCTGCATGAGAAAGTTTAGCTGTGGCACTAGCTTTTTATATATCTATACCTATACTTTTATTTCACTGTTTGCATATACAGTGGTACCTCATCTTACGAACGCCTCTTCTAACGAACTTTTCAAGATACGAACCCGGTGTTTAAGATTTTTTTGCCTCTTCTTCCGAACTATTTTCACCTTACGAACCCAAGCAGCTGCTTCTGGGATGAAGGGGTTTCTTTTTCCCCCCTTTTTTGAAGAAAGAAAAGGGAGGGGCAGCTTGGAGGAGGAAAGATTTTGCAGAGAACAACATGCTTGCAGAGGCACTGAAACGGTGTCTTTTGAAGAAAGAAAAGGGAGGGGCGGCCTGGAGGAGGAAACATTTTGCAGAGAACAGCTTGCTTGCAGAGGCACTGAAACGGTGTCTTTTGAAGAAAGAAAAGGGAGGGGCACCCCCCTTGCCTTGCTTCTTCCACCTGCCCCCTTTAGCTGCTCCTCCCTGCCCTCTGTTCGCCTCCCTTGTAAAGTTTGGGATTTTCCTGAAGGATTTGCACGCATTATTTGCTTTTACATTGATTCCTATGGGAAACGTTGTTTCATCTTACGAACTTTTCACCTTACGAACCTCCTCCTGGAACCAATTAAGTTCGTATGATGAGGTACCACTGTATTGCTTTTATCCTTGTTCTTAAACCTTGTGAATTTGGTTTAAGATTAATGGTTGTATAATTGTATGAATGAATGAATGAATGAATGAATGAATGAATGAATGAATGAATGAATGAATGAATGAAATGGAATGATCAGAGGTTCATAAATACAGGCATATATATACAGTAGTAGAGAACTGAGTATGCTTATCCTTTGGAAGAGCCTAGGGGAAGATATGATGGCATGCTTCAAATATCTAGACAAGCACTACACAGGAAAAGGGCCTTGACCTTTTTGTTTTGTCTTTTAAATTATCATCAAAGACCAAACAACTGCTAAGCTACTGAAAGGCGGATTCTGGCTGAATGAACAGGAAAGTATATTAATATTGCAAAGTCAGTTCAGCGCTTGAATCACTAAGAAAAGAGGTAGGCTCTCATTCCCAAGTCCTTTTTAACATTTGTCATGGATGCTTTGCATTTGGACATTCATCAGAAGAAACATAGAAACATAGAAGTCTGATGGCAGAAAAAGACCTCATGGTCCATCTAGTTTGCCCTTATACTATTTCCTGTATTTTTATCTTAGGGTGGATATATGTTTATCCCAGGCATGTTTAAATTCAGTTACTGTGGACTTATCAACCACGTCTGCTGGAAGTTTGTTCCAAGGATCTACTACTCTTTCAGTAAAATAATATTTTCTCATGTTGTTTCTGATCTTTCCCCCAACTAACTTCAGATTGTGTCCCCTTGATCTTGTGTTCACTTTCCTATTAAAAACACTTCCCTCCTGGACCTTAAAGAAGATGATCTAAGATTTCCTCATGTATTTTACAAACCTTGTAAGGCAAGTTTACTGTGAGTGATTATGCCTGTAAAGATCCTCCTGAGCAAACTAAACCTGAACTACTATACTATGATAATCTCACTATATCCATCCATCCACCCACCCACTACCCAACCATCCAACCATCCATCCATCCATCCATCCATCCATCCATCCACCTACCCACCCAGGACTGAAATCCAGCAGGCTCTAATAGGTTCTGGAGAATCAGTAATGGAAATTTTAAGTAGTTCAGAGAACTAACAAATACCACCTCTGGCTGGCCCCAGAGTGGAGCAGGAATGAAGATTTTGCAATATCCTTCCCCTGCCAGGCCCACCAAGCCATGTCCCCAAACCGGTAGTCAAAATGTTGGATTTCACCACTGCTCCATCCATCCATCCATCGTCCCTCCCTCCCATCCATCCATCCATATATCCATCCACCCTCCCTCCCATTCACTCACCCACGCACCCTAGCTTCCCTCATCCATCTATCCACAACTATAAAAAATCTTTTAGCAAAAGGGTTTTTTTAAGCAACTTTTGTGGGAAAGAGGACAGGACAGTATCAGCTTTGTATAATACCAGTTAGTTCCTCCTCATATTCTCTATCGGGTAGCCTCTTTCAAAAGCCTAGTTCTTTAATGGAAGTTTTTAAATCAAAAAGAAGAAACCACTAGGAAATTACTCCAACCTATTATTACAGCTTTGCTTCCACTTACAAGGTAGCACAAATGTCTGGAAAAATACAGAAATGTGATTCTCCAACCACTGTTCACAATTAAGGTTGTCATATATAACAAAAGAAGATACTTTGAGCATCACTCTCTCTTTCCTGTCTTCTATACTAAAATGGAAAAAAAAAATTAACCACATCTGTGGCATGTAGTGATTCTCAAAACTTGCATTATGATAACTCTCCTCCCTAAAAGAATACTGCAAATGAATTTGTACAGGAAATGCTATTTTTCATCTAGCTATGGAATAAAGTAATGTGGACCCCCTAACAATTCTGTAAAATAAAATGGCTTTACTGGAAATGATGCAATTTTTGAAGCCACTCTAATTTAAAATCATTTCATTTGAAATAATCAAGACAACTACTTCCCTCAACTTTAAAATCATTACCTTTAAAAGAAGCTTGCTTGCTTACAGCTGTATTAATTCCACTTTGGAAACGAGTTATGTTGTTCACCAAAGTCAGGGAGGAATTTTCAATGGTGGCCAGAAACCTTGAGAATTAGCCCAAAGGTGCTTTTTCCAGAGGCAACTGGATTTTCTGCGGGGGTTTTGAAGATGTTTTGCATTTATTATTTATTTATTTGTTTGTTTGTTTGTTTATTTTGTCCAATACATAATACGCATTGAAGAGAAAGATATGTAATAATATAAGTAAAGAAAAGAATAGAAGAAAAGATATAACAGTATAGGTGAACATATTTGAAAGGAAGAAAAGATAAATGAGATAAGGAGAGACAATTGGACAGGGGACGTGGTGCACTTCTGTACGCCCCTTACTGACCTCTAAGGAACCTGGAGAGGTCAATTGTGGATAGTCTAAGGGAAAAATGTTGGGGGTTAGGGGTTGACACTACTGAGTCAGGTAATGAGTTCCACGCTTCGACAACTCGGTTGCTGAAGTCATACTTTTTACAGTCAAGTTTGGAGCGGTTAATATTAAGTTTGAATCTGTTGTGTGCTCTTGTGTTGTTGTGGTTGAAGCTGAAGTAGCCTTTGACAGGCAGGACATTGCAGCATATGATCTTGTGGGCAATACTTAGATCGTGTTTTAGGCGATGTAGTTCTAAGCTTTCTATACCTAGGATTGATAGTCTGCTTTCGTAGGGTATTCTGTTTCGAGTGGAGGAGTGAAGGGCTCTTCTGGTGAAGTATCTTTGGACATTTTCAAAGGTGTTGATGTCCGAGATATGGTATGGGTTCCAGACAGATGAACTGTATTCAAGGATGGGTCTGGCAAAAGACCCATTCAAGAAGCTTCTTCAGCTCTTGTTGAGAAGCGAAACGTTTTTAAAAAATAACCAGAAATCCAGTTGCCTCTTGAAAAAGCATCTTTGGGACAATCATGACTTGGATCAGAGGTAGGCAAAGTTGATTCTTCTTTGACTTGTGGACTTCAACTCCCAGAATTCCTGAGCCAATCATGCTAGCTCAGGAATTCTGGGAGTTGAAGTCCACATGTCATAGAAGAGCCAACTTTTCCTATCCCTGACCTGGGTGGCTGAGAATCTCCAGACTCGAGAATCATTATTTTCTGCAAAAGTGAGTATCATCCTTCATAAGTTTTTTTTTTAAAGATAATCAGTGGCGCTTTGTTGTGAAGTGTGTATCAACCACTTATACTGACACTTCATAATATGATTTTACAGATCATATTAATTGACTGTAATTTAGAAGTTGGGTCTTGTTCTTTCAGTTATCCACATTGCTTTTGAGCTAACTTGCCTGAATTTAAAGCTATAAGCCACTCAGAGGCATTGGATACAATACGGGTGGCAAATATGTGTATCGCCCTGAGTAATAAATAAATAAATAAAAGAATAAATTTTTAAATAAATAAATAAATACACAAGTAAAACAGGGTTAGAGGTTATATGGTCAGTAGAATTCGAGACCAAGGTACAGTGATCCCTCGATTTTCGCGATCTCGTTCTTCGCGAAATGCTATATCGCGATTTTTGCCACCCGATGACGTCACTCTCTTCCTTCCTTTCTCATCTTTCTTTCTCTCTCTTTCTCTCTCTTGCTTCTTCCTCTCTCACACTCTCTTCCTCCCTCTCTCATCTCTTTCTTTCCTTCTCTCTCTTTCTCTATCTCTCCCCCTCTTGCTGGCAGGCGGCGGGCGGGCGGGTGAGCGGGGGCATCAGCGAGGAAGACCCAGGGAAGGTTCCTTCGGCCGCCCAGCAGCTGATCTGCTCGGCAGCGGGGCAGCAGCGCGGAGCCGAATCGGGGTTTCCCCTTTGCGTGGGCGGCGGGGAAACCCCGATCTTCGTCTGCTCGCTGCTGCTGCGCTGCCGCGCAGATCAGCTGCTGGGCGGCCGAAGGAACCTTCCCTGGGTCTTCCCCGCCGCCCACGCAAACTCCACCATCTGCGCATGCGCGGCCATGAAAAAGGGCGCGCATGCGCAGATGGTGTTTTTACTTCCGCAACCCTACATCGCGAAAAATCGATTATCGCGAGGGGTCTTGGAACGGAACCCTCGCGATAATCGAGGGATCACTGTATAAAGAATAAATTGGAATCACTTTATAATATGTAAATATTGTAATGTTGTTCTTTTAAAACGTTATAAATAAGGTACAGCCACATTTTGGTGGAAGGGTTTTGAATGTTGTTGGTTGGCGGGAGCAGGGATCACCGAGCACTGTGCTATATGTAGTGTGTATGTGTTGTTACTACAAAAAAATCAATAAAAATGTATTGCCAAAACAAACAAATAAAACAAAACAAGGTTTTCAATTCAGATACAGTTAAATCAGAGTTGGGTTCTTCTGCTCTTTGCTGCCAGCTCAATCCCTGCGCATGCACAGAAGCAAAAAACAAGATGGCGGTGCCTACAGCTACAGCTGCCGAGAGAGCCAGTGTGGGGCGCCACAGGCCTGACTTGCTAGAATCGGCAGCAACCCAGGCCGCCAAGTTCCATAGAACCGGTCTGAACGCACCTCTGAGTTGAATATTACGAGCCGCTTCCCTTGATAATTTATAGCTACCAAAAGAACTACACTAGGGCCCGTCAAAAGGAGAAGAATCCTAAAAACAACTGACTTTGGTTTTCAGGTGTAGAGTCAACCCATCAGGCCCTGTCAGAATTGCAAACAGAATGTTTTATGGATTATTTACCTTCTGATATTCCAAATTCAGTGTGGATTTGCTGGTACATGTTCTCACTGGTGCAAGTTGAAATTTGCAGATGACACAAAAAACAAAGGCCCCTGGAAAATCGGGGTACAAGGGTTGGGGGGAAGGCCAATCTGTTTGGTTTTTTTACATAAAAATAGCTTTTTACATAAAAAAAGGCATAGAAGTAAGTAAGGAAGGAAAGAAAGGAAGGAGGGAGGGAGGAAGGAAGAAAGAAAGAAAGAAAGAAAAAAAGGGAAAGAAAGAAAGAAAGAAAGAAAGAAAGAAAGAAAGAAAGAAAGAAAGTGCTCCGGGGTGGAGCTCTATTTTTGCTACCCCACTGCATTCCACCCCGTCCGGGCAGCAGCCCACTCCTGCCTCCTCCGCCCCCCCCCCCAAAACACCCGTTACCCTGAGACTGTCCAGTGTTGATGTCACCCAATTCCTAAGACTTCAGTAAGGGACATGCATAAGCACACCAGCATGCCTACCATCCTTGTCCTAATGTTCCCATCTTACGTATATAAACCCATCTTATATATATAAAGAAATTTATCTCTATGTATATTACCAATAACATACTTGAAAAATAAAATAAAATAAATAAACCAAAAAAAAGAAGCTTTTTATGTAGTGTTGAAATATTTGTTGAAGTTTTTATACAAATAATAATGCTTTTTGGTTCTCTTTGCTTCCTAACAGTTGGTGCCACATTAATCTTTCTGTCCGCTCAAATTAATTTGGATATCTGCAATCTAGACATACTTCTAAACTGTCTCTACTTTGGAGTAGCGCCCCCTCGTCCATTCCATTTACCTTAAAGCATGTATTTTATTTCATTTTTTGGCCAAAGGGATTTTTTCCCTTCACCTCCCCTGCCCAAACTAATTCATCATTCACATCCACAAGAGAAGATAGATGTAATTTTATTGCGCAAGATGAACGCTTGGATTTATACTTACTATGAGGTCCATTCCACTTTCTCATGAAAAAGGAATTCCCTGCAAAGGTTTTCTACTTTATGTAATAATTGAGTAACAACTGACCAAATGTAGCCTCATAAAATGTAAAATAACTGGAATTATATCTTCAATAGCTCAAAATATGGCTTTTTTATCCGGTTCTTATGACGGTATATCAAAACTCTTTCACCATATCTTCCATTTTGGCTCTGCTTCCTACTTGACATACTTGAGCTGCTGATAATCTCTAAAGGAAGAAATAATAATATCTAAACTTTGTACTTATTTGGAATTTTCCTTTTGGAAAACATTCCAATGCAAGATTTTCAGATTAGAGTGGGGTTTTTTTTCTTTTTGAGAAAAGAAAAGGAGGCCATGAGAAGAGCCAGATGAGGAATGAGAAAATATGATTTGCAGTGACCGAAAGTTAGGGAAGGTAGCCAATTTCTAAGTGGACAGTATCTTGGCAAAAATTTGAACAAGAGGAAAGCCACAAGAAGGATATTTTTTTATTTAAAAAATGCAAAGTCCTACATGTGAGTGGAAGAGATGAAAGACAAGAATATAGGATGGGAGGGGGGACAATATGGGTCAGTAGTACGGTGGTACCTCTACTTTCAAACTTAATTCGTTCCGTGACTAGGTTCTTAAGTTGAAATGTTTGTAAGAAGAAGCAATTTTTCCCATCGGAATCAATGTAAAAGTAAATAATGTGTGCAATTGGGGAAACCACAGGGAGGCCCTGTTTCCTCCCAGTAGATTCCTAGAGAGGTCCCATGGAGGTTTCTCCCCGCCTTTTCTGGCTATTTCTACCCAGGAGATTCCTAGAGAGGACCCACAGAGGCTTCTCCCTGCCTTTTCTGGTCCTGTTTCTACCCAGGAGATTCCTAGAGGGGCCCCATGGAGGCTTCTCCCTGCCTTTTCCAGTTACAGTTTCGGACGCTTGGGTTTGTAAGTGGAAAATGGTTCTTGAGAAGAGGCAAAAAAATCTTGAACACACGGTTCTTATCTAGAAAAGTTTGTAAGTAGAGGCGTTCTTAAGTAGAGGTACCACTGTATCTACAAACAGGGACCAAGTATCTTGGTGAACTCAAGCTGAACATGAGCCAAATGTGATGCAGCTGCAGCAAATAAAATTTTAGCCTTTTCTCTGTCTTCTGCACTTAGAATATTACAATCAGCAATGGGCTTGAAAATTTTTATCAGGGGATTCTCTGCCTGGTGGGTGTGGCCAGGGTGGGTGTGGCCTAGTCTACCTCCTGCATCATGGTGGGGGCGAGGGCAGATTACCAATAGCGGTGCTACCGTGTTCTAACAGTGTTTCTAACTAGATCAGTGGTTCCCAACCTTTTTTTGCCCATGCACCACCTAAGCATCTCTAAAATCCTGATGCCCACCCCATGACATATAATTCTTACTATTCAAAAAGTGAACTCCTACTCACGTGAAGGAAACCTAAAAGCCCATTAACTTGGTTTAAACAAGGTTCCAATTGCCCATCACTCTACTAAACAAATAATTCCCTCAACACTGTCAAGCTTTTTACAAAGTCTGCACTTCTATTTCTACTAGTTTTTCTCATCATTCCTGTCACCCTTTTCCTCCCACTCAGGACTGTATGACTGTAACTTGTTGCTTGCACCCTAAGATTTTTATTAATATTGTTTGTTTCTTCATTGCTTATTTGACCCCTATGACGATCATTAAGTGTTGTACCACGTTTCTTGACAAATCTGTATTTTCTTTTATGTACACTGAGAGCCTAGGCACCAAGACAAATTCCTTGTATGTCCAATCACATTGGCCAATAAAGAATTCTATTCTATTCTGTTCTATTTTACAATAAAAAGCATTCATTATTAAAAATCAAATTGCCCCCCCTGTGGGGCGTTGGGAACCTAGAGATTCAACTCGGGTGGGTTCTAACTTATCTCGCCACCGGTTTGCTTCCTCCCGCGCCATGCAGCTGCGCTGTGTTTGCATGTTCCGTGCTGAACACTCAACTTTTGCACATGTGCAGAAGCAAAAACCAGCAAAAAATAGGGCGGGAGGGAAAGCCATAAACAAGATGGCAGCGGATGCGTATTGCTGAAAAGTTGGCTTCTGCGCATGCACAGAAGCAAAAGCTAGCAAAAAATAGCAACTCCCGCCCGCCCGCCAAAAAAAAAGATGGAGGCATCCACAGACTGGATTGACAGAACTGGCTTTGTGACGTCACCACCAGTTTAGTATCGGTTTGATAGAGGAATCCACCTCTGATTCAACCTAGAAATAAGGAGCAACTTTATGACAGTGAGAACAATCAACCAATGGAACAGCTTGCCTACAGAAGTTGTGGGAGCATCAACACTTGAGACTTCCAATAATAATAATAATAATAATAATAATAATAATAATAATTATTATTATTATTATTATTATTATTATTATTATTATTATTATTATTTATTAGATTTGTATGCCGCCCCTCTCCGAAGACTCGGGGCAGCTCACAACAACGATAAAAACAATATTATAATGGCACAAATCTAATATTAAAAAAACCTAAAAACCCTATCATAATTAAAAACCAAACAGCACATACATACCAAACATAAATTATAATAAGCCTGGGGGAAAGGTGTCTCAAATCCCCCATGCCTGGCGGTATAGGTGGGTCTTAAGTAGTTTACGGAAGACAAGGAGGGTGGGAGCAGTTCTAATCTCCAGGGGGAGTTGATTCCAGAGGGCTGGGGCCGCCACAGAGAAGGCTCTTCCCCTGGGGCCCGCCAGACGATATTGTTTAGTCAACGAGACCCGGAGAAGGCCAACTCTGTGGGACCTTATCGGCCGCTGGGATTTGTGCGGTAGCAGGCGGTTCCGGAGGTATTCTGGTCCAATGCCATATAGGGCTTTAAAAGTCATGACCAACAATTTGAATTGTGACCGGAAATTGATTGGCAGCCAATGCAGGCCACAGAGTGTTGTAGATACGTGGGCGAAGAGATTGGACTGCCATTTGTCGGTGTAGTATGGTCCCCTGCTTCAGCAGAGGGAATGTTGGACTAGATGACCTACAAGGTCCCTTCCAACTTTGTCAATCTGTTATCCGTAAATTCATCTATTTTAAAATTGCCAAGATTTAGAAACATCGCTGTAGTGCAGGGGTAGGCAAAGTTGGCTCTTCTATGACATGTGGACTTCAACTCCCAGAATTCCAGAGCTAGCACGATTGGCTCAGGAATTCTGGAAGCTGAAGTCCACAAGTCCTAGAAGAGCCAACTTTGCCTACTCCTGGTTAGTGAATTCCGGTACTTAGGAAATTAGATTGCCAGAACTTTCTACAAGGGTCGACCAGAAAGTAAGGCATTACATTTTCCCCCTCAGCCTACAGTAATCGTACAAGTGCGAAACTTTAGATATACATTATTTGAATAGTCAGCAGTGCGTGTGTAAAATTTCCGTTTCTTCAGACAGATAGTGTAGCTGCAGCAGTGTTTCGAAATGGCGTCTGTAAGTGATGTACGTTACAAGCACCGTGTCATTGAATTTCTCATTGTGGAGAAAGAAACTGTTGGGAACATTCACAAACGTTTGTGTACAGTTTATGGAGAATCTGCAGTCGACAGAAGTACGGTTAGTCGCTGGGCACAGAGGGTGAGGCTGTTAGAAGATGGTTTGGCAGAGCTCCAAGATTTGCAGACCAGACAAGGAGTGGTGCCAACAGGGCATACATGCCCTGTGTCTCACTGGAGGAAGGCCATAGAATGGGATGGAGATTACGTGGAAAAATAGAGAGTGTAGAAGAAACATCATTCTTTCTTGTGTGTAAATTTCATTGTGTTCAATAAATAATTGTTGAAGAAAAAAATGTGGTGCATTCCTTTCTGGGTGACCCTGGTACATAATGTATTTCTATGAAGTGTTGTACCACAAATATTTCTACATTCCCCCTCCCCATTCATTAATAAGGGGAAATCAAATAGATTTGCAATGACAGCATAGGAAACATACCACAACGGAGTGCAACTAGCCAATATTCCTCTTGGTGGATTTTTCTCTGCCACCAAATTGCTTTCAAAGAGAACCAAAATTTTTTCCCATATAGACAGTGAAGGTCAGTAAAGCCTTCTATGAATTCTTTGCTATGTATACTGAAAAGGACACCGCGATCTTTGGCAAGCAGACTCCTGCCAAGTTAGTTATGCAGCCTTACAAACAAATTGTAAGGACAATGGAAAGGCAGCACTCTTGACACTGCATTAAAGAAGGTAAAGCAATATTTCAGTTGAAAGACAATCAAACTGCCAGTTAAATACCTGGATGCAAATTTCGAAGCCCCCCAAGAAGATGGGAACTCATCCAGGACTCAAGAAAAGTCCTGCAAAGTCCTAAGGACTATTTGTTAATTCAACCCTAAAGACCAGTTGGATTCCCTTTAGTTCAGGGCTCTCCAAACTTAGAAAAATTAAGACTTGTGAACTTCAACTCCCAGAATTCCCCAGCTAGCCATACCTTTATTGAAATAGTATATAGCAGTACAAGGGTTTATGCTTATAAGCATCATTCTCAAGCAGGTAGGTGTTGCAATTTGGTGTGAGAACAATGCTGAGAGCAGCCAAACTCCATTGTGAAGAGCATCTCCGGTTAGTTTTCTGCATATCATAGATTAGACTAGCGGTCCCCAAACTACGGCCCGTGGGCCGGATGCGGCCCGCTGAGGTCTTTTAACTGGCCCGTGGCAGCACACGAAATTTTACCAATCAATATAAGCTCCCAAATCTCCTGTCCACTCACCGCGGTCAGCTGCTGAGCGAGGAGGGGGTACAGAGGCAAGGGGTGGGGAGGAAAGCGGGCCTGCAATTGGCCCCTTTCTTTGCCACCTTTAGGGAGAGAATAGGCGTTGATTGCTTACCTGAACGCCTCTTCTCGTACGGTGAGCGGGTACAGCAGTCACATGGGTTGCTCATGTCCAATCCGGTGGAACTGAGCCTAGTATTAAAAAAGCTTGCCGGATCCGCCCCTTCCCCAGAATTCGCGAATCCATAGACTAGGCTCAGTTGTGAAGCTCTGTAGTGTTCAACTCTCATTGTTAGAGGAAAAAAAGATATAGAAAGGTAAAGAAGACACATACAAGGGCGGGAAGTGACTGCTGTACCCGCTCACCGTACGAGAAGAGGCGTTCAGGTAAGCAATCAACGCCTATTCTCCGTACTGAAGGAGCGGGTCCAGCAGTCACATGGGACATACCCAATAGATGGTCCCTAGGGTGGGATTAGCTTGCTATCGTGTGAGATAACGGATTGGAGTACCCTTCTGCCGAAGGCAGCGTCCGCTGAAGCGTAAGAATCAATCTTGTAGTGCCTGATGAAGGAATTTGGCGAGGCCCAAGTGGCTGCTTTGCAGACCTCCTCCAACGGGGCTTGAGTCGCCCAAGCGGCCGAGGTGGCTGCGCTCCTGGTGGAATGCGCTGTGATGTTCCTTGGAACTGAGAGGGAGGCCGACTCATAGGCCTTAGATATAGTCCCTCTGATCCAACGGCCTATTACTGTTGAAGACACTTTGGCCCCCATGACTCTGGGATGATAGGCTACAAAAAGTGCTTCTGACCTCCGAAAGGGTCCTGTGCGTTGGATATATATTCTCAGCGCTCTGGTGAGATCCAGGGTGTGCCATCTAATTGCCAAGGGATGGTCTCGTTGGAGGCAGAAGGAAGGTAGGACAATATCCTGAGATCTGTGGAACATGGAACTGACCTTGGGTAAGAAGGTGGGGTCCAGTCGCAAGACTACCTTGTCCTGATGGAATTGACAAAGGTCCTGCCTGATTGAGAGGGCAGCTAGCTCCGAAATGCGTCGGGCAGAGGTAATAGCCACCAGGAATGCTACCTTAAAGGATAGGTACCTGAGGGACGCCGATTTTAGGGGTTCGTATGGTGCCTGCGTGAGGGAATGGAGAACCCGTGGCAAATCCCAGGATGGGTACCTGTGGACCTTGGAAGGTCTGAGGTTGGCTATGCCCTTGAGGAATTCCTGAACTTCAGGGAAGGATCGGAGAGGCTGTCTGCGGGGACCCCCTAGGACAGATGAAATGGCTGCCAGATGACGCCGGAGGGTGCTGGTGGAAAGTCCTTTATGGAAGCCTTGCATAAGGAAGGAAATTATTCTGTGTATGGGGATGCACAGAGGGGAGAGACCTTCCTGTAGACACCACTGGTGAAACTTGGACCACGTGTGGTCGTAGATTCGATTGGTCGAACCCCTTCTGGCCTTTAAAATGACCTCCACTGAATCGGGGTCATGACCACGCAGTTCTAAATCTCTCCTGATAACAGCCAGGCGGTGAGGTGGAACCACTCCGGGTCTGGATGGAAAGAGGCCCCCTGCCGCAGCATATCCCCCGAAACGGGGAGTCGCCAAGGGTCCTGGACGGACAGCTGTTGGAGATCCGCGAACCAGGGCCGGCGGGGCCAGTGAGGGGCGATTAGGATTACTCGGGCCCTCTCGGTGAGGACCTTGTGAATCACGTCCGGGAGAATTGGAATTGGAGGAAATGCGTAGAGTAGGCCTGGAGGCCATGGACTCCGGAGGGCATTGATTGCTTCCGCTCCCGGGGATGGAAATCTGGAATAGAAGCGAGGGAGTTGGGCGTTCGCATTGGTCGCGAAGAGATCCAGGATTGGTAGGCCGAATCTGAGGGTGATTTGATGGAACAGGTCTTGATGGAGGTTCCACTCTCCTGGGTCTATCGTTGCCCGGGATAGCCAATCCGCCTGGACGTTGAGACTCCCCGAGATGTGATCGGCTAGGAGCGACTGGAGATGTTTTTCCGCCCAAAGGCCCAACTTGAGGGCCTCCCTCATGAGAGCCTTGGATCTCGTGCCCCCCTGTCTGCAAATATGGCTTTTCGTGGCAATGTTGTCGGTGAGAATGAGAACGTGCCGGTTGGGAATGCGAGGAGAGAAATGCTTCAGAGCCAGGGAAACGGCTCTTAACTCTAGCCAATTGATTGGCCTGGAAGCTTCCTCCGGGGACCACGTGCCCTGGGCTATCATCCCCTGGGCGTGGGCGCCCCATCCCGATAGACTGGCATCTGTGGTGATGACAAATTGATCCGGGCACCTGAACGGGGATCCTCTGTCCATGGCCGGAGACTTCCACCACTTGAAGGATCTGCGAACACTCAGTGGGATGACAATGCGTCGATTTGAGTTGCTGTGCCCTGATCTCTGAAAAGGTAACAGGAGCCACTGGAGTTCCCTAGCATGAAGGCGAGCCCAGGGAATGATGCCTATGCATGACACCATCTTCCCCAAAAGGGAAGATAGGGTAACTATGGGAACTGAAGAATTAGATAAAATGTTAGAAATTAACTCCACTATACTGAGTTTTCTCTCGGGAGAGAGAAAAACCTGGGAGGATTCTGAATCAATAATGGATCCCAGGTGAGAAATGGATGTGGAAGGTTGGAGGTGGCTTTTATCAAAGTTGATGGAAAATCCATGGTCCTGAAGGACTGACATGGTGACAGAAAGGTCTGTTTTCACTTTCTCTAGGGAGTTCCCATGAATCAAAATATCATCAAGATAACATAAAATGTGGATGGGAAACGCCCGGATATAGGCCGCCAGGGACCCCAAGAGCTTTGTAAAGACCCGAGGGGCCGAGGAAAGGCCAAATGGCATCGCCCTATACTGGAAATGCCTGCCTTGAAAGGAAAAACGTAAAAATTTTCTGTGGCATTTGGCTATAGGAATGTGAAGGTAGGCCTCAGTGAGGTCTAAGGAGACCATGAAATCTCCCGAGTGAATGGCGGCCAAAATAGAAGACAAGGAGTGCATCTTAAACTTCCTATATTTGATGAATAGATTTAGTTTCTTTAAATCCAAAATAGCTCTCCAACCTCCGGAGGACTTTGGAACCATAAATAGGATGGAGTAAAAACCTAGACCCTTCTGACCGGAAGGGACCGGTTGAATGGCTCTGATGGACAATAGATGAGAAATGGCCTCCTCCATACGGTTACAATCTGAGGATGACCTGGGAGAAGGGCAGGAAATAAAACGTTTAGGGGGAGGAGAAATAAATTCTAAAAGAAGGCCTGTTTGAACAGTGTCAATGACCCAAGGGTCCTTGGAGGTGAGACGCCAATTAGAGGCGAAATGAGCTAGGCGACCCCCTATGGGAATAGAGGTAAGATTACCATCTAGGTTTTTTTGAAGCCCTGTTAGAGGAAGCTCCCCTTTGGAAGCGAAAACCTCTACCCCTGGAGTTCCTACCTTGGGAACGAAAGCGGGGGGAATACTGACCTGGAGATCTCTGATAGGAAGCCGCTTGATCTTGCTGGCGCCCTGGGCGACGAAAGGACTGCGTTTTGGTAGCCTTTTTTGTGGTTGGACCCAAAACTTTCTTCTTGTCCGTGGTTTCCGTGAGGAGTGGATCCAGAAGATCACCGAAGAGAAGGTCGCGCTTTAAGGGACCCTGGGATAACTGCCACTTTTGGCGAACTCCCGCTTGCCAAGGGCGAATCCATAGGAGTCTTCTTGCCGTTGTAGAAGCTGCAATAGACTTAGCAGAAAATCTAGTAGATTGCAAGGTGGCATCAGCCACGTACTGGGCAGCTGCAAAGACTTTGTTGAAGTCTTGTTGACCTCTCAAGTCATCGGGAGGAATATGCTGTTGAAGTTGGCGAAGCCACAGCAGCATGGCTCTGGAGAAAAAGGAAGCCGCTGCTGAACTTTTAATGGCCCAGGAATCAGCGGTGAATCCTCTTTTGAGCATTTGCTCAATGCGCTTGTCCTCTGGGCGGAGGACTTCCTCCGCCTCGCCTGGCACAGCCGCTGCCGAGTGAAGAATCTTGACAGGTTCATCCGGTTTGGGAAAGGATAGAAGCTCTTCATAGGAAGAGGAAAGTTTGTACAACTTTCTGTCCTTGGTGGAGGGATTAAGGCCAGAGGCTGGAAATTCCCACTGTTTGAGTAAAGCATCTTTAAACAATTTAGGCATAGGAATTACCTCGTTATCCTCCTGTTCCTCTGTGAAGTAAGGTAAATTCTCCTCCGGGGGATCAGTGGAAGTGGAGGCTTGTTTCTCCTGGGCCGCTAATCCCGTAGAAATTCTAGCTTTGAGGAGGAGAGATTTGAATAATTGAGAAGGAAAAATAGTAATTGGAGGAGGAACCTTTATTTGGGATTCCTCATCATCTGATAAGCCTTGAAAAGGATCCTCATCATCCTCTATATCCTCATATTCATCCTGGGAGGAATCTGAATCCTCCTGAATAGGAGCTCTGACCGCTGGGGAAGAACCCAAGGGGCGGGAGGGACGAGAAGGAGGAAGAGGTAAGGAAAGCTCATTGATGGTGGAGAGTTTGGCATCAATGGCTTTGGACAACACAGCAAAAATAGACTGGAACTCAGGAGGTAAACTGGAAATATCAGCAGAAATGGCAGAAGAATCCCTAAAGGCCTGGGAGCATCCTGGCTGGGGGGAATCTTCAATAATATCTGGTTCCTCTGGACCTATGCCCCATAGGTTAGGTTGGGGTCTGTCTAGGTTTGGCTCATCCAGAGATAACACAGGGACCCCAGAAGGAGGTAGACTAGAAGCCTCTGGGGGGTCTTGGCTACTGATCACTTGGGCCTGCACTTTCAAACGTTTTGCTGATTTGTCATGTATTTTTTGTAGGGCTAGGTCCCTTCTCTTCTCGGCCCTGGTGACCTTGGTCGAGGGGCGGGCCCCTGGAGAAGAGGAGGAAGAGGCCTGGGGGATACTAGTAATCTCATCGCCTGTAGGCCTGGCCTCTCTGGGACCTTTAGTTGTGCCTCTCTTGGGAAAAGTAGCCATAGTCTGACAATTAACAGAAGACAAGGCTGAGCCAATAACTAATTAATAAGGAGAAGAATTTCAAGGACTTCCCAAGAGGAATGGATCCTGCTTCGAGGCCTCGAAGCTGCTGAAACTTGAGGACAATCTGGGCAAACCCAGAGTTCGTGCCCCCAAACCCAGCGGGGCCAGCCTCCCTAAACTTTATAATTAAGTAAACCAAGGCACTCTGGTTGGAGGCTTAGCCGGTGGAGAATTTAGCCTGGGACCCCCAAGGCCCGCTCCGGGATCCAAGCGGTGGACTGAGGCCTACGCGGCTGGCAGGAGGCCAACACGAGAGGCCTAGATTTAAAAAGGGCGCGAAGGCCTTCGCGCCGAAAAAATCGCTCCGTAAAATTTCTTAAAGGGAAAGCGATCGACTAAGTCCAGGAGACTAGAAGGCGTCTCACTCCGCAGGAGGTATTTTTAAGCCCTTAAATATATTGTATACAATAAATAATCAATAATTCAATAGATTAATACTTGCACCAGGACCTCCAGGCCAACGGATTAGAAGAATCCACAAGCGGCCGCAGGGATCGTAACCGGCAAAACCGCCGGGGGAAAACGAAACCGCAACTTCTCCAAAGAAAAAAGCCGAGCCGCAAACGGCTGGCGCTATTAGTGCAAGTAAATAATAATGATAAAACAAATCTTACTACTTTTGAAGAAAAGAGAACGAAGGGAAGGTGTTAGAATGTTGAACGAGCTATCACAATACAACCGCAGGATATGCGAACTGAGCGAATTCTGGGGAAGGGGCGGATCCGGCAAGCTTTTTTAATACTAGGCTCAGTTCCACCGGATTGGACATGAGCAACCCATGTGACTGCTGGACCCGCTCCTTCAGTACGGAGAAACTGCTGCTGCCCTATGGCAGAGCAGCAACAGTTCCTCTCCCTAAAGGAGGGAGAGGGAGAGAGAAAGGAAGAGGGAGAGATGGAAAGAGAGAGAGAAAGAGAAAAATGAGAAAATGATGGAGGGAAAGAATGAGGGAGAGGAAAATGAAACAAATGAGAGAAAAGGAAGAGGGAAGAGAGAAGTGGAGAGGAAGGAGGGAGGGAGGGAGGGAAGGAAGGAGAAATGGAGGGAGTTTGTTGATTTAAGTTTAAATTTACTTGTTAATAAAGAAGTATAAATTACTTTATTACTTAATTATTAATTACTTAATTACTTATTACTTCTTCTTTATTTTAAATATTGTATTTGTTCCCATTTTGTTTTTTACTTTAAATAACATATGTGCAGTGTGCATAAGGATTTGTTCATAGGGTATTTTTATAGTCCGGCCCTCCAACAGTCTGAGGGACAGTGAACTGGTCCCCTGTGTAAAAGGTTTGGGGACCCCTGGATTAAACTCATCAACCCCGTCTATGTAGCAAAAATGGGAAGGACACAGGATGGGGAAGACAACTTTAGGTCCAGGTAGCACAGGGATGAAATCCAGCAGGTTGTGACAGGTTTTGGAGAACTGGTAGCGGAGATTTTGAGTTCGGAGAATGGGTAAAGTACCATCTCTAGCTGAGCCCAGAGTGGGGTGGGAATGGGGATTTTGCAGTATCCTTCCACAGCCACGCCCACTAAGCCACACCATGCCCCAAAAGCCACGCCTACAGAACCGATAGTAAAAAAAAAATGGATTTCACCACTGAGGTAGCAGATGACAAAGGTGCTGATCTAAATAAGGCAGAGCTAGTCCCAATAAAAGCAGGACTAAGTTCATTGGCAAGTGGACTTGTTCTAGGTCAACATTTTATATTTCTTAACACATCACACAAGAAAAATAATTTCTTCTCTATTAATGCTTGGGTGGCACAGAGGAAATATTTGGATGAATAATATGAGTGGAATTCTTCTACATAAACTTGTAGAAAAAATATTTTCTCTATCACACAATACTAGGACGAGGGGGCACTCCCTAAAGCTCATAGGTAAGAAAAGTAAGGGAAATATTTCTTCACCCAGGTTTATGGAATTCACTTCCAGAAGAGGTCGTGACAGCTGTCAGCCTGGATAGCTTCAGGGCAGGAGTAGACATATTTATGGATGCCATTCCTTCAGAAGAGAAGGATTTAGGGGTAGTGATTTCTGACAGTCTCAAAATGGGTGAGCAGTGTGGTCAGGCAGTAGGAAAAGCAAGTAGGATGCTTGGCTGCATAGCTAGAGGTATAACAAGCAGGAAGAGGGAGATTGTGATCCCCTTATATAGAGCGCTGGTGAGACCACATTTGGAAATCTGTGTTCAGTTCTGGAGACCTCACCTACAAAAATATATTGACAAAATTGAACGGGTCCAAAGACGGGCTACAAGAATGGTGGAAGGTCTTAAGCATAAAACGTATCAGGAAAGACTTAATGAACTCAATCTGTATAGTCTGGAGGACAGAAGGAAAAGGGGGGACATGATCGAAACATTTAAATATGTCAAAGGGTTAAATAAGGTTCAGGAGGGAAGTGTTTTTAATAGGAAAGTGAACACAAGAACAAGGGGACACAATCTGAAGTTAGTTGGGGGAAAGATCAAAAGCAACATGAGAAAATATTATTTTGCTGAAAGAGTAGTAGTTCCTTGGAACAAACTTCCAGCAGACGTGGTTGGTAAATCCACAGTATCTGAATTTAAATATGCCTGGGATAAACATATATCCATTGTAAGATAAAATACAGGAAATAGTATAAGGGCAGACTAGATGGACCATGAGGTCTTTTTCTGCCGTCAGTCTTGTATGTTTCTATGTTTCGGTGGTTACTGAAACGGATGTCCAAATGCCTCCTCTATGTTGGTTGAGGCAGGCAGGATTTCCTTGGGTACCATTTGTTGGGGGTCAGGGGAAAGGGAGGGTTTTGCATTCTCTTTCTGCTCAAGATCTCCATGGACAATTGGTGGGCCACTGTATGACACAGAATGCTGGACTCGATGGACTTTGGCCCGATTCAGCATGGCTTTTCTTATGTTCTTATGAAACCATCACAGTAAAATCTCTAACAGTAAACAGAAGATCAGGAGCTCACTTCCCCTTTTTTTTTCAAGGACAGAATCTCATCACCAACATTTAGCAAAGTTACTATCTGGTTTTAATATTTGACAGCAGGCATATACAATCCTAATGTTGAACCCCAGCACCCTAATGCCAACGATGCCTAATACAGTGGTATCTCTACCTAAGAACGCCTCTACCTACAAATTTTTCTAGATAAGAACCGTGTGTTCAATATTTTTTTGCCTCTTCTCAAGAACCATTTTCCACTTATAAACCCGAGCATCCGAAAATAACTGGAAAAGGCGGGGAGAAGCCTCCATGGGGCCTTTTTAGGAATCTCCTGGGAGGAAACAGGACCGGAAAAGGTGGAGAGAAGCCTCTGTGGGGCCTCTCTAGGAATCTCCTGGGAGGAAACAGGACCGGAAAAGGCAGGGAGAAGCCTCCATGGGACCTTTTTAGGAATCACCTGGGAAGAAACAGGACCGGTAAAGGTGGGGAGAAGTCTCCATGGGGCCTCTCTAGGAATATCCTGGGAGGAAACAGGGCCTCCACCCTCCCTGTGGTTTCTGCAATCGCACACATTATTTGCTTTTACATTGATTCCTATGGGAAAAATTGCTTTTCCTTACAAACTTTTCTACTTAAGAACCTGGTCATGGAACGAATTAAGTTCGTAAGTAGAGGTACCACTGTACTTTGCTGAAGGTCTTTAAAAAAAAAAAAATCAACATTTTTGCAATAAAACGTAGTGCAGATGGACATTTTTTCTAGGATTGGTATTTCCCAACCTTATAAAACACTGAATTGCGGCCAAAATGCATTCCAGTTGTACCTGCCTCAAACATATTTCCTTTTCTAAACATAAATTCAGCACCAACATTTATTAATAAGGTGCAGTTCCAACCTTGTTGGGAGTTTCCTTTAGTAAAATCCTGAGGGCCAAGCATTTTCCAGTGACGTTTTTGAACAATTCTCAAGAAGGAGTAATGGATCATCAACTCAGTCTTAAGTAACTCAGTCATAAGATTGGGGTTTTCTGCAGTTGAGTAACACAGGATTGCAAGGAAAAGAATAAGTTATTTTAATTGCTTTACGTACCTCATTACTGCACACCGCAGAGGCAGAATTCACCAGGAAGTATATGCTGGTTGATAGTGAGTTGGTTAGCTATGTATAATTTATGTATATTTTTTTCCTCTTGTTCCAAGCTCACCATGAAAGGAACAAGAATGAGTATTTACTTGCAAGCAACTTAACCTATTGCTGGGTATAGAATCCAGTGATCAAATATAAAGATATTAAAAATATTGTGCAAAACCTTTGAGGGAAACAAATCTGTTAATTTAGGCAGAAATAATATTTGTTAAATCTTACTATCATTTTGAAATCTGGGAGTAATTTGAAATCTGTCAGAAAGGTTTACTCCCTCCTCCACAGATAAATTACAATGCTTATAATAAAGAACATAAAAAGTGCCATGTTATAGAGTGAATTATTGATTGATTTAATTCGACTTCTATGTCGCCCAATCCCGAAAGACTCACGGTGGCTTACAATATAAAATACAAAAAAACAATTAAAAAGAAGTCAAATATACAATCTAACAATAAAACCAAGATTAAAACCCATAATAAATTAAATAATCAGCATACATACAGTACGTAGCATTCATACAATTTGGCCATGATAGTTGTTAATTCATGGCAAGCCTGCCAGCAAAGCCAGGTCTTTGTGGCCTTACGGAAAGCCATTAGTGTGGGAGCGGTACGGACCTCAGGGGGGGAGTTGATTCCATAGAGCCGGGGCAGCCACAGAGAAGGCCCTCCCCTGCAGTCCCGCCAACCTATGTTGTTTAGTCGACGGGACCTAGAGGAGGCCAACACTGTGGACTCTTATTGGTCTCCGGGAGGTATGCGGCAGGAGGCGGTCCCGTAGATAGTCTGGCCCTGAGCCAAATAGGGCTTTATAGGTAATAACCAACACCTTGAATTGTGCCCGGAGACTAATAGGAAGCCAGTGCATATCGCAGAGCATATACTGTAAGCTATTCAATTCTGAATTTTTCAACATTTTATTTATGGCATACACTGTATATTACAATGGAGTTCAGATAATGGAACTGATATTTTTTTAAAAAAAAAATCTTTATTAATTATTTACATTAGGGAAAAATACATAAATTCCACAAAACAAACAGAAACAAAAACACAAAACCAAAACACGACCTATACATATAGACATTGTCTTTCATAGTTACAATTATATAATTGTAGATTGTTCTGAGTTCGGGTTTTACCCCGTGTAGTATTTTGAGTGTCTATTGTAATTGTAACTATAATTGGAACTGATATTCCGAGGGGCGGAAAAGCTAATTTGTGTCATTATTTTAAATCAAAGGCATGCTTATTCCACCATTGCAGTATTGTCGTTTGGCGGGACCCAGGGGAAGAGCCTTCTCTGTGGCGGCCCCGGCCCTTTGGAACCAACTCCCCCCAGAGATTAGAATTGCCTCCACCCTCCTTGCCTTTCGTAAGCTTCTTAAATCCCACCTCTGCCGTCAGGCATGGGGGAACTGAGATATTCTTTCCCCCTAGGCCTTACAATTTACGCATGGTATGTTTGTATGTATATTTGGTTTTATAATAAGGTTTTTTTTAGTATTGGTTTTTTTTAGTATTGGATTGTTACATGCTGCTTTTTTTATCACTGTTGTCAGACGCCCCGACTCTGCGGAGAGGGGCGGCATACAAATCCAATAAATAATAATAAAATAATAATAATAATAATTGCAGGGGGGGAAATGGGAATAAATTAATTTCTCCAGGCCTGCAGGAAATGCATGTCACAAAAATATTTGTATGTGCACATTTATGCAAGCACAAATACAACACATACAAAAATTAATAGTTTGTCTAGCAGAATAAATGCAGTTTATTACCTCTGCAAACCTTTGGCTTGCGCTTTGAATGTCAACTGTTCTATTAATCAGCTTAAGGCTGTTGTTTTGAAGGACTATTATTTTCCCCCTTAGTAAATGCATAGTTGATTTGTTTAGTTTATCCAGAACAGCACTGCCTTGATCTGGCATTAATAGAATAAGGCTGATTTATGTGGTTTTTGTATCACTGCCTGTAAGAATGCTCAATGGATCTTAATAAAGAAAGAGAAAGCACATGGAATTTAATGTCGCGCCGCATACAATATTTCATTTTCTCTGTATGCATTTATTTTTTCTTAATACTGCTATACTCCCAAGCCTCCTAGCAGTTTACAGCAGAAATACGCATACTCACATGATACAACATATAACTACAATGAATATTACATCATCATAAGCGAGATGACACTACAGAGAATGGTGGATAGTACCCCAGTGACAGAAGCCAAACATCGAATACATATGAAATGTTCCATTGGAAAGTGTTCTGTCGGGCTCTCTGGTAGACTCCTCCCAAAAATTCACAGATACAAATTTCAGACACACACACGTTTGAAAATTCAAAACAATGTTCTTTATAATGAAAATTCACTTAAACTAAGCCCTCTTTTTGTAGAGCAAAGAGCACTGTCTCCAAACAAACTGGTAATTTGTACAAGTCCCTTATCAGTTCTGTGATACTTAGCTTGCAGCTGAGAGGCAATTCACAGTCCTTCTTCTTTCACAAAGTGAAACACACTTTGCTTTGGTTTAGTTTCAAAGCGGGGAAAAATCAGCACACAAAAGGTCAAAGTCAGTAAAGCAGTCACGAAACACAACGATCAGATAATCTTCCACAATGGCCAAATACACAGGCTGCTATTTATAGCAGCCTCACTAATTACCCCAGCCCCACCCAACCACAGGTGGCCTCATTTTCTTTGATAATAATCTCGCAGTTGTTGTTGCCTATGCATCGCTCTCCGCATGCGTGGCTGTATCATTAACTCTTGTTCTGAATCCAAGGAGGAGCTAAATAATTGATCTCCTTCTGAGCTGTCTGCCACACTCTCCTCCTCCCTGTCACTCATGTCTTCTTGGTCAGAGGAGCCTTCATCAGCAGATTCCACCAGGGGGCAAAACAGGCCTGCAGCATGTGGATGTCTCCCCCACATCCATAGTCCTTGGGGCAGGAGCTGGGCCAGAGCTAATCACAACAGGAAAGTATGGGATTTGGAGGAGGGAAACATCATAAAGGGAGTGGTTTCTTGAAACACATTCATTTCAGTACAGCTAGTCCTCAACGTACAATGGTTCATTTAATGACCATTCAAAAGTACAACAGGACACTGTTGCAGCGTCCCCATGATCATGTGATCAAAATTCAGACTCTTGGTAACTGGTTCATATTGGATGACCTTCTTCACTGTATCCTGGGGTCATGTGATTACTTTTTGCAACTTTCGGACAAGCAAAGTCAATGGGGAAGATTGATTCACTTAACAACCAGGTTGCTAACTTATTAACTGCAGTGATTCATTTAAGAACTTAAATAGCTTGTAAAATGGAGCAAAACTCACCTAACAAATGTTCTCACTTAACAGCAGAAATTTTGGGCTCCATTGTGATTCTAAGACGAGGACTTATCTGCATTGCCTTTGTTGTGACTGTCCACATCCGGCTCAGCTGGTTATGGATTTTGAAGACCAAGAGATGGAGGAATACTGGCATCGCAGGCCAGTGTTCTTGCTATCTGAGAGTGAGAATGAAGGGGAATTGGAGACTGGGGAACCACCAGAGACTGTAGAACCCCTAATTAGGCTATTTATTATTTATTAATTGGATTTATATGCTGCCCCTCTCTGAGGACTTGAGTATTGTCCAAGTCAGAGGACAATATTAAGGGGTTTTAATTTGCTTTTAGTATTGGATTTTATTGTATATTGTTCATGATTGTTGTTAGCCGCCCCGAGTTTTCGGAGAGGGCGGCATATAAATACAATAAAACTTGAAACTTGAAGTCACTCATGCCCTCATCACCTCGAGGTTCGACTACTGTAATGTTCTCTACATGGTGCTACCTCTGAAGAATGTTCGGAAATTTCAGATCGTGCAGAATGCAGCTGCGAGAGCAATCATGGGCTTCCCTAAGTATGCCCATGTCACACCAACACTCCGCAGTCTGCATTGGTTGCTGATCAGTTTCCGGTCACAATTCAAAGTGTTGGTTATGACCTATAAAGCCCTTCATGGCATTGGACCAGAATATCTCCAGGACCGCCTTCTCCTGCACAAATCCCAGCGACTGGTTAGGTCCCACAGAGTTGGCCTTCTCCGGGTCCCGTCGACTAAACAATGTCATTTGGCAGGACCCAGGGGAAGAGCCTTCTCTGTGGCGGCCCCGACCCTCTGGAACCAGCTCCCCCCAGAGATTAGAATTGCCCCCACCCTCCTTGTCTTTCGTAAACTCCTTAAAACGCACCTCTGCCGTCAGGCATGGGGGAATTGAGACATCTCCCCCGGGCCTAACCAGTTTATGCATGGTATGTTTGTGTGTATGTTTTTGCTTTTTAATAAGGGGTTTTTAGTGACTTTTAAATTATTAGATTTGTTATACATTGTTTTATTGTTGTGAGCTGCCTCGAGTCTGTGGAGAGGGGCGGCATACAAATCTAATAAATAATAATAATAATAATAATAATAATAATAATAATAATAATAATGAGGACTTTGAGGACCCTCTCTTAGATGCAAGGGTCAGGAGAGCCAGGCATGAATATCTCTCTAGAAGGGGTTCTAGACATTGATTAGATCTATGGGACATTTAGCCACACCTTGTTAATATATATAGGACAGGCTGATGGGAGAAGGGGTGTGGCAAGCAACGTTCATCATGAAAACGACGCTCGAGAGTGTTCTGTCGAGCTCTCTGGTAGAATCCTCCCGAAAATGCAGATACAATTTCAGACACACACACGTTTGAAAATTCAAAACAATGTTGGTATAGCAAAGAGCACTTGTCTCCAAACAAACTGGTAATTTGTATCAGTTCTGTGATACTTAGCTTGCAGCTGTGAGGCAATTCACAGTCCTACTTTTTTCACAAAGTGAAACACACTTTGCCCTGGTTTAGTTTCAAAGCGGGGAAAAATCAGCACACAAAAGGTCAAAGTCAGTAAAGCAGTCAGGAAACACCATGATCAGATAATCCTTCACAATGGCCAAACCCACAGGCTGCTCTTTATAGCAGCCTCAGTAATTACCACAGCCCCACCTAACCACAGGTGGCCTCATTTTCTTTGATAATAATCTCTCAGTTGTTGTTGCCTATGCATCGCTCTCCACATGCGTGGCTGTATCATTAACTCTTGTTCTGAATCCAAGGAGGAGACAGATAATTGATCTCCTTCTGAGCTCTCTGCCACACTCTCTTCCTCCCTGTCACTCATGTCTTCTTGGTCAGAGGAGCCTTCATCAGCAGATTCCACCGGGGGCAAAACAGGCCTGCAGCATGTGGATGTCTCCCCCACATCCACAGTCCTGGGGGCAGGAGCTGGGCCAGAGCTAACCACAACAGAGAGACTGTTTCTGATTCCATGGATTTCGATTCCTGCTTTTGGAGAAGCTGGGGAAACCCTGAACAGTGAATGAAGTGAAAAATAACAGACACCTCATTAGGGAAGATTTATGCCTCAAGCTGGCATGCATCCCGGACTGTTATCTATGCCTTAGACGGAACACTGTCAGCCTGAAATGCCTGAAAATTCACCTTTTTTTTTTTGCTGGACTTTGTATAAATAATCATCCTTTTGCCTCGATCAATATTTCTAACGTGTGTAGGTTTGGTTTCTAATAATTGATCCGACCTGAGAGAACAGCCTTCTATATCCTTAAATGTTTTAATTACATGTGAGGTAGAAACAGATGAAACGAAGACACTGAAAGGATCCAGAGCACTTCATGATTAGAGATTAATGATTTCATTGAATCTATTCTGAGCATGACTAAATCCTCCTTTTTTGGGGTGGTGCTTATTTTTTAAAGGGAAAACCCCCCCCCTCCAACTTGTGGAAGAGGTAATTGAAATCGGAGAACTCATTTCTTATTGCATGCTTCTCTTTCGTTTCTCTTATTCTCTCTCTCTCTCTCTTCCAGATACAGAAAAATAGGTTTGCTACAGTGATTTGGCAATTTTCTTTTCATCTAGAAATAAATTAGCAGTGCATCATTAAATTTAAAAAGGTAAAGATGTCCCTCAGCTGAGCTTGAGTTGTAATTACGTGAACACAGTCAAATTTTCTTGGCAACAATAAAAAAGTCGCATATCACATTTTTTTAAAAAATGTTTCTTCAACTTCCTAAGAGTACAGTGAACCCTCGAGTTTCGCGTCCTCGAGCATCGCGAAAGGGCTATTTCGCGAGTTTTCAACCCGGAAGTAAACTCCACCATTGGCGCATGCGTGCCTTTTTTTCTATGGCCACGCATGCATAGATGGTGGAGTTCCCCAGCTGGGAAGCTGGGCGGCTTCCCTGGGTCTTCCCCCTCTTGCCCCGGTAAGACCCCAGCGGCAGCGCGAGCAACGGCGTGGGCGGGCGGGCGGCACGCGCGGGGACACCCCAGCTCCGCTCCCCAGCTGGGAAGCGGCCCCAGCAACAGCGTGGGTGGGCGGGCGGTGCGCGCGCGCTTGGGGAAACCCCAGCTCCGCTCCCCAGCTGGGAAGCGGCCCCAGCAACGCGCGCGCGCTTGGGGAAACCCCAGCTCCGCTCCCCAGCTGGGAAGCGGCCCCAGCAACAGCGTGGGCGGGCGGTGCGCGCGCGCTTGGGGACACCCCAGCTCCGCTCCCCAGCTGGGAAGTGGCCCCAGCAACAGCGTGGGCGGGCGGGCGGTGCGCGCGCGCTTGGGGACACCCCAGCTCTGCTCCCCAGCTGGGAAGCGGCCCCAGCAACAGCGTGGGCGGGCGGGCGGCACGCGCGCGGGGAAACCCCAGGCGCGAGCAACGGGGTGGGCGGGCGAAGGGCGGGCGGTGGTGGAAGTAAAAACACCATCTGCGCATGCGCAGATGGTGTTTTTACTTCCGCACCGCTACTTCGCGAAAAATCGATCATCGCTTGGGGTCCTGGAACGGAACCCTCGCGATGATCGAGGGACCACTGTATATTAATTCCCCATGATTCTCCATCCAAAGGTCAATCAAGCCGGATCTGGTTTAGCCAAAGCTTCTGAGCTGTTCCTCATAGTAGATAGTAGATAGATTGCTTCTTCATTGCTTATTTGACCCCTATGACAATCATTAAGTGTTGTACCACATGATTCTTGACAAATGTATATTTTATTTTATGTACGCTGAGAGCATATGCACCAAGACAAATTCCTTGTGTGTCCAATCACACTTGGCCAATAAAGAATTCTATTCTACTAACCAGTGCAGTAATTCACTGGACATTTATTATGTATTTATTATGTATTTAGCCAATAAAAATTCTATTCTATTCTATTCTATAAGGAGAAAGAAGGTAGAGGAAAGAGAAGGAGGTAGAGGGAGGTGAGTGATATGAAATATTACAGGAAAACAGACAGGTAGCAGCTATAAAAGGTGCAAGATTAGGATGTTTGTTAATTGTGTGTCCAATCACACTTGGCCAATAAATTCTATTATATTCTATTCCATATACAAAAACAATCATAGAGAGCGGAGCACATTAAAGCTATGTGCCTTAAGCACTTGCAATGTTTGATCCTTTTCAAACTTTTTCACTTAAGTTACTTGACTTTTTCGCTTGTAATATACACACCATAAAGTTATTCTTTAAATCATTTAGAAAGTCAGAATGATCGACTCAGATTTGGTGATATCACAAAAACCTAAGAAACATCGACGATTGAACACGCACAAAAAAGGACTAAAATCAAAAGCAGGGGGACATCATATATTACCTGTAATGTCCAGATTCTCCTCCTCATTCAAAAAAGTAAAGACTCTTGAAACTTGGCAGTTCAAAAGGAACCTTTTATTGAACTGGAATGATAGCAAGATGAAAGAAAAGCAGGCTTTGAGGTCCCTCAGGCAATACAGTTAGAGTAAAGGAATTAGAAGCCCCCTCCCAACGGTCCAATGTGGATTCAGCCAATCCGCAGGTGTGAAGATGTTATTGTACAGGCCGCTCCGAGAATGCGATAAGGGAACTTTCTCAGGGTCATCCTCTACCACCCACATGGCTCTCCCTTCCCTTACATTCCCCAAAAGGTACAAAAATCCCAGGGCGCCTAGGCAGCAGGCAAAAGGTTATAAATCAATAGGGCATAGGCAGTGAAGGGTTGCTAGCCTTTGGCGTTACCCGTGTGCCCTCTGAGGCTGTCATGGGTGCATGCACACATGCCCATCGGTGTGAAATTCAACTTCTGCACATGCGCAGTGAAAAAATCTTGTGTGAGGATGCATGCGTGTAAGAGATTTCGGTAATTTTTGCCGATATTTTTGCTTCCGCGCATGCGCAGAAGGAAAAAATTGACAAAAGTCACCAAAATCTCGCTTGCGTGAGAGTCCTCCCACAAGACTTTGCTTGCTGCACATGCGCAGAAGTCAAATCTTGTGCATTGGGGATACACAGCTGCGAGTGAAGTTGCCGTTTTTCCAATTCAAGCTGCGCATTGGTCCGTGTAACCAGTAGCCCATTACTGGATACAGCATACGTAAGGAAGAAAGCAATAAAGTCAATAATGTAACCAAGGGTCCCCCTTCTGCAGAATCACAGATCTGACAATATCGTAAAGCACCAGCACTGTTAATTTGTTGGGCCTTTTAATTTGTAAATGTCTGGCAGATTAAAGGAGAGTTTCTATATCGAAGGTGTATTAAATAAAATTAAGTATGAGTACCTGAAACGATGCATTAGGATATACCAAGGATATATAAAGTAGAAACATAGAAACATAGAAGTCTGACGGCAGAAAAAGACCTCATGGTCCATCTAGTCTGCCCTTATACTATTTTCTGTATTTCATCTTAGGATGGATATATGTTTATCCCAGGCATGTTTAAATCCAGTTACTGTGGATTTATCTACCACATCTGCTGGAAGTTTGTTCCAAGGATCTACTACTCTTTCAGTAAAACAATATTTTCTCATGTTGCCTTTGATCATTCCCCCAACTAACTTCAGATTGTGTCCCCTTGTTCTTGTGTTCACTTTCCTATTAAAAACACTTCCCTCCTGGACCTTATTTAACCTTTTGACATATTTAAATGTTTCGATCATGTCCCCCCTTTTCCTTCTGTCCTCCAGACTATACAGATTGAGTTCATTAAGTCTTTCCTGATACGTTTTATGCTTAAGACCTTCCACCAGTCTTGTAGCCTGTCTTTGGACCCGTTCAATTTTGTCAATATCTTTTTGTAGGTGAGGTCTCCAGAACTGAACACAGTACTCCAAATGTGGTCTCACCAGCGCTCTATATAGCGGGATCATAGTCTCCCTCTTCCTGCTTGTTATACCTCTAGCTATGCAGTCAAGCATCCTACTTGCTTTCCCTACCGCCTGACTGCACTGTTCACCCATTGTGAGACTGTCAGAAATCACTACCCCTAAATCCTTTTCTTCTGAAGTTTTTGCTAACACAGAACTGCCAATACAATACTCAGATATATACCAAGGATGGTATATATACTCAATATACCAAGGATGTACTAAAAGTGTGTCCATATAAAGTAGACAATAAAGGGGAACATAAACTATTGATTTGTAATACCAACATACCTGGGCATAATCTGTCCACATACGGAATTTTCTTGAATTTACCTTCCATGATTGATGTAAGGATATTAACCTGGGCTATAGCTAATGCCATTCTGAATTTAGGATTTATAGTATTGGGGTGGTTTGATTCCTCCCCCCCCCCCAAAAAAAAAAATTAATCCATTTGCAAACATGTTTCTTGGATGGGCGGTGCGGTGACTTAGTTAAATGAGTTAAGGTGCTGGGCTTGTTGGCTGGAAAGCAGACAGGTTTGAGACCCAAATACCACGTGATGGGGTGAGCTCCCATTATTTACCCCTGCCAACCTGGCAGTTTGAAACATGCAAATGTGAGTAGATAAATAGGTACCACTACAGTGGGAAGGTAACAGCACTGTTGTTGATGTCACGCTAGCTACATGACTACAGAAATGTCTTCGGACAGCATTGGCTCAATGGCCTTAGAAGAGATGAGCAACATTCAAAGTGTTGGTTATGACCTATAAAGCCCTTCCGGGTCCCGTCAACTAAACAATGTCGGTTGGCGGGCCCCAGGGGAAGAGCCTTCTCTGTGGCGGCCCCGACTCTTTGGAACCAGCTCCCCCCCCCGAGATTAGAACGGCCCCTACCCTCCTTGCCTTTTGTAAACTCCTCAAAACCCACCTTTGTCGTCAGGCATGGGGGAATTGAGATATCTCCCTCGGGCCTATATAATTTATGTATGGTATGTTTGTAGGTATGTCTGCTTAAAAATGGGGTTTTCTTAACTACTTTAAATTTTAAATTGTAAATTATTAGATTTGTTATGAATTGTTTTATTATGTTGTGAGCCGCCCCGAGTCTACGGAAAGGGGCGGCATACAAATCTAATAAATAAATAAATGAATGAATGAATGAATGAATGAATGAATCAATCAATCAATCAATCAATGAATCATACCCTACAGCCACCAAGACTAGCAAAATCCACATGGACTCCTTAACTTTTACATTTTAGAAGGAGACACATGCTTGTTTTTGCCTTCCATGAACTTTACAATACATTGATTGCTGTTTCCACTAAGCACTGAATGGATTTCCGTTTGTCATTTTCTGCAGCTGGAGGGGAAAACGCACACATTGATTCGAAGGCATGGATTCACGTAAACATAAACCATTCACTCAAATCATCCTGACGAAACAATGTAATCAGTTGTTTTCGATATTTTATTATCACAACTGGAGACAGAGATACTTGCGGGGTGGGGTTCTGCCTTTTAATATGCAGCTTGAATTAAATTATTCAGCTTTAAACAACCTGGTTCTCAAGCCTGGGTTTGTAGTAGTCTTTTATCCTTTGAAATGCCTTGTTCTGTGTGCCTTTAAAAAAAAAATGATACACACAACAGGCCAGGACAATAAGATGTGGTGTCATAAAAGTTTTCTGAATTTCTTGTTAACTTCAACCCAAGTAAGTGATATAAATGACAGCCTGGCATCTTATAAAAAGAGCACCAGCTCAGTTTTACTGTCTGCAAAACATTTCAGTTACAACATGCTGTATCAGAGAAGTTTAACTTTAGTCTAGTACAGGGGTGGGCAATTAATTTAGCCGCATGAGAAATTGGGATGGTTTTAGAGGGCCGGACTAATATAATTAACTCAGTTCTACCCAATACTGTAAAGACCCAGACCCTGGCTTGACCTAAATACCCAGACCCACTCTACAGACCCCTAATTGTTTGCTTTACGACAACATGGTGCGCCACAGTCACTGTGCTGGAATGTTTGCGTGGCCACTCTCGGTAGGAGGTCAGAGTCTGCTCCAGTGCAAGGATGAAAGAACTCACTGCGTCTGCCGGGACTCCTCCGGTTCCTACTTTCCTCATGATTCATCAGGAAAGCAGGAACCAGAGGAGTCCTGGCAGATGTAGTGAACTCTTTCATCCTCGCACTGGAGCGGACCCCGACCTCTGCGGACCGGTCACAGACAGCGGGCAGGCCGGATGCGGCCCGCGGGCCGCCCCTTGCCCAGGTCTGGTCTAATATAATATAATATAAACTGAATAAACAAAATCTCACAGCCAACCCCCACTCAGTAAAAGACCTTGGAATACTAATATCAAATGATCTAAGTGCCAAAGGCCACTGCAACAATATCGCCAAAAAGGCTTCTAGAGTTGTTAACCTGATCCTACGCAGCTTCTTCTCTGGCAATCTCACGCTACTCACCAGAGCCTACAAAACTTGCCAGACCCATCCTTGAATACAGTTCATCTGTCTGGAACCCATACCACATCTCGGACATCAACACCCTTGAAAATGTCCAAAGATACTTCAGCAGAAGAGCCCTTCACTCCTCCACTCAAAACAGAATACCCTACGAAAGCAGAGTATCAATCCTAGGTCTAGAAAGCTTAGAACTACGTCGCCTAAAACACGATCTAAGTATTGCCCACAAGATCATATGCTGCAACGTTCTACCTGTCAATGACTACTTCAGCTTCAATCGCAACAACACAAGAGCACACAACAGATTCAAACTTAATATTAACCGCTCCAAACTTGACTGTAAAAAATATGACTTCAGCAACCGAGTTGTCGAAGTGTGGAACTCATTACCTGACTCAGTAGTGTCATCCCCAAACCCCCAACACTTTATCCTTAAGACTATCCACGATTGACTTCTCCAGGTTCCTTAGAGGTCAGTAAGGGGCATGCATAAGTGCACCAGTGTGCCTTCCATTCCCTGTCCAATTGTGTCTCCTTATCTCATTTATCTTTTCTTCCTTTCAAATATGTTCACCTATACTTTTATATCTTTTCTTCTATTCTTTTCTTTACTTGTATTGTTACATATCTTTCTCTTCAATGTGTATTATGTATTGGACAAAATAAATAAATAAAAATAAATAAAATATCACAAGTCATTAATTTTTCACTACTGTTTATTCAAGATTATTCAAACTTCTCTCTCTCTCTCTCTCTCTCTCTCTCTCTGTGTAGGGGTGCGGTGGCTCAGTAGCTAAGGCGCTGAGCTTGTTGATCACAGGGTGTCCGGGGGAAAGCATTTTGAAATTCCCTGATATTTCCCTGTAACTTGTGATATAGTTAATGCACGGTCGTAGATGACGTCATACCAAATGAATGAGCTATGGAGAATCAGCTGAGGAAGGAAGCTGTTGCCACAGTTATGTTTCTTTTTGCTTGACTCTGCCAGGAAGCCCGATCTGGTTTTTTTCCCCATGATTTTTCCCTAATTTTTAAACATTTTAATAATACAGTTTGGTTTTCCCCCTGATTTTTTTTTTTTTCATGAATTCCCTGATAATTCCCAAACTGCCGATTTCCCTGATAATTCCCTGATTTTTCTGTTTTCCAGGTTTGCTGGACACCCTGTGATCAGAAGGTCGGCAGTTCAGCGATTCAAATCCATAGCGCCACATAACGGAATGAGCAAAGGGAGCATTTCTTTTCTCTGAGCGCTGGCAGAGGTTTATTCCCTCTCCAAGCGCCCAAAGAAAGGAAAATGCTTCGTTCACTCTGGACTGCCAAAGCCTCCTTAAGCGCCACCAAAAGGCTCCTCTGGCAGCCCAGAAAAGCCCAAGATGGCCGGGATTAAAGGGGAAATGGCAGGAAACTGGCCGGGCCTTTGTGCTGCTCTCAAACTTCCTGGGAAATTTTTCCAGGCTCAGGTTCTTAAGTAGAAAATGGTTCTTAAGAAGGGGCAAAAAAATCTTGAACACCCGGTTCTTATCTAGAAAAGTTCTTAAGTAGAGGCGTTCGTAAGTAGAGGTACCACTGTATTTATTTCCCCATTAATTTTGCTCTTTCATTTTACGGTATCTCAGGTAAAATACCGGTAAATAATAACACCTAACAATATTGGATTTGCATAACATTGTGCTCATACATTACAATGTCCTAATTTTTGACCAAAAAATTCAAAGTGTATGAAGCCGATCATCAGCTAAAGTCCCGGAAGCTGTGATTTCACTTTGTTTTGTATACAAGAACAATGCTCAAGACCAAGCCTTAAGAACAAATGCATACAGAATCGAGAAAACAGCAACAGATGGCAACTACTAATTCTGCAAAGTTGAAGAAATAGTGGATCACCTGGTTAGCTGCTTCAAAGAACCTGCAGACTCACTACAAGCAATAGCATAACAAAGTAGCATTGGAAAATCTGCAAGAATTTAGATTTGTATGCCGCCCCGAGTCTGCGGAGAGGGGCGGCATACAAATATAAATAATAAATAAATAAATAAATAAAAGAAATACCATTAGCCTGAAATCAAGAACTGGTGGAACCATAAAATTAAGTAATAGAAAATGAAAACATTAAAGTGCTGTGGGATGTTAGAATTCAAGCCAACCAACAGGTCCCACATAACATCCAGACTTAAACCATTGTCAATAAGATACAAAGAAGTCTAGATAGTGAACATGACAATATTTGGAGACAGAATAGAAACAAAAAATTGAGGCAAAATGAATACAAAACAAATAGAAATAGATCCACTGTGACAGAAGAAAGCAAAGTTAGTATCAGTAGCAATAGACTCTTTGGGGGCATTCCTAAAACAACTGGAGTACTATTTGAGTATCATCTACATTGACAAAAGCACCATTGGTCAATTGCAATTACATACTGCAACAATACCTTTATTTAACACCATCAAACAACCATATCTTCCTATCCAATATTCTTGGGAAGGGCTAAATAGGTGGATAAAAATATCAGATCCAGTCTGAACATCCAGCGGATTGTGCGATGGTTAAAATTAATAATAATAATAATATAATAATAATAATAATAATAATAATAATAATAATAATAATAATAATGAAATTACTAATTTAAAATTGTAATTAGATTGGTGGGCATTGGATTTTTATTATGTACTGTTTTTTATTATTGTTGTGAGCCGCCCCGAGTTTGCGGAGAGGGGCGGCATATAAATCCAATAAATCTAATCTAATCTAATCTAATAATAATAATACAGCAGAATTGAGGAGAAGCAGCTAGAGAAATTAGTGGAATACGAAGATCTAAAAATCGAGCTGCAACGACTCTGGCATAAGCCAGTGAAAGTGGTCCCAGTGGTACTTGGCACGCTGGCCGCAGTAGCAAAGGATCTCAGCGGACATTTGAAAACCATTGGAATTGACAAAATCTCCATCTGTCAATTGCAAAAGGCCGCTTTACTGGGATCGGCAAACATAATTCGCCGCTACATCACGCAGTCCTAGGTGCTTGGGAAGTGCCCGACTGGTGATGAAATACGAAGTCCAGCATAATGATCTCGTTTGCTGTGTTGTACTGACATAATAATAATAATAGTAATAATAATAATAATAATAATAATAATAATAATAATAATACCACCATAGCATATTTATGTAGTTGTCATTCCAATGTATTTTTAGAACAGCAGTGAGATTTTATAAATATAATTTATTAATAATTATAGGATAAAACATAAAAGTGAAAGAAGAAAAACCAAAAACACACATGTACCGCTTTAAAATGCCATTTGAAACAAAAATAACACTTTGATGAAGTGTTGCTCCAATTAACGCATTTATATCCCTATCAAACATCCACCTTGTTTTTACAAACAGTGACATCTGTGAACATTTATTAACAATTTAAATACAAGCTTTCCTTGAAATGATAAGGACCAACTGAGAATCAGTCGCTCAGTTTTGTTTTAATATCTAAAGCATATTCACCTTCAGGTGATTTGATATTGTGCATAAAGGGGGGGGGGGAAATAAAGTGATTTTTCTCGTTACCAACAGTGGGAAGACAGAAGAAAAGTACCATGTTCAGTTTTGAAACAAAACAACACAACAAAACAAGACCCATTCTCTCGACTGTTTTCGTTAAATTCTGTTCTACGTAATCTACATTAAACGACATAATCTGTAGTTGCAGAAACAGAAGGGAGTCAACCATACACGGGGATAGCTGGCAGACCCTCCATATCTGTGTCAGATTAAAAAAAATATCACAGTGCTTATTGCTTGTTACCATGGATACCATGAAGAAACTGCTGTCCATTATTACTATCACTAGAGAAAGACAACATAGTTTTCTGGAACGAGTCCTGTTTTGCCTTCATATGTCGCGGTTAGCCATCCGGGTTCCACAGAGGGATATACTGTTAAGAAAAAAAGGACAACGTATCACTTATATTGATTATGGTTTTCTCTCATAGACATAATTTAATGCTTAACATAAATCATAATAATATTCACATGCCTGCATGCTAATCCTCATGGTACCCTGGCCTAGAGGTGGAGCTCTCGCTTCACAATCAGGAGGTTGTGAGTAGTTAAACACTTAATAAAGCCCTTCATGGCATCGGACCAGAATATCTCCGGGACCGCCTTCTGCCACACGAATCCCAGCGACCAATTAGGTCCCACAGAGTTGGCCTTCTCCGGGTCCCGTCGACTAAACAATGTCATTTGGCGGGTCCCGGGGAAGAGCCTTCTCTATGGTGGCCCCGACCCTCTAGAACCAGCTCCCCCCTGAGATTAGAACTGCCTCCACCCTCCTTGCCTTTTGTAAACTCCTTAAAACCCACCTCTGCCATCAGGCATGGGGGGACTGAGATAACTTCCCCAGGCCTATATTGTTTACATATGGCATGTTGTGTGCATGTTTTTTTAAAATTATGGGTTTTTAGTTTTAATTATTAGATTTGTATTATACATTGTTTTTTCTATTACTGTTGTGAGCTGCCCCGAGTCTACGGAGAGAGGCGGCATACAAATTTAAATAAATAAAAAATAAATAAACAAACAAACAAACAAATAAACAAACAAACAAATAAATACACAGACAGACAGACAAACAAACAAACATGACCTAAGCATAACCCATAAAATCATTTGCTACAACATCCTTCCTCTCAATGACTACTTCATCTTCACACGAGCACACAACAGATACAAATTTAAAGTAAACCGCTCCAAACTCGACTGCAGGAAATACAACTTTAGTAAATGAATAGTTAATGCAAGGAACTCACTACCTGACTCTATAGTATCATCACCTAACCCCCAAAGCTTTACCCTTAGATGATCCACTGTTGACCTTTCTCGATTCCTAAGTGGTCAGTAAGGGGTGTGCATAAGTGCACCAGCGTGCCTTCCGTCCCCTGTCCTAATGTTTCTCTCTTACTAGTATCATGCATATAAACATTGCTATATCTTTGTATACTACCAATATGTACTTGACAAAATAAATAAATAAATAAATAAATAAATAATAAGTAGATCCTATGTAGAGGCAGGTATTTCTCTCTCTGGGCACACTGAGATCATATCTGCTGAAAATACACTCTGCATTGGCGACGGGAAGAGCATCTATCTGGACATTAAAACACTCTGCTAGCTTCATGTGGTTGCCCAGACTCCACCCCACGAGGGATTTATGGGGTCATTAAAAGAGGATGAAGACACACACACATACACACAGATTCATATTCACATGATTACTCGCCCATGAAAAAGGTAATATGACAAAATTGGCATATAAGAACAGAGATGGTTTTGAAAGATTTATAAAAATGAAATTAGTGAACAATAGATGATTTATGGTACACTGAAAATAAATGTATGGAATTGGTTATATTTCTTTTTTGTTTCTTTTCTTTTTTTCTTTTTAATTTTTTTTTAATATTTTCAATGTTTGTGATTCGGTAGACTATATAGGGATTTTTATATTTAAGTAAAATGTGTAAAATAAATAGGAGGCATTACAGAAATGTTAGAAATATTGTTTATGTGTCACTATATACTTGAGGGAACATTAATGAAGAGAGGTAATACATGATGACTGGGATTGCTGGAGGACAAGATTAGATATATATTTTTTTTCAATAAGGGATAAAAGATTTATAGAGAAATTAATAATTTTGTATTATGATTTTTTTCCCCTGGGATTATACAAGAGCTACTAACAAAATACTGCATTTTATTGTACTGGGAATAGAAGATACAGTAGTACCTCTAGATACGAGTTTAATTCGTTCCAGAAGGGAGCTTGTATGTCGAACAACTCGTATCTGGAACAAATGGCTTTTAGACTTTGTTTTTCCCCTCCGAGATCACCAGAAGCAAGGATTCTTGCGCCACCTAGTGGACGCTCGGCTCGTATCCCGAATTTGAGCTCGGGTCTGGAACAGAAATTTCTCTCTCTTCGTGGCTCGTAACTTGGAATACTCGCATGTGGAGCAGCTCGTATCTAGAGGTACTACTGTATTTGACATTGTATTAAAGCGTACAAAGGGGAAAAAAATAATACCAAAAAAAAAAGAAAGAAAAAGAAAAGAAAAAGGTAATATGATGAAGAATAATTGTGTTGCAATAATGAACATACAAGCAACCTTACAGCTTTTTAAAGATGAACTGAGGTGCTAGAGCAAAGATGAACTGAGGTGCTAGAGCAATGATGGGGGCCAAAAGAGTATGTGCGTGTGCTATCGCGCATGTGCAAGTACCCATACCCATAATTCAATGCCTGGGGAGGGTGAAAACAGCTTCCCCTGCCCCCCGGAGACCCTCTGGAGGCTGGAAAAAACCTGTTTCCTATTTTCAGGGGGCCCCAGTAGACTCGTGTTTTGCCCTCCCCAGGCTCCAAAGGCTTCCTTGGAGCCAAAGGAAGGTAAAAACGCCCTTCCCCATCCCCCCGGAGGCCGTCTAGAAGCCAAAAACGCCCTCCCAGGGCCTCTGTGCGAGCAAAAAATCAGCTGGCCAGCACGCACATGAATGCTGGAGCTGAGCTAGGACAATGGCTCGTGTGCCAGCAGATATGGTTCCGTGTGCCACCTGTGGCACCCATGCCATAGGTTCGTCATCACTGTGCTAGAGTTAGTAATGTTACCGCTACAAAGATAATACAAGCTAATTTGCATCTTACCATTGGAGAATACTGCCCCCTGCGGGAAGCTCAGTTCATGACTGTGTTCAGCCTTACAGGAATACATGGCCTTGGCTTGCCTTCAAAACAGTAACAACAAACAAACATTGTTTACTAAAAAAAAAGGTGATTTATTAATAAAAAAGCACTCCAGTAGAACAAAACGTTGGAACTGCAATATGGGAAATACATCCAAATATAAAACGTTTCAAACCAACGGGCCCTTTTGCAGTAAACTAAAGTAAATGTGGTGGGACTGACCTACCAAATGTTGTGGGGAGACTACTGGCGGGATCCAGCCAAGTAACGTACCCATAGAAAACAAAACTCCCAGGCAGGCGAGTTCCTCAAAGAACAGTTTATTGGATACATAGAAACATAGAAGACTGACGGCAGAAAAAGACCTCATGGTCCATTTAGACCCTTATACTATTTCCTGTATTTTATCTTACAATGAAGATATGTTTATCCCAGGCATGTTTAAATTCTGTTACTGTGGATTTACCAACCACGTCTGCTGGAAGTTTGTTCCAAGGATCTACTACTCTTTCAGTAAAATAATATTTTCTCACGTTGCTTTTGATCTTGTACTGTGTTCAGTTCTGGAGACCTCACCTACAAAAAGATATTGACAAAATTGAACGGGTCCAAAGACGGGCTACAAGAATGGTGGAAGGTCTTAAGCCTAAAACGTATCAGGAAAGACTTAATGAACTCAATCTGTATAGTCTGGAGGACAGAAGGAAAAGGGGGGACATGATCGAAACATTTAAACATGTTAAAGGGTTAAATAAGGTCCAGGTGGGAAGTGTTTTTAATAGGAAAGTGAACACAAGAACAAGGGGACACAATCTGAAGTTAGTTGGGGGAATGATCAAAGGCAACATGAGAAAATATTATTTTACTGAAAGAGTAGTAGATCCTTGGAACAAACTTCCAGCAGACGTGGTTGGTAAATTCACAGTAACTGAATTTAAACATGCCTGGGATAAACATATCCATTGTAAGATAAAATACAGGAAATAGTATAAGGGCAGACTAGATGGACCATGAGGTCTTTTTCTGCCGTCAGTCTTCTATGTTTCTATGTTTCTATCTTTCCCCCAACTAACTTCAGATACATCATACTGGCACAACTGGTGAAAGCCAACTCTGAAATTTCCCGTGGCTTTCACCTGATTAAAAGTTTCCCCTTTCCCCCCAAGTCACTGGTCACACTTTCCAATCCAATTGCTGGCCGGTTGCTTGGTTACTTGCTCCTCCTCTGGCCAGCCACCGTGAGAACGTCCTTGGTTCTCAGAGGAAAATTTTATTGCTTTGACCACAGAACCACATCTAACTATTCCCCCCCCCTCCCATCCTTGTGTAGCAAGCCTGAAGCCTCCAAGATGACTTCAGCCAGGTTCACTTCAGGTTTTTTTTATTTATTTATTGTTAGAGTTGGAAGGGACCATGCGGGTCATCAAGTCCAACCCCCTGCCTAAGCAGGAACCCTATAGCATCCCAGCCAAATGGCAGTCCAATTTCCTCTTTAAAATGTCCAGAGTATTGGAGTTCACAATGTCCGCTGGTAGGTTGTTCCACTGGTTGATCGTTCTGACCGTCAGGAAGTTCTTCCTTATTTCCAGGTTGAATCTCTCCTTGGTCAGCTTCCAGCCGTTGCTCCTCGTCCGGCCCTCCGGTGCCCTGGAGAATAAAGTGATCCCCTCCTCTCTGTGGCAACCCCTCGTATACCTGTAGACTGCTATCATGTCTGCTCTGGCCCTCCTTTTCTCTAAGCTATCCATGCCCAGTTCCCGCAGTCTCTCTTCGTAAGTCTTGGTTTCTAGACTCCTGATCATTTTGGTTGCTCTTTTCTGCACCTTCTCCAGAGTTTCAATGTCTTTTTTGAAGTGTGGTGACCAGAACTGAACACAGTACTCCAGGTGTGGTCTGACCAGGGCGTAGTAGAGTGGTATTAAGACTTCCCTGGTCTTGGAGTGTATTCCCCTGTTGATGCAGCATAGGATTGTATTGGCTTTTTTGGCTGCTGCTGCACATTGTTGGCTCATGTTGAGTTGATTATCCACCAAGACTCTGAGATCTCTTTCGCCGTTGCTACTTCTGAGAGTGGTTTCTCCCAGGCTGTATGTGTGTCCAGGTTTTTTTTTACCTACATGAAGGACTTTGCTCTTGTCGATGTTGAACATCATTTTGTTGGTATGGTCCCACTGTGTGAGTCTGTCCAGATCTTTCTGTAATTTGAGCCTGTCTTCAAGGGTGTTGGCTACCCCCGCCAGCTCGGTGTTGAGGGTACCCTGGGTTGGTCAAGATGCTCTTCACTCTCATTGCTAATTATCTATCCTCACTATTCACACCCTAAAAGCTCGGATGTTCCATGCAAAGAACTCATAGAAACAGAAACATAGAAGACTGACGGCAGAAAAAGACCTCATGGTCCATCTAGTCTGCCCTTATACTATTTCCTGTATTTTATCTTACAATGGATATATGTTTATCCCAGGCATGTTTAAATTCAGTTACTGTGGATTTACCAACCACGTCTGCTGGAAGTTTGTTCCAAGGATCTACCACTCTTTCAATAAAATAATATTTTCTCACGTTGCTTTTGATCATTCCCCCAACTAACTTCAGATTGTGTCCCCTTGTTCTTGTGTTCACTTTCCTATTAAAAACACTTCCCTCCTGAACCTTATTTAACCCTTTAACATATTTAAATGTTTCGATCATGTCCCCCCTTTTCCTTCTGTCCTCCAGACTATACAGATTGAGTTCATTAAGTCTTTCCTGATACGTTTTATGCTTAAGACCTTCCACCATTCTTGTAGCCCGTCTTTGGACCTGTTCAATTTGTCAATATCTTTTTGTAGGTGAGGTCTCCAGAACTGAACACAGTATTCCAAATGTGGTCTCACCAGCGCTCTATATAAGGGGATCACAATTTCCCTCTTCCTGCTTTTTATACCTCTAGCTATGCAGCCAAGCATCCTACTTGCTTTTCCTACCCCCCGACCACACTGCTCACCCATTTTGAGACTGTCAGAAATCACTACCCCTAAATCCTTCTTCTCATTGTATGCCTCTCTGAAGATGGGTTGCTTTTTTATCTTTTGCTATAAAGCTGCCAGTAAAAGAGTATGTGAAAAATAATATTATCAACTGCTGCACGTTCCTGAAGAAGAAATCTCACTTCTTTTGTGCTCAAACTCTCTAGGACACACAAAGGGACTTGCATTTCTATGAAGTTAATCATTACTTTGAACTTGCACGAAATGCCTTTCTGTCTGCCTCCCTAACCCTCTATTTGACTGGACTGGAGTTTAGTTTTCCACATGCCAAGGTTTAGTGACCATTTTCTTAGCAACAGATATACTGCTCAACAAAATAAAGGGAACACTTACACAACACAATATAACTCCAAGTAAATCAAACTTCTGTGAAATCAGATACGTATCAGGAAGCAACAATGACAATCAATGTGTTGTCAGCACATTCAACTTTGTACAGAACGAAGTATTCAAGGAGAATATTTCATTCATTCGGATCTAGGATGTGTTCTTTGAGTGTTCCCTTTATTTATTTATTTTGAGCATGTATATTGATGTTTCACCAGCAAACTATGGTTGGCCTTTTCATAGGCAAGTCTGTTACACAGACTACAGACAACGAAGTACGTATCTATGAGTGGTTCTTTAAATTGGGGTTTTTTAGATTGTTTTAATATTAGATTTGTTTACATTGTCTTTTTATATTGTTGCTAGCCGCCCCGAATCTTCGGAGAGGGGCGACATACAAATCTAATAAATACAAATACAAGTAGTCCTCAACTTATAACCGTTCACTTAGTGACTGTTTGGAATGATGACCGCCTCCGGAAGGGCATTTATGGCCTATAAAGCATTTCTGCCCATCTTAAATGCCACACCACCCTTGATGGTCACATGGCCATATTTTGGATGTTTGACAACCAGCTCATATTCGTGGTTGTCACATCCTGAAAGTAACATGATTGTGATATACTACCTACCCACCTATATCGCCAGGCATGGGGGAATTGAGACATCTCCCCCAGGCTTATATAGTTTTATGTAGAAAAATAGAAACATAGAAGTCTGACGGTAGAAAAAGACCTCATGGTCCATCTAGTCTGCCCTTATACTATTTTCTGTATTTTTATCTTAGGATGGATATATGTTTATCCCAGGCATGTTTAAATTCAGTTACTGTGGATTTATCTACCACGTCTGCTGGAAGTTTGTTCCAAGGATCTACTACTCTTTCAGTAAAATAATATTTTCTCATGTTGCTTTTGATCTTTCCCCCAACTAACTTCAGATTGTGTCCCCTTGTTCTTGTGTTCACTTTCCTATTAAAAACACTTCCCTCCTGGACCCTATTTAACCCTTTAACATATTTAAATGTTTCGATCATATCCCCCCTTTTCCTTCTGTCCTCCAGACTATACAGATTGAGTTCATTAAGTCTTTCCTGATACGTTGTATGCTTAAGACCTTCCACCATTCTTGTAGTCCGTCTTTGGACCCGTTCAATTTTGTCAATATCTTTTTGTAGGTAAGGTCTCCAGAACGGAACACAGTATTCCAAATGTGATCTCACCAGCACTCTGTATAGCGGGATCATAATCTCACTCTTCCTGCTTTTTATACCTCTAGCTATGCAGCCAAGCATCCTACTTGCTTTCCCTACTGCCTGTTTCAAAAGGTGACAGCCGGGCAGCGGGGGCGGGTTCGTAAGATGGAAAACGTTCGTAAGAAGAGGCAAAAAATATCCGAACCCCGGGTTCGTATCTCGGGTTGTTCGTATGGTGAGGTGTTCGTATCATGAGGTACCACTGTATATCTGTTTACATATTATAAAGTGATTCTAATTTATTCTTTATTGTTTGATATCGAATTCTACTGACCACATACCCTCTTACCTTGCCCCATCGTCCCATCAGTCCCTGCAGATTGGTTTCATTAACCAAATTCATCCTCTTATCTCAAACTGAATGTGATTCACCATGTACCGATACCAATTTTGTATTGTCCATTTTGTTGCATCCTTCCAGCCTAGGACTATTACCTGCTTGGGCGCTTTCTATCACTACTTCTTTTATTTCTCTAAACTCTCCCATCTCATTCCTTTATTGGCATTTACGTGCTTTAGGTAAAGGTCAGAGGAGTGCTTTGACTTATGATTGTCCCAACAAAATACAGTGATACCTTGTCTTACAAACCCCTTGTCATATAAACCTTTCGAGATACAAACCCGGGGTTTAAGATTTTTTTGCCTCTTCTTCCAAACTATTTTCACCTTACAAACCCAAGCCGCCACCACTGGGACTTCTGTTGCCAGCGAAGTGCCCGTTTTTGCACTGCTGGGATTCCCAAGGCTCTCCTCCATGGGAAACACCACCTCCGGACTTCTGTGTTTTTGTGATGCTGTGATTTCGCTGAGGCTCCCCTCACTGAGAAACCCCACCTCCGGACTTCCGTTGCTAGCGAAGCACCCGTTTTTGCGCTGCTGGGATTCCCCTGCAGCATCACAAAAACATGGAAGACCGGATGTGGGGTTCCCCATGGAGGGGAGCCTCAGGGAAATCCCAGCAGCGCAAAAACAGGCGCTTCGGCTGGCAAAAGGGTGAGTTTTGGGCTTGCACGCATTAATCGCTTTTCCATTGATTCCTATGGGAAACATTGTTTCGTCTTACAAACGTTTCACCTTACAAACCTCGTCCCGGAACCAATTAAGTTCATAAGACGAGGTATCACTGTACTGATCCTAATTGAGGTTATAAGTTGAGGACTATTCTGTATATTTGTAAGGCTGGACCCCAGTCAGTTCCTGTTCAGTTGCTGTGAATTCCTAAATAGGTTTCCTTGATGGATTATATTACACTTCCAAGAATGTCAATCTTTAAATTCATTATTCTATGGCTTGGATGCAATAGAATCCCTGTATCCCATGTTTTCCAGAAGGCTCAGAAGCATCCGTTCTAATAAGAGTTACTTTTTATCCCTAGCAATCCCAGCTCCACTGCATGATTTGTCCAAATTTCTTCCTCAACAAGGAGAGGAAATTCGGGGGAAACAGCTAAAATTGGGTCCCAAAGATGCTTTTTATTTATTTTTTTTGAGTTGAGAAGCAAAACGTCTTCAAAGAAAAGGATGAGGAATGAAACATCTTTTAAAAAAATAAAAGAAACATCAGAAAGTCTAGTTGCCTCTTGATGAGAGAGAGAGAGAGAGAAGAAGGAAAGAGAAAGAGAAAGAAAGTGAAAGAGACAATAGAAAGGGAAAAAAGAAAGAAAAGGGGAGAAAAAAAGGGAAAGACAAGAAAAAGGGAAAGAAAGAGAGAAAACAAGAAAAAGAGAAAGAAAGAGAGAAAAAGAGAAGAAAAAGGGAAAGAGAGAGAAAACAAGAAAAGGAAAAAGAGAGAAAGAGAAAAAGGGAAAGAAAGAAAAAACAAAAAAGAGAAAGGGAGGAGGGAGGGAAGGAAGGAAGGAAGGAAGGAAGGAAGGAAGAAAGAAAGAAAGAAAGAAAGAAAGAAAGAAAGAAAGAAAGGAAGAAAGAAAGAAAGAAAGAAAGAAAGAAAGAGAAAGAAAGAACCTTTGGTATAACCACAACCTGGAATACTGAGAATCTCCAAAGACACCTAAAATTGGATGTTCAGTTTGAAATAAGCATAATTTTTTCCCAACTCTTAATATTTTATTACTGCTAGCTAATAACGTAAGGACCGATTTTCTTCCAGCATTAGGCACCATCTGCATTTCAAAAGAAGTTGTAACGTAGAAGTAAAATACCACTTAATTTTCAAAACTATAACTATTATTATAGTTAAGACCTACCTAGCCTGCTTCGCTGAGCAGCCACTTTCAAACAGCTGGGCTCTTGCTGCTACCCTGAAATATAGGGAACAATTCCATGGTTACCAATGGTTTCCAATTTCTTTCCAACGTAAAAAATTCAAGCACGGTCAAATTGTGGACCAACTTACACAGACCCTGGTCTCTGGTAGCCATTACTCGATGCCGTATCCAACCGTAATCTTCTGCACATTTTTGGAGGCAAATCTGGATTTTCTAGCACCTTTGGTACTTCCTTGGCGTCCAAGGAAGCCAAACTTTGCAAGGAACCTCTGCAGCTTTTGTTACCTAAATAACAAAGTATTAACATGAAATTAACTTGAACGTCTCCTAGTTTGGTGTTCAAGGTAGACCCTGGCCTGATTGATTAATTGAGCCCAAAGTTTCTGCTGCTAGGCAAGGCGGTTGTTAAATGCGTTTTACTCCCATTTTAGGATCTTTCTTGCCACAGTTGTTATTATTATTATTATAATTATTATTATTTATTGGATTTGTATGCCGCCCCTCTCCGGAGACTCGGGGCGGCTAACAGCAATAATAAAACAGCATATAATAATAATCCAATACTAAAAACAGTTAAAAACCCATTATTATAAAAACCAAACATACATACAGACATACCATGCATAAAATTGTAAAGGCCTAGGGGGAAAGAGTATCTGTTCCCCCATGCCTGGCGGCAGAGGTGGGTTTTAAGCAGCTTACGAAAGGCAAGGAGGGTGGGGGCAATTCTAATCTCTGGGGAGAGTTGGTTCCAGAGGGCCGGGGCTGCCACAGAGAAGGCTCTTCCCCTGGGTCCCGCCAAGCGACATTGTTTAGTTGACGGGACCCGGAGAAGACCCACTCTGTGGGACCTAACTGGTCGCTGGGATTCGTGCAGCAGAAGGCGGTCCCGTAGATAATCTGGTCCGGTGCAATGAAGGGCTTTATAGGTCATAACCAACACTTTGAATTGTGACCGGAAACTGATCGGCAACCAATGCAGACTGTGGAGTGTTGGTGTAACATGGGCATATTTGGGAAAGCCCATGATTGCTCTCGCAGCTGCATTCTGCACGATCTGAAGTTTCTGAACACTTTTCAAAGGTAGCCCCATGTAGAGAGCGTTACAGTAGTCGAGCCTCGAGGTGATGAGGGCATGAGTGACTGTGAGCAGTGATTCCCGGTCCAAATAGGGTCGCAACTGGTGCACCAGGCGAACCTGGGCGAACGCCCCCCTCGCCACAGCTGAAAGATGTTTCTCTAATGTGAGCTGTGGATCGAGGAGGACGCCTACGTTGCGGACCCTCTCTGAGGGGGTCAATGATTCCCCCCCCCCAGGGTAATGGACAGAAAGATGGAATTGTCCTTGGGAGGCAAGACCCACAGCCACTCTGTCTTGTCTGGGTTGAGTTTGAGTTTGTTGACACCCATCCAGGCCCCAACAGCCTCCAGGCACATCACTTCCACTGCTTCGTTGACTGGACATGGGATGGAGATGTATAACTGGGTATCATCGGCATATTGATGATACCACACCCCTGGGACAAATAACAGGATTAAGTGAATCACTGCAATTGTTAAGTCAAGTTAAGCTTCCCCATTGACTTTGCTTGTCGAAAGATTGCAAAAGGGGATCGACACGGCAACCGTTCTAAATACATGACAAGAGTCCAAAATTTTGATCACATGACACTGGGGGGGTGCTGCAATGGTTGTAAGTGTGAAAAAAGATAATAAAATCATATAGGTTACCATGTTTCCCTGAAAACAAGACCCTATCTTATATTTTTTGGAACCCTGAAATAAGTGCTTGGCCTTATTGCCATGCACTCAAAAGCCTGATTGGACTCATTCATTGATTACAAAGAAACATAGAAGATTGACGGCAGAAAAAGACCTCATGGTCCATCTAGTCTGCCCTTATGCTATTTCCTGTATTTTATCTTAGGATGGATTGATGTTTATCCCAGGCATGTTTAAATTCAGTGACTGTGGATTTACCAACCACGTCTGCTGGAAGTTTGTTCCAAGGATCTACTACTCTTTCAGTAAAATAATATTTTCTCATGTTGCTTCTGATCTTTCCCCCAACTAACTTCAGATTGTGCCCCCTTTTCCTTGTTTATTATTTATTTATTTATTACTTGGATTTGTATGCCGCCCCTCTCCGAAGACTCGGGGCGGCTCACAACATGTAAAAGACAAATCATAAGTAATCAACAATTTAAAATTTTAAAGATTTAAAAAAACCCACAAACTAACAGACTCACACACAAGCATACCATATATAAATTCAACGTGCCCAGGGGGGGGGATGTTTCAATTCCCCCATGCCTGACGGCAAAGGTGGGTTTTAAGAAGTTTGCGGAAGGCAGGAAGAGTAGGGGCAGTTCTAATCTCCGGGGGGAGTTGGTTCCAGAGGGCCGGTGCCGCCACAGAGAAGGCTCTTCCCCTGGGGCCCGCCAACCGACATTGCTTAGTTGACGGGACCCGGAGAAGGCCCACTCTGTGGGACCTAATTGGTCGCTGGGATTCGTGCGGCAGGAGGCGGTCTCGGAGATATTCTGGTCCAGTGCCATGAAGGGCTTTAAAGGTCATAACCAACACTTTGAATTGTGACCGGAAACTGATCGGCAGCCAGTGCAGACTGCGGAGTGATGGTGAAACATGGGCATACCTGGGTAAGCCCATGACTGCTCTCGCAGCTGCATTCTGCACGATCTGGAGTTTCCGAACACTTTTCAAAGGTAGCCCCATGTAGAGAGCATTACAGTAGTCGAACCTCGAGGTGATGAGGGCATGAGTGACTGTGAGCAGTGAGTCCCGGTCCAGATAGGGCCGCAACTGGTGCACCAGGCGAACCTGGGCAAACGTCCCCCTCGCCACAGCTGCGAGATGTTGTTCTAATGTGAGCTGTGGATCGAGGAGGACGCCCAAGTTGCGGACCCTCTCTGAGGGGGTCAATAATTCCCTCCCCCAGGGTAATGGACGGACAGATGGAGTTGTCCTTGGGAGGCAAAACCCACAGCCACTCCGTCTTATCCGGGTTGAGTTTGAGTCTGTTGACACCCATCCAGGCCCCAACAGCCTCCAGGCACCGGCACATCACTTCCACCGCTTCGTTGACTGGGCATGGGGTGGAGATGTAAAGCTGGGTATCATCGGCATATTGATGATACCTCACCCCATGTCCTTGGATGATCTCACCCAGCGGTTTCATGTAGATGTTAAATAGCAGGGGAGAGAGGACCGACCCCTGAGGCACCCCACAAGGGAGAGACCTAGGAGTCGACCTCTGTCCCCCCACTAACACCGACTGCAACCGGCCAGAGAGGTAGGAGGAGAACCACTGAAGAACAGTGCCTCCCACTCCCAACCCCTCCAGCCGGCACAGAAGGATACCATGGTCGATGGTATCGAAAGCCGCTGAGAGGTCAAGGAGCACCAGGACAGAGGATAAACCCCTGTCCCGGGCCCGCCAGAGATCATCCATCAACGCGACCAAAGCGGTTTCCGTGCTGTAACCGGGCCTGAAACCCGACTGCTGGGGACCTAGATAATCGGCTTCTTCCAAGGACCGCTGGAGCTGGAGTGCCACCACCTTCTCAACAACCTTCCCCATAAAGGGAAGGTTGGAGACTGGACGGTAGTTATTAAGCACAGCTGGGTCCAGGGAGGGCTTCTTGAGGAGGGGGCGCACAAGCGCTTCTTTATAGAGTGATTAAGAAGGGAGCGGGTCACCCTAAACAGAGCGGGCGGGCGGGATTCCGCTGATGCAATCAAGGCGGCATGGTACGCGCATCTTGCCGCCTTGAGCGCCACTTTGTAAGTCTTAATAAAAGCTCTTACAAGTGTTCGATCAGATTCAGACCTACTCTTCCTCCATCGCTTCTCTAGACGTCTCTTCTGGCGTTTCAACTCCCGGAGCTCCTCGTTGAACCATGGAGCTCTACGGGGTCTAGCGCCACGGAGAGGTCGCAAAGGCGCAATCCGGTCAAGGGCCTCTGCTGCAGCCTCGTTCCAGGCTTTCGCAAGAGACTCTGCCGAACTGTGGACAAGTGCCTCTGGTATAACCCCAAGCGCCGTCTGAAAGCCCTCTGGGTCCATCAGGCGTCTGGGGCGGAACATCTTAATTGGTTCTGCCTCCCTGCGGGGAAGGATTGGAGCCAGGAAGTCAAGCCGTAGTAGAAAATGGTCTGACCATGACAAAGGCACTGCTTCTAAGCCCCTTAGTCTCAGACCATTACTCAGTTGCTCGGAAAGGAATACCATGTCGGGTGCGTGCCCCCCCTCATGAGTCGGACCCCGTACTACTTGAGTCAGGTCCATGGCTGTCATGGTGGCCATGAACTCCTGTGCCAACCCAGAGGTTTCGCCGAGTGACGGCAGGTTGAAGTCCCCCAAGACAATAAGTCTGGGGAACTCCACCGCCAACCCGGCTACCTCCTCGAGTAGCACAGGCAGGGCTTTTGACACGCAGCTGGGAGGCAGGTACGTGAGAAATAAGCCCACCTGAACCCCTAGGTCCAACTTCATCAAGAGTGACTCGCAACCCGCAATTTCCGGAGCAATGAGTCCACGTAGGCAAAGGCTCTCCCTGGCTATAATAGCCACTCCTCCCCCCCTTCCCTGGGGTCGAGGTTGATGCCATATCTGAAACCCAGCTGGGCAAATTTCAGAGAGAGGAACACCTCCCTCTGGGCCCAGCCAGGTTTCAGTAATACATGCCAGGTCGGCCTCCTCATCCAGGATCAGATCCCGGATGAGGAGAGCTTTGTTTACCACCGACCTGGCATTAAGCAGCAGCTACCTGAGTCCAGGGCCAGAGTTACACTCATCACCAGTACCCAAGATTGGGCTCACGGAGCCAGAACAAGGGATCGTTATTAAGCAACGGCCCCTTTCCTATTAAAAACACTTCCCTCCTGAACCTTATTTAGCCCTTTAGCATATTTAATGTTTTGATATGTCCCCCCTTTCCCTTCTGTCCTCCAGACTATACAGATTGAGTTCATTAAGTCTTTCCTGATACGTTTTATGCTTAAGACCTTCCACATTTTTGTAGCCCGTCTTTGGACCCGTTCAATTTTGTCAATATCTTTTTGTAGGTGAGGTCTCCAGAACTGAACATAGTACAGTGGTACCTCGAGATACGAGTTTAATTCGTTCCGGACCTGGGCTCTTAAGTCGAGCAGCTCTTATCTCGAACGACTTTTCCCCATAGGAATTAATGTAAATAATTTTAATTGGTTCCAGCCCTCAAAAAACTCACAAAGTTAGTCTAAATTATGCAGAAAGACATGTTTTTAATGAAGAAATGTACATGTACATATAAATGAATAATGAAGTTTCTTTCACTTAACTTGTAAACTTTCTTAAACTTTTAAATTTACATATGTTCAACTTCTCTGCCACCCAATCCTGTAGGACAGAGGTCCCCAATCCTTTTTGCACCAGGGACCGGCTTTAAGCGATCAAGAGAGGAATGGGTGAATGAATGGACGGAGGGTGGGAAGGAAGGAAGGAAAGAGGGAAGGGACAGGAACAGAGGAAGGAAGCAAGGAAACTTATGAAAGGGGAGAGTAAGAGAGGAATGAGTGAAGGGAGGGAGGGAGGGAAGAAGGTGGGATGGAGAAAGAAAAGAAGAAATAGAGGAAGGGAAGGTAAAAGAGAGAAAGAAAAAGAGCAAGAAAGAAAGCTGCAAGCACCCCCCCGAGCCCCCCAGGCCGGCTGCAACCTTTTAAAACACGCGCGCCGCTTCGCAGCTGTCTCCTGAAGCCGAACGCGGAAGTTAGCGTTTGGCTTCAGGAGACAGCTCCTTGGCGCTTGTATCTCGAATTTGGGCTTGTAAGTAGAACAAAAATATCTCTCCCCTCCCAGCTCTTATCTCGAGTTGCTCTTAAGTAGAGCAGCTCTTATGTCGGGGTTCCACTGTATTCCAAATGTGGCCTCACCAGCTCTCTATACAGCGGAATCACAATCTCCCTCTTCCTGCTTTTTATACCACTAGCTATGCAGCCAAACATTCTACTTGCTTTCCCTACCACCTGACCGCACTGTTCACCCATGTCAGAAATCATTCCCCCATAATCCTTCTCTTCTGAAGTTTTCATTCATTCATTCATTTCATTCCATTCCATTCATTCATTCATTCATTCAATTCATTCACTCATTAATATATACATTCATGCATTCATTCATTTGGAGAGAGGCGGCATATAAATCCAATCAATCAATCAATCAATCAATACACCATACATCTTGCTGACTAAGGAAGCAATATTATGTAAATATTTCTTAGTTCACAATATGTGAAAATAAGGTAAAGGTAAAGGTCCCCTTCATACCTACATTCCAGAATCTAGGGGACATACAGCATGGAAAAAGGGGAATAGAATGTTACATGAGAGCTAATTTGAATTCTGGTATGTGGTCGGTTTTGGCAATTAAAAGGGAGAACTCTATTCATTCGTATGTTGACTGGTGATGAATCTGCACCATAGAGAGCAGATGTAGAGAGAAATATAGTTCTTCTGTCAAGTTGTTATTTGTGAAAACATAAAACCAGTTCAACAAGAAAGAAGAAATAAAACACATAATTTTATATAAGTGTCAGTGTATTTATGTACCCAATATACATTGTAGCACAATTCTGCTATGAAGATACTCTGCTGGGTGAGGTGAAAAAGATCACTTGAAAACATAAATCTCATAGAAAGCCAACAGCTGTGCTCATCTCCATTTCAAAGACCCAGCGTCCTAAGACGTCTCCGTGGTCATGTGGACAGCATGACTAAATGCTGAAGGCGCACGGAACGCTGTTACCTTCCCACCAAGGTGGTCCCTGTTTTGCTACTTGCATTTTTACATGTCTTGAACTGCTAGGTTGGCAGAAGCTGGGACAAGTAACGGGAGCTTACTCCGTTAATCCACGCCAGGGATTCAAACCGCCGAACTGTCGACCTTTCTGATTGACAAGCTCAACGTCTTAGCCACTGAGCCCACCGATACGCAGAAACTATGAAGTAACGTATTGACAGTAAAGCTATGGATCATTCCAAGATTACCTTCTGTGGAAGGGATAGACCTTAAAGACAAAGCTGATGACCTCTTCGTTCCAGATAGACTGTACAATCCTCTTTTCGTTGGGTCTCCTGGGGAAGTCACATTGTCTGGTCCAGTAACAGATGTGACACTTTGGCAGTCAGATTCCACATCTGTTTTCGCCGCATCCTCCTTTGAAGAGGATTCGGGGCTGGTGGTCCAAAGCCCTGAATTTTTAGGTCCATTGGAAGATGGCGACGATGACGCAATCCATGGAACCACCCCTGTTTTTTCCCTGGATTGAGAAGACGCAGGCTTCGCGGTGCTGTTCTGTTCGGAAGAGTGAGAGGACAGGGATTCTATGCTGCCCATAGGGGTGCTGTCGGGGCTGCTACTGTACGAATCACCTGGAAGGTAGAAAAGTTAAGAGAAAAAGATAAACGGCATTTCTCAAATTTAGCCAGCACTGATGATCTATTGACCTAGGCCAGGGGTCCCCAAACTTTTTACATAGGGGGCCAGTTCACTGTCCCTCGGAATGTTGGAGGGCCGAACTAAAAAACAAACAAACTATGAACAAATCCCTATGCACACTGCACATACCTTGTTTTAAAGTAAAAAACAAAATGGGAACGTACTATTTAGAGGGGGAAGAAGATCTGAAATTCATATATGTTTATGTTTTGTTTTTAATTTTCTTTTGTTAACATCTGATTGGCTATACAAGGTTTTCTTGGCTTATGAAAAATGTATAAAGAAAGAAGGGAGCACTTTGGCATAATGGCTATTAAGTTAGAAATATAATTGGTGTTGCACTTTTTGAAGGAACATTAAGGAGGGAATTTAATTAAAAGAAAATGACAAAATTAGAAAAAAAACACCTTTTGCAACTTTTTTGATGATTGATATAACAAAATACCGCATTTTATTCATGGAAAATTAGATGGTACACTGTTTTGTTTGAATGTCTGTTGAGAGAAAATTTTTTAAAAATTACCCCCCCTCCATTCATTTCATTCTTTCTTTCTTTCTTTCTTCCTTGTTCCCTCCATTTCTCCTTCCTTCCTTCCTTCCTTCCTTCCTTCCTTCCTTCCTCTCCAATTCTCCTTCCCTCCCTCTCTTTCCCTTTTCTTTCTTTCTCTCTTTTCCCTGTGGTCTTGTCACTCACTGGCGGGCCGGATAAATGGCCTCAGTGGGCCGCATGTGGCCCGTGGGCCGTAGTTTGGGGACCACTGACCTAGGCGTTCCCAAATCACAAAGCAGACTCCCTATCACGACAAAAATCCCTTTTTATTCAGTTGCTATGAATTTATCTCATTCACATTCACCAACGTCTCTCAAAGGTGCAGTTACAGTCACAGACCTTATCTGCCGGTGGGGGTTCCACTTACCGGCTGCTACTGGCACGCTTTCTGGGATTGTTGCGGGCATGCGCATCCCTCCAGCGTGCATGCACCCTATGGCGTGAGATTTAGCTTCTGCGCATTCGCAGCATGCAAAATCTCGTGTGAGGACACTTGTGCGTGTCAGATTTCACCAATTTTCAGCAATTTCTTTGCTTCTGCACATGTATAGAAGCACGGTGAAATCTCTTTTTTAAAATACTTTTTTTATTGAAAACACAAAACACAAGACACAAACAAACAGAAAAAAAACGTAACGAGTTCAACAAGCTTAATATACATTCACAATGACATTCTTGTTTCTACGAGGGTCCTCGTGTGAGATTTCGCTTGCTGTGCATGCACAGAAATCATATCTCACATTTGCGTGTGCGTGCACACATCGGGTGAGCGGAGATGCATGTGCATCTCAATTTCCGCAACTGGAACCCCCAGTCCCAGCCATACCGGCTGCAAACCATTACTATTTATCTGACTTGGAGAACTGCCAGTCCGATATCTTCAAAACTTGGCAAGGAAACTTCGAGAGTCATGAACCAATTAAACAAATTAATTGTCTTCTGCAAACTTCCCTCCCCCTTTCACTCCTCTTTTATTCTCCCCTCCTCCCCCATAGGAGAGGCCATTCATCGTCCACCTCTGGCCTTACTCCTAAGT